>NC_092252.1:24448447-24768447 GCF_036320965.1 Panulirus ornatus | reverse complement strand
GATGTAAAATTAAGATGATCATTGGGTAAAATGTGAGATGAAACTAAGGGAAACACAAGTCAATCTATGAAAAACTCACCCGACTTCACCTAAAGGTTTTTGTGCAAGACAGAGCTCACTCTCTAGTAGAAATCTAAGAGGTTTGCTACACATGACCTGCTTTCCCTAAAAGTGTGTTGTCCTCTCACTAAGTTAGTTTCGCCTTTGTAGAAAGTCATCCATATGGACCTCTGTAGTATAGTGGTTAGCGTTCCTGACCTTGAAGAATTCACAGGCCGCCCAGGGTCGAGCGCATAGCTTTGAATCCTGATTGCGGCAATCGGCCGCCCACAGTCAATCCAACTGTCGATCCACCACTTGCTTTGTCGCTGTCTCCCGCGTTTGCGAGGTAGCGCTAGGAAACAGACGAAAGAAATGGCCCAACCCACCCCCATACACATGTATATACATACACGTCCACACACGCAAATATACATACCCATACATCTCAATGTACACATATATATACACACACAGACACATACATATATACGCATGCACACAGTTCACACTGTCTGCCTTTATTCATTCCCATCGCCACCTCACCACACATGGAATAACATCCCCCTCCCCCCTCATGTGTGCAAGGTAGCGCTAGGAAAAGACAACAAAGGCCCCATTCGTTCACACTCAGTCTCTAGCTGTAATGCAACAATGCCCGAAACCACAGCTCGCTTTCCACATCCAGGCCCTACAGAATTTTCCATGGTTTACCCCAGGCGCTTCACATGCCCTGATTCAATCCATTGACAGCACGTCGACCCCGGTATACCACATCGATCCAGTTCACTCTATTCCTTGCCCGCCTTTCACCCTTCTGCATGTCCAGGCCCCGATCACTCGAAATCTTTTTCACTCCATCTTTCCACCTTCAATTTGGTCTCCCACTTCTCCTCGTTCCCTCCACCTCCGACACATATATCCTCTTAGTCAGTCTTTCCTCATTCATTCTCTCCATGTGCCCAAACCATTTCAAAACACCCTCTTCTGCTCGCTCAACCACGCTCTTTTTATTTCCACACATCTCTCTTACCCTTACATTACTTACTCGATCAAACCACCTCACACCACATATTGTCCTCAAACATCTCATTTCCAGCACATCCACCCTCCTGCGCACAACTCTATCCATAGCCCACGCCTCGCAACCATACAACATTGTTGGAACCACTATTCCTTCAAACATACCCATTTTTGCTTCCGAGATAATGTTCTCGACTTCCTCACATTCTTCAAGGCTCCCAGGATTTTCGCCCCCTCCCCCACCCTATGATTCACTTCCGCTTCCATGGTTCCATCCGCTGCCAGATCCACTCCCAGATATCTAAAACACTTCACTTCCTCCAGTTTTTCTCCATTCAAACTTCCCTCCCAATTGACTTGACCCTCAACCTACTGTACCTAATAACCTTGCTCTTATTCACATTTACTCTTTACTTTCTTCTTTCACACACTTTACCAAACTCAGTCACCAGCTTCTGCAGTTTCTCACATGAATCAGCCACCAGTGCTGTATCATCAGCGAACAACAACTGACTCACTTCCCAAGCTCTCTCATCCCCAACAGACTTCATACTTGCCCCTCTTTCCAAAACTCTTGCATTCACCTCCCTAACAACCCCATCCATAAACAAATTTAACAACCATGGAGACATCACACACCCCTGCCGCAAACCTACATTCACTGAGAACGAATCACTCTCCTCTCTTCCTACACGTACACATGCCTACAGCCTCGACAAAAACTTTTCACTGCTTCTAACAACTTGCCTCCCACACCATATATTCTTAGTACCTTCCACAGAGCATCTCTATCAACTTTATCATATGCCTTCTCCAGATCCATAAATGCTACATACAAATCCATTTCCTTTTCTAAGTATTTCTCACTTACATTCTTCAAAGCAAACACCTGACCCACACATCCTATACCACTTCTGAAACCACACTGCTCTTCCCCAATCTGATGCTCTGTACATGCCTTCACCCTCTCAATCAATATCCTCCCATATAATTTACCAGGAATACTCAACAAACTTATACCTCTGTAATTTGAGCACTCACTCTTATCCCCTTTGCCTATGTACAATGGCACTATGCACGCATTCCGCCAATCCTCAGTCACCTCACCATGAATCATACATACATTAAATAACCTTACCAACCAGTCAACAATACAGTCACCCCCTTTTTTAATAAATTCCACTGCAATACCATCCAAACCTGCTGCCTTGCCGGCTTTCATCTTCCGCAAAGCTTTTACTACCTCTTCTCTGTTTACCAAATCATTTTCCCTAACCCTCTCACTTTGCACACCACCTCGACCAAAACACCCTATATCTGCCACTCTATCATCATACACATTCAACAAACCTTCAAAATACTCACTCCATCTCCTTCTCACATCACCACTACTTGTTATCACCTCCCCATTTGCGCCCTTCACTGAAGTTCCCATTTGCTCCCTTGTCTTACGCACTTTATTTACCTCCTTCCAGAACATCTTTTTATTCTCCCTAAAATTTAATGATACTCTCTCACCCCAACTCTCATTTGCCCTTTTTTTCACCTCTTGCACCTTTCTCTTGACCTCCTGTCTCTTTCTTTTATACATCTCCCACTCAATTGCATTTTTTCCCTGCAAAAATCGTCCAAATGCCTCTCTCTTCTCTTTCACTAATACTCTTACTTCTTCATCCCACCACTCACTACCCTTTCTAATCAACCCACCTCCCACTCTTCTCATGCCACAAGCATCTTTTGCGCAATCCATCACTGATTCCCTAAATACATCCCATTCCTCCCCCACTCCCCTTACTTCCATTGTTCTCACCTTTTTCCATTCTGTACTCAGTCTCTCCTGGTACTTCCTCACACAGGTCTCCTTCCCAAGCTCACTTACTCTCACCACCCTCTTCACCCCAACATTCACTCTTCTTTTCTGAAAACCCATACAAATCTTCACCTTAGCCTCCACAAGATAATGATCAGACATCCCTCCAGTTGCACCTCTCAGCACATTAACATCCAAAAGTCTCTCTTTCGCACGCCTGTCAATTAACACGTAATCCAATAACGCTCTCTGGCCATCTCTCCTACTTACATAAGTATACTTATGTATATCTCGCTTTTTAAACCAGGTATTCCCAATCATCACTCCTTTTTCAGCACATAAATCTACAAGCTCTTCACCATTTCCATTTACTACACTGAACACCCCATGTATACCAATTATTCCCTCAACTGCCACATTACTCACCTTTGCATTCAAATCACCCATCACTATAACCCGGTCTCGTGCATCAAAACCACTAACACACTCATTCAGCTGCTCCCAAAACACTTGCCTCTCATGATCTTTCTTCTCATGCCCAGGTGCATATGCACCAATAATCACCCACCTCTCTCCATCAACTTTCAGTTTTATATATATATATATATATATATATATATATATATATATATATATATATATATATATATATATATATATATATATATATATTTATATATATATCGGGTGTTCAGTGCTGTACATGGTAATGGTGAAGAGCTTGTAGGTTTATGTGCTGAAAAAGGTCTGGTGATTGGGAATACCTGGTTTAAAAAGAAAGATATACATGAGTATACGTATGTAAGTAGCAGAGATGGCAGGAGAGCGTTATTGGATTATGTGTTAATTGATAGGCGCGCGAAAGAGACTTTTGGATGTTAATGTGCTGAGAGGTGCAACTGGAGGGATGTCTGATCATTTTCTTGTGGAGGCGAAGGTGAAGATTTGTAGAGGTTTTCTGAAAAGAAAAGAGAATGTTGGGGTGAAGAGACTGGTGCGAGTAAGTGAGCTTAGAAATTAGACTTGTGTGAGGAAGTGCCAGGATAGACTAAGTACAGAATGGAAAAAGGTGAGAACAAAGGACGTAAGGGGAGTGGAAGAGGAATGGGATGTATTTAGGGAAGCACTGATGGCTTGCGCTAAAGATGCTTCTGGCATGAGAAGCGTGGGAGATGGGCAGATTAGAAAGGGTAGTGAGTGGTGGGATGAAGAAGTAAAATTATAGGTGAAAGAGAGGAGTGAGGCATTTGGACGATTTTTTGGAGGGAGATAATGCAAATGAGTGGGAGATGTATAAAAGAAAGAGGTGGGAGGTCAAGACAAAGGTGCAAGAGGCGGAAAAGAGGGCAAATGAGAGTTGGAATGATAGAGTATCATTAGATTTTAGGGAGAATAAAAAGATGTTTTAGAAGGAGGTAAATAAAGTTCGTAAGACAAGGGAACAAATGGGAACTTCAGTGAAGGGGGCTAATGGGGAGGTGATAACAAGTAGTGGTGATGTGAGAAGGAGATGGAGTGAGTATTTTAAAGGTTTGTTGAATGTGTTTGATGATAGAGTGGCAGATACAGGGTGTTTTGGTCGAGGTGCAAAGTGAGAGGGTTAGGGAGAATGATTTGGTAAACAGAGAAGAGGTAGTAAAAGCTTTGCGGAAGATGAAAGCCGGAAGACAGCGGGTTTGGATGGTATTGCAGTGGAATTTATTAAAAAAGGTGGGGGGTGACTGTATTGCTGACTGGTTGGTGAGGTAATTTAATGTATGTATGACTCATGGTGAGGTGCCTGAGGATTTGGCGAAATGTTTGCATAGTGCCATTGGACAAAGGCAAAGGGGATAAAAGTGAGTGCTCAAATTACAGAGGTATAAGTTTGGTGAGTATTCCTGGGAAATGATAAGGGAGGGTATTGACAGAGGGTGGAGGCATGTACAGAGCATCAGATTGGGGAAGAGCAGTGTGGTTTCAGAAGTGGTAGAGGATGTGTGAATCAGGTGTTTGATTTGAAGAATGCATGTGAGAAATATGTGAGAATATATGGTGTGGGAGGCAAGTTGTTAGAAGCAGTGAAAAGTTTTTATCGAGGATGGAAGGCATGTGTACTTATAGGAAGAGAGGAAATTTATTGGTTCTCAGTGAATGTAGGTTTGCGGCAGGGGTGTGTGATGTCTCCATTGTTGTTTAATTTGTTTATGGATGATGTTGTTAGGGAGGTGAATGCAAGAGTCTTGGAAAGAGGGGCAAGTATGCAGTCTGTTGTGGATGAGAGAGCTTGGGAAGTGTCTGTTGTTGTTCGCTGATGATACAGCGCTGGTGGCTGATTTATGTGAGAAACTGCAGAAGCTGGTGACTGAGTTTGGTAAAGTGTGTGAAAGAAGAAAGCTGAGAGTAAATGTGAATAAGGGCAAGGTTATTAGGTACAGTAGGGTTCAGGGACTAGTCAACTGGGAGGTAAGTTTGAATGGAGAAAAACTGGAGTAGGTGAAGTGTTTTAGATATCTGGGAGCGGATTTCGCAGTGGATGGAACCATGAAAGCGGAAGTGAATCATAGGGTGGGGGGGAGGGCGAAAGTTCTAGGAGCGTAAAAAAAATGTGTAAAAGTCGACAACATTATCTCGGAGAACAAAAATGGGTATGTTTGAAGGAATAGTTGTTCCAACAATGCTATATGGTTGCGAGGCTTGGGCTATAGATAGAGTTGTGCGGAGGAGGGTAGATGTGCTGGAAATGAGATGTTTGAGGACAATATGTGGTGTGAGGTGGTTTGATCGAGTAAGTAATAATAGGGTAAGAGAGATGTGTGGTAATAAAAAGAGTGTGGTTGTGAGAACAGTAGAGGGTGTTTTGAAATGGTTCGGTCACATGGAGAGAGCGAGTGAGGAAAGATTGACCAATAGGATATATGTGTCAGAGGTGGAGGGAACGAGGAGAAGTGGGAATCCAATACCCGAAGTGGAAAGATGGCGTGAAAAAGATTTTGAGTGATCGGAGCCTGAGCATGCAGTAGGGTGAAAGGCGTGCAAGGAATAGAGTGAATTGGAACGATGTGGTATAACGGGGTCGACGTGCTGTCAATGGATTGAACCTGGGCATGTGAAGCGTCTGGGGTAAACCATGGAAAGTTGTGTGGGGCCTGGATGTGGAAAGGGAGCTGTGGTTTCTGTGCATTATACATAACAGCTAGAGACTGAGTGTGGACGGATGTGGCCATTGTTGTCTTTTCCTACTGTTACCTCGTGCACATGCGGGGGAGGGGGTTGTTATTTCATGTGTAGCGGGGTGGCGATGGGAAAGAATAAAGGCAGACAGTATGAATTATGTACATGTGTATATATGTATATGTCTGTGTGTGTGTGTATATATGTATACGTTGAGATGTATAGGTATGTATATTTGCGTGTGCGGACGTGTATGTATATGCATGTGTATGTGGGTGGGTTGTGCCATTCTTTCGTCTGTTTCCTTGCGCTACCTCGCAAACGCGGGAGACAGCGACAAAGCAAAAAAAAAGAAAAAAAAAAATTATATATATATATATATATATATATAATTTTTTTTTTTCTTTTTTTTTGCTTTGTCGCTGTCTCCCGCGTTTGCGAGGTAGCGCAAGGAAACATATATATATATATATTGATTGAGAGGGTGAAGGCATGTACAGAGCATCAGATTGGGGAAGAGCAGTGTGGTTTCAGAAGTGGTAGAGGATGTGTGGATCAGGTGTTTGCTTTGAAGAATGTATGTGAGAAATACTTAGAAAAGCAAATGGATTTGTATGTAGCATTTATGGATCTGGAGAAGGCATATGATAGAGTTGATAGAGATGCTCTGTGGAAGGTATTAAGAATATATGGTGTGGGAGGCAAGTTGTTAGAAGCAGTGAAAAGTTTTTATCGAGGATGTAAGGCATGTGTACGTGTAGGAAGAAAGGAAAGTGATTGGTTCTCAGTGAATGTAGGTTTGCGGCAGGGGTGTGTGATGTCTCCATGGTTGTTTAATTTGTTTATGGATGGGGTTGTTAGGGAGGTGAATGCAAGAGTTTTGGAAAGAGGGGCAAGTATGAAGTCTGTTGTGGATGAGAGAGCTTGGGAAGTGAGTCAGTTGTTGTTCGCTGATGATACAGCGCTGGTGGCTGATTCATGTGAGAAACTGCAGAAGCTGGTGACTGAGTTTGGTAAAGTGTGTGAAAGAAGAAAGTTTAGAGTAAATGTGAATAAGAGTAAGGTTATTAGGTACAGTAGGGTTGAGGGTCAAGTCAATTGGGAGGTAAGTCTACCACTTCTGAAACCACACTGCTCTTCCCCAATCTGATGCTCTGTACATGCCTTCACCCTCTCAATCAATATCCTCCCATATAATTTACCAGGAATACTCAACAAACTTATACCTCTGTAATTTGAGCACTCACTCTCATCCCCTTTGCTTTTGTACAATGGCACTATGCACGCATTCCGCCAATCCTCAGGCACCTCACCATGAGTCATACATACATTAATAACCTTACCAACCAGTCAACAATACAGTCACCCCCTTTTTTAATAAATTCCACTGCAATACCATCCAAACCTGCTGCCTTGCCGGCTTTCATCTTCCGCAAAGCTTTTACTACCTCTTCTCTGTTTACCAAATCATCTTCCCTACCCTCTCACTTTGCACACCACCTCGACCAAAACACCCTATATCTGCCACTCTATCATCAAACACATTCAACAAACCTTCAAAATACTCACTCCATCTCCTTCTCACATCACCACTACTTGTTATCACCTCCCCATTTGCGCCCTTCACTGAAGTTCCCATTTGCTCCCTTGTCTTACGCACTTTATTTACCTCCTTCCAGAACATATATATATATATATATATATATATATATATATATATATATATATATATATATATATATATATATATATATATATATATATATATATATTGGAAAATTTCACAGTTGAGCGAGTGACCAAGTAAATTCCTTCTAATCCATGGGGAAATGAAACACATTAAGTTGCCGAGTGCACTTGCGTGTAATCATATCATCTGGGAAGATACAAAAAGAAATAAAACGGTCAGTTGATATACAATGAAGAGACGTAACTGGGATGCCATTTGGCTAAACAAGTGATTACCCGATTGGAGGTCGGATGCGTTCAAGCCTGGCAACATGCGTATCATGAAATTCACTGTGGACAAGAAAGGGAACTATATACAAAATTTAATCAACAATAAAGCTATCCAGTTTATATAGACCTTCACTGATATTTATGTTGCAATTCTCTCTGTGCATAATAATAGAAGAATCATTTATATTTCTCGTGCTACAGGAGTTAGAGTTAATAACTGAGATGGCATTATTCCAGTCAATACAAAGATCCTAATTTTGAACATGATTAAACAAGGCATCTGAATCTTGTCTTCTTCTTATACTATACGTATGTTGCTTAAATCTAACAGAAAGATCCTTACCAGTCTGCCCAACATAAAACATATCACAATTTTTACATGGCACTTTATAGATGCATCCAGGTGAATTTTCTGGTGAGTTCCTGATTGAGATATTCTTTATAGTATTGTTGTCGCTGAGGGCAACATTTACATTAAAGGATTTAAGCAACATGGGAAGTCATGTAAAATTCTAATAAAAGGGAAACCAAAAGATTCTTGGTGTCGAGGAGAGGTTTGGGTTATTTCTATAAAATGGTTTCTTTGCTAACTTAGGGGATTTATCAATGAAATATCCATGATACTTTAACTTAGATCCGATA
Organism: Panulirus ornatus; assembly: GCF_036320965.1. Classification (NCBI taxonomy): domain Eukaryota; kingdom Metazoa; phylum Arthropoda; class Malacostraca; order Decapoda; family Palinuridae; genus Panulirus; species Panulirus ornatus. The sequence continues at coordinate 24,759,821 of NC_092252.1, read as the reverse complement.
CAATATATATTCTTAATCTCAGGATTTGGATGATATTCATTTACCTGTTACAAAGTCTTTTAGACTGTATTTTCAGTTTAATGGAGAATATTATGCTCAGAAATTTGGTATGACGATGGGTGACCATCTTTCACCAGTATTAAGTAATCTATGCATGGAACTTTTTGAAACAAAGTTACTAAAGGATATCTTACCCTCTAATGCAATTTGGTTTAGTTTGTAGATGATGTTCTTTGTGTTTGGCCAACAAATGAAAATTCACAAAGATTTCTCCCTTTACTTAACAATCTATTACCTTCTATCAATTTTACTGTTGAAATTGAAAATAATGGTATGTTACCATTTTCAGATTGCATGACCCATAGGGATGAAAACGCATTTAAGTTTAGCATACACAAAACCTACCATAATTACTCAGCTCAACATGACAGAATTAGATTATCATCATTGCAGCCGAGATCTACCTTTTAATCTAATGTTATATTTGGTATTACAGTTGAAATATACAATTACTTGCGTGTGATTTGCTTATGTCTGAAGGCGCTCGGCTCAGCGACCAAACCTTCCAACAACTACGTTGAAACACGACCATAACAATTACGTATTCCCCAAACAACACCTAGAATAAAGTAAATGTCGGCCGCTTGGGAAAGTTAGGAGAGGATGTTGTAGGTTCTGTTGAGTTCTACAACTGTATCAACGACTTTAATTTTCCTGATCACCGTAGGAGATAAACATAGATTTCATAGATTTTTTTCTTATCTCTCTTCAACACTCTAAAAAGAAAACGTTCTTTGAGTAGCTAAAGTAGATAATTTTACCAAAAATAGATAGTCTGTAATGACTGGAAGTTACTTTTGAATATTCTTGCAGTGTGTGAGTATTGTAATTGAGGTTTTATGTTGCTTGTCAATGGGTGGCAATACCAGAGGGTCACACGGTAGATGTTAGCTAATATGGCTAGGTTGTTGAATGTTTTCCTGATATTTACTTTTACTTTGGCTACCCAATATTTTCCTGATGTTTACTTCAAAGTGTCGTTAATCGAAACACTGTATTACAGACCTGCAGTTCGAGGTGCACCTGCGTCACGTGACTCTGACAGACGAGGAGACGTGGAGGGCAAAGGTCTCCGAGTTGAATAAGCTGCTGGATGACCGCACGAAGCGGGTAGCTGAGCTGGAAGAGCAGCTGGAGGCGCAGCAGAAGTTAGCAGAAGAGGAACAGCAGCAGCACAGGTGGAGGGAGCTGCAGCTGCAGCAGCAAGTGGAGGCGGGGGAGCGACGGGTGGCTGACCTACGCGGGGAAGTCAACAGACTGCGTGCGCAGGTGCGGGACCTCCGAGTGTACAGCTCAGCTTTGCGGACAGTAGGAGGGCGTGCCTCTTCCTCCCGCACCGCCTCCCGTACCTCCCTCACCAATGCACGCCCTCTTTCACGCACCTCCCGTGCCTCTGTCGGGTCACAAGATTCCCTGGAGTCTTGCGGGCCACGGAGTCTAGGATCTGAGGATGGTGAAGTGGGGTCGTGGCGAGAGGCGCGGCTGGGGGGCGGCACTGGCACCATTGCTGCCCGCAACCCTCGGGCGGGGCGGGCGCCCCTCAGCCCTACTCCCCGTAATTCAAACTTCTCCCTGCCTCCCACACTAACCTCACCGCCCCCATCACTGCCGCCCTTGGCCTCTCTGCCACCCCAGAGGCCCACCTCTTCCACCGTGGTCCTCCCGCCCATCACTACCACCCAGAGCGTCGCCCGCCACATCCGTCGACAGCTGCGCCTCGGGTCAGCGCCAGTCCTCGACGTTGACCGCAATGACTTGCCTCCCCAGCGGGATAGTGCATGACCCCGTATGACCTCGGCACCGGCAGAGAGGACGCGTGCCAGGGGTGTCCCCGCCCTGGCAGGGGTGTCCGGGGTCGAGCCGGGAAACACACCAAAGAGGGGACGACCAGCCAGCGTCAGTCGGTACCGCAGGGCGCGGCAACATCCCAGGGACCTGTGAATACTTCACCTCTTCTGGAAGTCATATATCATCAATATTTTTAGTTAAGCAGACATACGTTTTTGTGTACTAAATGAATCGATATTTTACAGTATTTTAAAGAAGTCTGAACATTTACAGAACAATGGAAGTACAAAATTACGTAAAAAAAAAAAGACTAATGAATTAGTTATACGGACGTGTGACCTGGGTAGGCCACCGGGGAAGGTGAGCCTCTACAGAGCTGTAAAATGGTTGTTGAACTAGACGACTCCGAAACAACGAAGCTCCAGGTTAGACACGATCTCCTCGGTGACACTGTCTGAGGCCAGACCCCCAACAGCATCACGGCTGTCCGTCACACTGTCACGCATTCCTCTGCCTGCGTCACTTAAGCATAATGTGTGGTATTACAGAAGTCTGGAACATTTGGTTTATGTATAATGAAACATACTATGCACAGCTGCGCCTCGTTCATGATCCATAGTTCTTGTGTACTTGGCTGAGTGCGTCCGTGGTGCACCGTGAGGTACATCATTGATGCGGTGCCTCTCACCACACATCTCAGATGTGCTGTTCTATAGCTACGCGTCCGTGTTGTCACACACCTCAGATGTGCTGGGTTATAGCTGCACGTCCGTGTGGTCACACCTCAGACGTGCGGGGCTATAGCTGCACGTCCGTGTTGACACATGTCTCAGACGTGCTGGGTTATAGCTGCACGTCCGTGTTGTCACACACCTCAGACGTGCTGGCCTGTAGCTGCACGTCAGTGTTGTCACAGACCTCAGATGTGCTGGGTTATAGCTGCACGTCCGTGTGGTCACACCTCAGACGTGCTGGGCTATAGCTGCACGTCCGTGTTGACACATGTCTCAGACGTGCTGGGTTATAGCTGCACGTCCGTGTGGTCACACCTCAGACGTGCTGGGTTATAGCTGCACGTCCGTGTGGTCACACCTCAGACGTGCTGGGTTATAGCTGCACGTCCGTGTGGTCACACGTCTCAGAAGCCAACAACATGGCAAGGAATTCGAGGTCGATTATTTTTCTTTGTGTTCCGTATATCGAGATAGCGTGAACGATATTTGTACATATGATTTCATTATATTTATCTTAGTTGTTTTGGTTATATTGCTTGTACTGTATACTTCAGGAGGAGGTAACCAATTTACCCTCTGACACCAGCCACGTCCTCCATTATACCAATCTATACTCATTTCAGAAAATTAATTGACACACACACACACACACACACACACACACACACACACACACACACACACACACACACACACACACCACCACCACCACCACACACACACACATACACACACACAGACACACACACACACACACACACACACACACACACACACACACACACACACACACACACACACACACACACAGCATTATATATATATATATATATATATATATATATATATATATATATATATATATGTGTGTGTGTGTGTGTGTGTGTGTGTGTGTGTGTGTGTTCATCTTGGGTTAGTAAGCCTTTCATCATTGTCTATTTGGTTATCCCTTGAGATGTAATGTACAGTGAAATAATACGTGTGTAATACAGACTTAGAGAAAAAACAGTACGAATTAGGTGTCCTGCAAGTGGGATGTATTTCCAAGATGTTCTGCCACTTGGGCATCCTAGCTGGTCAAAACGGGCTTCCTAGCAGCTCGCACTGGGTCTCCTAGCGGCTCAGAGTGGGCTTCTTAGCAGCTCACACTGGGCCTCCTAGCGGCTCAACTGGGCTTCATAGCAGCTCACACTGGGCCTCCTAGCGGCTCAACTGGGCTTCATAGCAGCTCACACTGGGTCTCCTAGCGGCTCCTGGGCTTCTTAGCAGCTCACACTGGGTCTCCTAGCAGCTCATACTGGGCCACCTAGCAGCTCAAACGGCCTCCTAGCTCCTCACACTGAGCAACTTAACAGCTCACAATGGGCCTCCTAGCAGCTCACAATGGGCCACGTAGCAGCTCAAACTGGGGCACCTAGCAGCTCAAACTGGGCCTCCTAGCTCCTTACACTGAGCCACCTAGCAGCTCGAACTGGGCCTCCTAGCAGCTCATGATGTTACCTTAGGTTTTTCTCCTCCATTCCTGTTACTGATCCCTGATGTTCCCACACACGTCATCTGTAATGTAAAAATGAGTTGAGTTTGTTACTGTTCAAGACACTTCAGGAAAACAAAACTAAGCCTTCATTATGTTCTCACATTATGTTCTCACAGTTTGGTTATATCTTAAGCCTAGTCGGGCCATGGTTATGGCTGAGGTTTTGTATCATCTTTTGTTTGTCTATTTTTTTTTTTTTTTTTGGTTGAAATAAATGAATTTGACTCGAGATTTACCTTTAATCTTTAACTACTTGTAAGTACATCACGTATGCCCAGGAATGATTCCCAAGCGAGACTCTCCACACTGCTACTCAAAAGCAAGACTCATCCACGCGGGATGTGGATAAACCACTCGTATATAAAACATAGACCACTCATAAACTACCCACAAACCACTCATAAACTACCCACAAACCACTCATAAACTACCCACAAACCACTCATAAAGTATTCTATGAGCCATATACAACTGAGAATGATAGTCAGTCCTCTGGCAGACGTAGAGGAACCAGATACGTGGCTCACACTTCAGGATCCATGACACGAAGATTTTCAAAATGTTTTCCACGAAGCTTCTCACAACAGCGTTGTGACGTATCCAGTCAGGGTGTTCATCCAGGCAATCAATTGTCCCCGTTCATTAATCTTTGTACATTTCCTAGACAATAAGTTCCTCACATTTGGGGAGCGTCTCAGAAGTGTGTGTGTGTGTGTGTGTGTGTGTGTGTGTGTGTGTCTGCTCCAGCACGAGCACGACACCATGAACATCATCATGTCTAACGAAAGCACAGCAACACACAGGTCCTCCTGATGCCTACAGTCTAATCTTACTTGCACTCGGGAACTCCATACCCACCTGACTCTACCTCCTCCTCCCTGACCCCATCCATCTGACTCTACCTCCTCCTCCTCCCTGACCCCATCCACCTGGCTCTACCTCCTCCTCCCTGACCCCATCCACCTGACTCTACCTCCTCCTCCTCCCTGACCCCATCCACCTGACTCTACCTCCTCCTCCTCCCTGACCCCATCCACCTGACTCTACCTCCTCCTCCCTGACCCCATCCACCTGTTTTTAAGTCATACATTACACACTCTTTCCTCCCCACATCTACGTCCTCCAATGTTGTTTCAAATTCTCTCCAAAAGGCATCCAAAGCCACCTTTTCCCTATCACAGCATGCGGCAACAACTGATCTAACATTATCGCTTGGCGTCTCTTCCATCTTCTCCGTGTGAACTAGCTGAAATGTGCATGTCTTTGGTCACTTATTCTCCCCGCAGGTTCACTCTCATGGTAACAGTGGCCCCTGATTCATAGAAGATGACATTTCCACTCGTTCTCGTATGTAGAAACTGCATGTGGTGGTTTGAACGAGAGCTGTTTTGTGTGTGAACAAGAGATCAGGAAACTGAGTAATGCACGTGAAAAGTGGTATGTGGGCTTGACATCAAGCGCTGTTTCCAACCAAGTTAAACCAGATGTTCACACCCTCACGCCGATGTACTTGCCTGACTCAAAGGTACATTGAAATTCCTAAGCTTTGCTTTTAGTTAAGAAAAAATAAGTAAAAAGAAATTATACTTCATTCCGTGCAAAATGAAAGAAATACTTTTAGCATTTCTTTCAATTTTTTTTTTAAGTAAAAGAATGTTGAGCAACTGATCGTTTTTTGTCAATGAAAAAGGGAAACATAACGAGCTACACCTTGGTGAATCTGACCACATTTGTCAATTTATCGTTTTGTCACAGCGGCCGAGGCAGCTTGGCCCTTGTGTGGGCCGGATGAGATAGCAAGCCCAGCCCCCTCGGCACCTGTGCTTAGGTCCCTCGCCACCAGCTGGCCGCCCTAGGGTATAGGGCCCGCACCTCCAGAGTTGTAGGTAGGTTTAATCTCAAACAACAGCAAATTGTCACAGTGGGTTGTGTAAGAAGGTATTCCTCGTAGATATCTTGCTGTTCTGGCTGACTGTGGTCTGGGTAATGGTATGGCGTTAGTGTCCAAGTGGAGGTTCTCGTCATCATTATTCACTAGTCAGTCTCTCAGCCTTCAGCCTCCCCCTTGCTATGTACCAGCATTAATATCTTCATTTACCCGTAAAATCTTTAAGAGACTCTGCTTCTGTTACTATAAGGAGGTTCAGTGTACCTTCGTAAGTCCACTGGAGTACAACCTTCGTACTTTAGCAAAAACTGTTGGATTTTAGTACAATAGCTTTGCGTTTGCAGTCACTGTGCTATTCATTCTGACATTCCTGCAGTTTGTGATTTTCTTTCGTTTTCACAATAATGACACTGAACCTGCTTCTTCTGCTGAAGACAAAGAATATAATTTGTCTTTTTTTTCCCTTCAGATACACAGTGGAGGAATGTGACACACCCTTAACCCCTAATTCTTTTCCGATTTATCCCGTCTCCCTTCCTATAATATCTATTCGCACGGATCAAAAATCTCGCTTGTCTTACATTTGCCCAAAACCCAAAGCTTTTCCTCCATCCCAGGGAAGATGGCGACAAATCTTTCTAGCTTGCCTTAACAACTACAGTTTCCAATGTCTTTGAATCTCCGCAGCTCCCATTCATCTCACAGTCTTATCTCTAATTGTGTCTCTGGTTTTCTGAAGACAAAAGATAACGGTGATAGTCTCATTATTTCTTGAGTTTGGTCATCCTGTCTGGACAAACCTTGGGGAACCCTTAGTAGGAGACCATAGTTTTTAAAAGCTTGTAGTAGTGTTTGGCATATATGACTCTGATCTCACAGCTCCCTTCCATATTCCAATTTTCCTCAATGTTCCTCCTTGTCTCCTACTCTATTCCTCCTTTTTGTCAATGACATTTCTTCAGCAACGAACCCAACTCACTCCCAAACATGCCTCATAAACACTATTAAATTGCTTTTTGACTGTGCACCTCGTGACTACACTCAGGTCAGCTGCGCTTGGTGTTCTTGGTTATTTCAAAGGCTTGGCAGGTTATTTTCCCAGACGTGTTGTCTGGAAGACCACGAACTATCCCATCATTTCATGTTCCAATGGGCGTGGTAGAGGCGTAATGATGTTCTGTCATGAGGGAACTACGACCGTCCCGCCCCTTTGTTGATATTCCTGAGGTTGTGGAGATAACGTAGATTGGAAGAGTTCCAGGTACCCATTCCTGGCAAGCTGCTCCAGTCATATCTTGTGTGCTGGATCATTGGTCCCGCTTCCCCTGTACATACACACCAGGGAACCATTTCCATTCACACCTCAGGTTACCCCAGAGTGGCAGGCTAGTATTATGAAGGCTGGGAATTGCAATGAAATTGAGAGGACAGACCAGCAAGGACAGATGAACCTTATTCTAACCAGTATGACTGACCAGTACCGTTCCCTCGCAACCAGCGTGAACCATCTGAGAGACGAATGAACACCAAGACCAACAGGTCGACTAACGATTTCGAATAAAGTCACTTTGAGTGACGTAAGTACTAAATGGGACAACTACGTCAGCATCATCACAGAGGCCTGCCATTATTTACTCCCCATGAGTTGTGTAAGACCGTATCGAGGGGACCAAGCCTCTTACCACAACAACGTTAACCTTGTGGAGGACGCACTGCGAAGTCTTATTACCCTACCAAGCTGCAGACCCTCAAGCGGTCCACCATCAGCCAGTGATGTTGCAAACTGAACGAGCACAGAGAAGCAGACTCCCTCCCTTCTTTCCCTGCGTTTTATTCAACTTCCCAATGAAGACTAACCTATTGACACTCACCTTGCCACCGTCTTCCAAACACTTCTCAAGATTTCTGGCATTTTGGCGTTAACGGGTAATTTGCTCTGCTATTTCTTACATGGTTTGTTCACACCTGGCTCTAAGAAGCGTAGTGTCCTTAGAAACTAAGACGCAGAGATTTGGTGTTCATGTCCATAGCTCTGTGCGAACACCTTACAACTCAACGTTGAAGTGTCAAAAGTACGGCACCGCGCCGCGCCAAGACAACACCAGTCAGGTCATGTAATGTTCTGTCTTTCACACTTGCATATATAATTTTGTGTGAAGGAACAGATGTTACCGTACTCCGCCTCCAAAAAGGTAACACCGCGGCTGAAAAAGTCACCTTTGGCGAGGTTGTTACACTAGGAGTACAGTCTCATCAAAGAACTTCTCACTCCGAAAAAAGTGCACTTTCCCTGCTACTGGAAGTAGTGCAGCTTTGGACCGAAGAAGTCTTTAAAAAGACGTCCTGGGTAACACCAGGACTTTTCCATAGATATATAGATATGAAGGAATATTTCTATTTAGTCTCATCAGACAGCGTTTCCTTCAGCGTAACATTTGCATCTAAGAACATCTTTGATTATCTTATTCAAATTTGTTTCCACCAAAATGTTCCTCACACGTACTGCTCATCTGGACGTCTACATGACTATGACTCTTATCATGACTCATACGTTTAATGTTCCTCACACGTACTGCTCATCTGGACGTCTATCATGACTCATACGTTTAATTTCCCTAAATTTTAACAAGATTACTTCTGCAACTTTATCATCACTCCTTTACATAAGTGTATAGCGATATAGCTTTTATCTTCATGGGAAAGATATATTAGACAGTCTCACCTTATGGCGTTACGACCCTGATCGTTGAATGTGCCATGGTCGGTTCTGCCTCACAAGGATCTATGGTACGTACGTTCAACAAACTGATTCTGAATGATCTATGATAGGACATGTACACTACTTCACGAGGATCTGTGGTAACTTCACTACACTGGTTTACAAGGTTCTACATTAGGTTCAGTTCAGGGGTTCACAAGGATCTGTGGTACGTTCTGTACACTGGTCACAAGGTTCTATGGTAGGTTCTGTACATTGGTTCATAAAGTTTTATGGTAAGTACTATTCACTAGTTCATAAGGTTCTATGATAGGTTACGTACACTGGCTTACGAGATTCTATGGGAGGTTGTATAATGGCTTCTGTAACACTGGTTCTCAAGGTTCTATGATAGATTCTGTAACACAAGTTCACAAGGTTCTATGATAGTTTCTGTAACACTAGTTCACAATGTTCTATGATAGCTTCTGTAACACTGGTTCACAAGGGTTTATGATAGCTTCTGTAACAATAGTTCATAAAGTTCTATGATAGCTTCTGTAACACTGGGTCATAAGGCTTATGATAGATTCTGTAACAGTGGTTCACAAGGTTCTATGTTAGCTTCTATAACACATGTTCATAAGAGTTTATAGTAGCTTCTGTAACACTTCACAAGGTTCTATAATACCTTCTGTAACACTGGTTCACAAGGGATCATGGTAGCTTCTGTAACACTGGTTCACAAGGGATCATGGTAGCTTCTGTAACACTGGTTCACAAGAGTTTATGGTAGCTTTTGTAACACTGGTCCATAAGGCTTATGGTAGCTTCTTTAACATCGGTTCACAAGGTTCTGTGATAGCTTCTGTAACACTAGTTCAGAGAGGTTTATTGTAGCTTCTGTAAGACTGGTTCATAAGGGATTATGGTAGCTTCTGTAACACTGGTTCACAAGCTTCTAATTCAGCTTCCGTAACACTGGTCCACCAGGTTCTATGATAGCTTGTAACACTGGTTCACAAGGTTCTACGTTAGTTTCTATAACACTGGTTCACAAGGGTTTATGGTAGTTTCTGTAACACTGGTTCACAAGGGTTTATGGTAGCTCCTGTAACACTGGTTCACAAGGGTTTATGGTAGTTTCTGTAACACTGGTTCACAAGGGTTTACGGTAGCTTCTGTAACACTGGTTCACAAGGGTTTACGGTAGCTTCTGTAACACTGGTTCACAAGGGTTTATGGTAGTTTCTGTAACACTGGTTCACAAAATGGTAGCTCCTGTAACACTGGTTCACAAGGGTTTACGGTAGCTCCTGTAACACTGGTTCACAAGGGTTTATGGTAGCTCCTGTAACACTGGTTCACAAGGGTTTACGGTAGCTTCTGTAACACTGGTTCACAAGGGTTTACGGTAGCTCCTGTAACACTGGTTCACAAGGGTTTACGGTAGCTCCTGTAACACTGGTTCACAAGGGTTTATGGTAGCTCCTGTAACACTGGTTCACAAGGGTTTATGGTAGCTTCTGTAACACTGGTTCACAAGGGTTTACGGTAGCTTCTGTAACACTGGTTCACATGGTTCTGTGATAAGTTTTATACAGTGGTTCGCAAGGTACTGTTTACCTCTGCACCCTGTATTCTGTACGTTAATGTCAGAGGTCTAGTGTAATATTCAGAAGGCCAACACCGTCTTGTTCAGTGACTGTATGATCACAGATGGTCTTTCGTATCCGTCCTAACTAAACTTAGATAGACTCCTGACGGGACTGGTAGTTACAATTTGGCATTGCTAATTGTGTATTACGGGGAGGGAGCTTTACACTCGTGTTGCCCCGTCTCTTGTGTATGTGTACCACACTCACACACACACACACACACACACACACACACACACTTAACCTAAGCCAGGGAAGGATGAACACCTGGGTCAAGTGTATTGTACTGTCGGAAACATCGCAAAATCTGTGTTTACCTTACACATAACGAGGTCATTGTTCACGTCTATAAGACTAATTCTACACATTCACTGTGTTGCTCATTACTTTTCTTCCTTATTATCAACGCTATACAGACACTAGTCATATTCCTATCACAAAGCATTTAATGATACTGTCACACACGACCCTCGCAACTATATCAACAATGTGCTATATCTTCTTACGAGCTTTCTCTCTTCATCCAAGTAGCTTTTTTACATGTCTTACGTCTTTACACATATGCACATGAATATATATATATATATATATATATATATATATATATATATATATATATATATATATATATATATATATATATATATATATATTCCTATGAGTCCACGGGGAAAATGAAACACGAAAAGTTCCCAAGTGCACTTTCGTGTAATAATCACATCATCAGAGGAGACACAAGAGAGAAATATAACAGTCAGTTGATATACATCGAAGAGACGAAGCTAGGACGCCATTTGGTAAACATGTGATTGTCCAAAACATACAACGAGCGTTCATAAACTTATCATTTTACAAATCTTATCAACAATAAAGTTATCTAATTTCTACAGACCACCACTAATATTAAGATTATAATTCTTTGTGTATTTAATAATAGAAGATTCAATGATATTTCTCTTGGTAATAGAGTTAGAGTTAACAACTGAGATGGCGTTACTCCAGTCAATACAATGATCATAGTTTTTAAGATAATTAAACAAGGCATTTGATTCTTGTCCTGTTCTTATACTATATTTATGTTGCTTAAGTCTAACAGAAAGATCCTTACCAGTCTGAACAACATAAAATTTATCACAGTTTCCACAAGGAACTTTATAGTTGCAACCAAGAGATAGATAGAGTGATAGAGTGTAAGAAAGTAAATTCTAGATTGATATGGGTAAAACTGAATGTTGATGGAGAGAGATGGGTGATTATTGGTGCGTATGTACCTGGGCATGAGAAGAAAGATCATGAGAGGCAAGTGTTTTGGGAGCAGCTGAATGAGCGTGTTAGCGGTTTTGATGCACAAGACCGGGTTATAGTGATGGGTGATTTGAATGCAAAGGTGAGTAATGTGGCAGTTGAGGGAATAATTGGTATACACGGGGTGTTCAGTGTTGTAAATGGAAATGGTGAAGAGCTTGTAGATTTATGTGCCGAAAAAGGACTGGTGATTGGGAATACTTGGTTTAAAAAGCGAGATATGCATAAGTATACGTATGTAATTAGGAGAGATGGCCAGAGAGCGTTACTGGATTACGTGTTAATTGATAGGCGCGTGAAAGAGAGACTTTTGGATGTTAATGTGCTGAGAGGTGCAACTGGAGGGATGTCTGATCATTAGCTTGTGGAGGCTAAGGTGAAGATTTGTAAGGGTTTTCAGAAAAGAAGAGAGAATGTTGGGGTGAAGAGAGTGGTGAGAGTAAGTGAGCTTGGGAAGAAGACTTGTGTGAGGAAGTACCAGGAAAGACTGAGTACAGAATGGAAAAAGGTAAGAACAAAGGACGTAAGGGGAGTGGGGGAGGAATGGGATGTATTTAGGGAATCAGTGATGGCTTGCGCAAAAGATGCTCGTGGCATGAGAAGCGTGGGAGGTAGGTTGATTAGAAAGGGTAGTGAGTGGTGAGATGAAGAAGTAAGATTATTAGTGAAAAAGAAGAGAGATGCATTTGGACGATTTTTGCAGGGAAAAAATGCAAATGAGTGGGAGATGTATAAAAGAAAGAGGCAGGAGATCAAGAGAAAGGTGCAAGAGGTGAAAAAGAAGGCAAATGAGAGTTGGGGTGAGAGAGTATCATTAAATTTTAGGGAGAATAAAAAGATGTTTTGGAAGGAAGTAAATAAAGTGCGTAAGACAAGGGAGCAAATGGGAACTTCAGTGAAGGGGGCAAATGGGGAGGTGATAACAAGTAGTGGTGATGTGAGAAGGAGATGGAGTGAGTATTTTGAAGGTTTGTTGAATGTGTTTGATGATAGAGTGGCAGATATAAGGTGTTTTGGTCGAGGTGGTGTGCAAAGTGAGAGGGTTAGGGAAAATGATTTGGTAAACAGAGAAGAGGTAGTAAAAGCTTTGCGGAAGATGAAAGCCGGCAAGGCAGCAGGTTTGGATGGTATTGCAGTGGAATTCATTAAAAAAGGGGGGGTGACTGTATTGTTGACTGGTTGGTAAGGTTATTAATGTATATATGATTAATGATGAGGTGCCTGAGGATTGGCGGAATGCTTGCATAGTGCCATTGTACAAAGGCAAAGGGGATAAGAGTGAGTACTCCAATTACAGAGGTATAAGTTTGTTGAGTATTCCTGGTGAATTATATGGGAGGGTATTTATTGAGAGGGTGAAGGCATGTACAGAGCATCAGATTGGGGAAGAGCAGTGTGGTTTCAGAAGTGGTAGAGGATGTGTGGATCAGGTGTTTGCTTTGAAGAATGTATGTGAGAAATACTTAGAAAAGTAAATGGATTTGTATGTAGCATTTATGGATCTGGAGAAGGCATATGATAGAGTTGATAGAGATGCTCTGTGGAAGGTATTAAGAATATATGTTGTGGAAGGCAAGTTGTTAGAAGCAGTGAAAAGTTTTTATCGAGGATGTAAGGCATGTGTACGCGTAGGAAGAGAGGAAAGTGATTGGTTTTCAGTGAATGTAGGTTTGCGGCAGGGGTGTGTGATGTCTCCATGGTTGTTTAATTTGTTTATGGATGGGGTTGTTAGGGAGGTGAATGCAAGAGTTTTGGAAAGAGGGGCAAGTGTGCAGCCTGTTGTGGATGAGAGAGCTTGGGAAGTGAGTCAGTTGTTGTTCGCTAATGATACATCGCTGGTGGCTGATTCATGTGAGAAACTGCAGAAGCTGGTGACTGAGTTTGGTAAAGTGTGTGAAAGAAGAAAGTTAAGAGCAAATGTGAATAAGAGCAAGGTTATTAGGTACAGTAGGGTTGAGGGTCAAGTCAATTGGGAAGTAAGTTTGAATGGAGAAAAACTGGAGGAAGTAAAGTCTTTCAGATATCTGGGAGTGGATCTGGCAGCGGATGGAACCATGGAAGCGGAAGTGAATCATAGGGCGGGGGAGGGGGCGAAGATTCTGGGAGCCTTGAAGAATGTTTGGAACGCGAGAACACTATCTCGGAAAGCAAAAATGGGTATGTTTGAAGGAATAGTGGTTCCAACAATGCTGTATGGTTGCGAGGCGTGGACTATGGATAGAGTTGTGCGCAGGAGGGTGGATGTGCTGGAAATGAGATGTTTGAGGACAATATGTGGTGTGAGGTGGTTTCATCGAGTAAGTAACGTAAGGGTAAGAGAGATGTGTGGAAATAAAAAGAGCGTGGTTGAGAGAGCAGAAGAGGGTGTTTTGAAATGGTTTGGGCACATGGAGAGAATGAGTGAGGAAAGATTGACCAAGAGGATATATGTGTCGGAGGTGGAGGGAACGAGGAGAAGTGGGAAACCAAATTGGAGGTGGAAAGATGGAGTGAAAAAGATTTTGTGTGATCGGGGCCTGAACATGCAGGAGGGTGAAAGGAGGGCAAGGAATAGAGTGAATTGGATCGATGTGGTATACCGGGGTTGAAGTGCTGTCAGTGGATTGAATCAGGGCATGTGAAGCGTCTGGGGTAAACCATGGAAAGCTGTGTAGGTATGTATTTTTGCGTGTGTGGACGTGTATGTATATACATGTGTATGGGGGTGGGTTGGGCCATTTCTTTCGTCTGTTTCCCTGCGCTACCTCGCAAACGCGGGAGACAGCGACAAAGCAAAAAAAAAAATATATATATATATATATATATATATATATATATATATATATATATATATATATATATATATATATATATATATATATATATATGTATATATATATATTTTTTTTTTTTTGATGGTATTGCAGTGGAATTTATTAAAAAAGGGGGTGACTGTATTGTTGACTGGTTGGTAAGGTTATTTAATGTATGTATGACTCATTGCTACTCCTTCCTTTGACAAGAGCAAAGGAAGGAGTAGCAATACTCCTGAAACAGGAGATGTGGGAGTATGTGATAGAATGTAAGAAAGTAAATTCTCGATTAATATGGGTAAAATTGAAAGTTGATGGAGAGAGGTGGGTGATTATTGGTGCATATGCACCTGGGCATGAGAAGAAAGATCATGAGAGGCAAGTGTTTTGGGAGCAGCTAAATGAGTGTGTTAGCGGTTTTGATGCACGAGACCGGGTTATAGTGATGGGTGATTTGAATGCAAAGGTGAGTAATGTGGCAGTTGAGGGAATAATTGGTATGCATGGGGTGTTCAGTGTTGTAAATGGAAATGGTGAAGAGCTTGTAGATTTATGTGCTGAAAAAGGAGTGATGATTGGGAATACCTGGTTTAAAAAGCGAGATATACATAAGTATACTTATGTAAGTAGGAGAGATGGCCAGAGAGCGTTATTGGATTACGTGTTAATTGACAGGCGTGCGAAAGAGAGACTTTTGGATGTCAATGTGCTGAGAGGTGCAACTGGAGGGATGTCTGATCATTATCTTGTGGAGGCTAAGGTGAAGATTAGTATGGGTTTTCAGAAAAGAAGAGTGAATGTTGGGGTGAAGAAGGTGGTGAGAGTAAGTGAGCTTGGGAAGGAGACCTGTGTGAAGAAGTATCAGGAGAGACTGTGTACAGAATGGAAAAAGGTGAGAACAATGGAAGTAAGGGGAGTGGGGGAGGAATGGGATGTATTTAGGGAATCAGTGATGGATTGCGCAAAAGATGCTTGTGGCATGAGAAGAGTGGGAGGTGGGCTGTTTAGAAAGGGTAGTGAGTGGTGGGATGAAGAAGTAAGAGTATTAGTGAAAGAGAAGAGAGAGGTATTTGGACGATTTTTGCAGGGAAAAAATGCAATTGAGTGGGAGAAGTATAAAAGAAAGAGACAGGAGGTCAAGAGAAAGGTGCAAGAGGTGAAAAAAAGGGCAAATGAGAGTTGGGGTGAGAGACTATCAGTAAATTTTAGGGAGAATAAAAAGATGTTCTGGAAGGAGGTAAATAGGGTGCGTAAGACAAGGGAGCAAATGGGAACTTCAGTGAAGGGCGTAAATGGGGAGGTGATAACAAGTAGTGGTGATGTGAGAAGGAGATGGAATGAGTATTTTGAAGGTTTGTTGAATGTGTCTGATGACAGAGTGGCAGATATAGGGTGTTTGGGTCGAGGTGGTGTGCAAAGTGAGAGGGTTAGGGAAAATGATTTGGTAAACAGAGAAGAGGTAGTAAAAGCTTTGCGGAAGATGAAAGCCGGCAAGGCAGCAGGTTTGGATGGTATTGCAGTGGAATTTATTAAAAAAGGGGGTGACTGTATTGTTGACTGGTTGGTAAGGTTATTTAATGTATGTATGACTCATGGTGAGGTGCCTGAGGATTGGCGGAATGCGTGCATAGTGCCATTGTACAAAGGCAAAGGGGATAAGAGTGAGTGCTCAAATTACAGAGGTATAAGTTTGTTGAGTATTCCTGGTAAATTATATGGGAGGGTATTGATTGAGAGGGTGAAGGCATGTACAGAGCATCAGATTGGGGAAGAGCAGTGTGGTTTCAGAAGTGGTAGAGGATGTGTGGATCAGGTGTTTGCTTTGAAGAATGTATGTGAGAAATACTTAGAAAAGCAAATGGATTTGTATGTAGCATTTATGGATCTGGAGAAGGCATATGATAGAGTTGATAGAGATGCTCTGTGGAAGGTATTAAGAATATATGGTGTGGGAGGCAAGTTGTTAGAAGCAGTGAAAAGTTTTTATCGAGGATGTAAGGCATGTGTACGTGTAGGAAGAGAGGAAAGTGATTGGTTCTCAGTGAATGTAGGTTTGCGGCAGGGGTGTGTGATGTCTCCATGGTTGTTTAATTTGTTTATGGATGGGGTTGTTAGGGAGGTAAATGCAAGAGTCTTGGAAAGAGGGGCAAGTATGAAGTCTGTTGGGGATGAGAGAGCTTGGGAAGTGAGTCAGTTGTTGTTCGCTGATGATACAGCGCTGGTGGCGGATTCATGTGAGAAACTGCAGAAGCTGGTGACGGAGTTTGGTAAAGTGTGTGGAAGAAGAAAGTTAAGAGTAAATGTGAATAAGAGCAAGGTTATTAGGTACAGTAGGGTTGAGGGTCAAGTCAATTGGGAGGTGAGTTTGAATGGAGAATAACTGGAGGAAGTGAAGTGTTTTAGATATCTGGGAGTGGATCTGTCAGCGGATGGAACCATGGAAGCGGAAGTGGATCATAGGGTGGGGGAGGGGGCGAAAATTTTGGGAGCCTTGAAAAATGTGTGGAAGTCGAGAACATTATCCCGGAAAGAAAAAATGGGTATGTTTGAAGGAATAGTAGTTCCAACAATGTTGTATGGTTGCGAGGCGTGGGCTATGGATAGAGTTGTGCGCAGGAGGATGGATGTGCTGGAAATGAGATGTTTGAGGACAATGTGTGGTGTGAGGTGGTTTGATCGAGTAAGTAACGTAAGGGTAAGAGAGATGTGTGGAAATAAAAAGAGCGTGGTTGAGAGAGCAGAAGAGGGTGTTTTGAAATGGTTTGGGCACATGGAGAGAATGAGTGAGGAAAGATTGACCAAGAGGATATATGTGTCGGAGGTGGGGGGAACGAGGAGAAGAGGGAGACCAAATTGGAGGTGGAAAGATGGAGTGAAAAGGATTTTGTGTGATCGGGGCCTGAACATGCAGGAGGGTGAAAGGAGGGCAAGGAATAGAGTGAATTGGAGCGATGTGGTATACAGGGGTTGACGTGCTGTCAGTGGATTGAATCAAGGCATGTGAAGCGTCCGGGGTAAACCAAGGAAAGCTGTGTAGGTATGTATATTTGCGTGTGTGGACGTGTGTATGTACATGTGTATGGGGGGGGTTGGGCCATTTCTTTCGTCTGTTTCCTTGCGCTGCCTCGCAAACGCGGGAGACAGCGACAAAGTATAAAAAAAAAAAAAAAAAAAAAAAAAATGACTCATGGTGAGGTGCCTGAGGATTGGCGGAATGCGTGCATAGTGCCATTGTACAAAGGCAAAGGGGATAAGAGTGAGTGCTCAAATTACAGAGGTATAAGTTTGTTGAGTATTCCTGGTAAATTATATGGGAGGATATTGATTGAGAGGGTGAAGGCATGTACAGAGCATCAGATTGGGGAAGAGCAGTGTGGTTTCAGAAGTGGTAGAGGATGTGTGGATCAGGTGTTTGCTTTGAAGAATGTATGTGAGAAATACTTAGAAAAGCAAATGGATTTGTATGTAGCATTTATGGATCTGGAGAAGGCATATGATAGAGTTGATAGAGATGCTCTGTGGAAGGTATTAAGAATATATGGTGTGGGAGGAAAGTTGTTAGAAGCAGTGAAAAGTTTTTATCGAGGATGTAAGGCATGTGTACGTGTAGGAAGAGAGGAAAGTGATATATATATATATATATATATATTCATTTTTTTTTATTATACTTTGTCGCTGTCTCCCGCGTTTGCGAGGTATATATATATATATATATATATATATATATATATATATATATATATATATATATATATATATATATATATATATATATATATATATATATGTATATATATATATATATATATATATATATATATATATATATATATATATATATATATATTTATTGGGGTAGCATGACATCCTGTACAGCATGATGTATGCCCCATGCAGTATATGTCCTGAGCTGAATAAATCCTGCATAGTATGGTACATGTCGTGCGCAGCATGATATACGTGCTCAGCAACACAGCTGTGCCGCTCCTTTGCAACGTGAGGTAAGCCTCCGTGTTGCACGGCTCTGTGTTCTTTGCAACACCAGTACATTTAACCCACCAGGGATAAAACACACCGTCCCAAGATCACCATCTAGGAACACCTCCCCTGTTAGCAACACGTCCCTCCTGCGTCAGCCGCCCCCAGAGTGCTTCAGGTCACGGTAATTGTTCAGTGTGAACTCCTCTTCAGCAGATGTGGCCGCCACTCTCACCCTGTAGGATCAGAAGAGATCAGTCAGTCACTGCTGGCAATCTCGTTTCTCAAGAACTTCAACGTCAGGAGAAAGGGTATATTTGACATACGGTGAAAATCAGTCATATGAACCAAAAAGGGATAATAATGGAATGCAGGCGAGAACAACAGTTTTATATATCAAGCAAGACGTGATGTGAGCGCTTCACGCCAGCCCTGCCATTTTGACTAAATTTCGTCGTAGTTCCATAAGGAAGTACTCTCCTACATGGTCTGGAGAAACTTGGCATAAATGACTCCGAAGAAAAACGCTCAAGTCGTTTGATTTATGAAGCGTTATCTCACCAGGAGCAGTAGAGAAGAATAAGAACTTACAGTTATCATAGAGAAAAAAGGTAAATGAGTGAATCATGATAATGAAAGTGTACGAAGAAATCTTCATTCCACTATGTTGCACCTTTCATGTCACGCACACTACCCTGGCAGACTCCAGGAAAACCAGTTTTAAACTCATCACTTCCACCTCACCCTCGATCGTCTCTGATTTACTCAACTAACAAAGTTTCGCTGGAAGGCACGCTCCATCCTTTCAATCCTCGACATTTCCACTCTTATCCTTCTCATTCCTGTTCCTGGTCCCATATCATCTACAACAGAGTACTAACCAACATAACGCTGCCATATGCACATAAATTCTTTCTTATGTGCCTATTGGCCAGCCGGTAGTAGAAACAACGGAACTATGAATCCAAACCACGAGTACGGACATGAACGCAACCCTAAAACACACCCACTTGGGCAGTCGCGGGTGTCCATCCCAACCATCTTCGGAAAAGAATTGAAAAAAAAAGTTCGTAAACATAAACGAAGTCAATATCGTGGCACTTGGGAGAATTAATAAAACCCAGTGACATAGCTACTGTGGGAAACAGAACACACCATATAAACTGCAAACTCCTGCGCCACACACTAACCTTCCTAGGTTTGGTGATGCAACCCTGGCTGGCCTGTACGTACAGCTTCTGTCATCTCTCGGAGGGTTAAAACCTACACTTGGTAAAGTCCCCGACACCCACACATCTCGCCTTCAAACCACTCACGTTGGAGCTACAAAGGTTATGAATTCGCCACTGACTTAAAACACCTTTTCATAAAAAAATGAAAAACATCAACGACAAAACCAACTGGGGACCAATCAAAGGAAATAGCACAAAGGGTATGGCAGAAATTAGAAGGCTTTGGGGACATACTAAATATAAAGCCAAGACCTCGTCAACTGGACGAATATGGAAAAAATTTGTTTCCCCACATAGACTGAAGGCGCTAACGGAAACACTAGACAACCATTGCAATACACAACGAACAACGCTTGCCTTACATTACTTTTTCTTCCCCAAACCAACAACCAACATCAACCCCACGCAAACATCCCCAGTCTGTCTTGAGATAATCTGTAAACAAGTCAGCAAAAACACGCATTCAAGTGTCCACACATCTCACTATAACGTACACCATATATCTGCTCACCTGGACACCCATTAGAAAATGTGTTGAGGGAGTCTGCCTACCTAGTGACACGACGCACCCCGGCCATTCTCCTCCGTCTGGTTACCCTCTCTGCCTCCAACAGCATTTCTGGCCCTGGAATCATCCAGTCGCTCGTGCCCGAGGAGTGCTTGCTGCCGGTATAGAAGTAAACTTATCATACCTCACTTGTCAGCACAGCACACTACAATATTAGTGGATAATTAGGGGGATAATTAAGCGGAAGTGGGAGACGGGCCGTCTGAAGACATGGTCTGGACTAGGCTAAGCTTAACCTGGCAGATCTTTGAAATAAAACAAGACTCAGGAAATATTTATACATTTAGGTTACTAGGGCTGTAGACTGTTGACTGGAACATTACATTGTACGTCCAGAGTGACACGACCTCTGCCATATAAGCTCCAGTAAGCTAGAGACACCTCCACCGTGAATGATTTCACCTGTCATGACTGCAGCAAAAGAATGTTTACATTTGCTAATCTCTATGAATTAATGAAAGTTACTGGTAAATTTACATAAAGTGTACATTGCTATCCATTTCAGCTCGTAATTGTACATTCTAATCTATAGGTTACTAAATGAATGTTGAATGCATGATATTCAGAGGAAAAATATGCATTACGCGTTGTGGTGTTTGCGGTGTTCAGCACGATACGACGAGCCTGCCAGAGATCCGGCAAATCTGTTTTCTATGATACCAAAATCCTCTGGTATTCGTGTATCAGATGGTAATGCACTAGTATGGCTGACTCTTCACAGTCATGCTGGAATCTTGATGGCTTTAGAGTGGGTGATCAAACATCCATTCAGGCTAAGACCTGCACAAGTTGGGGAGAACTCGACACAGCATCGAGAAGCCCAGAGGTTCTTGACTCTTTCAGCCACTGAGCATCAAACCAAGCCTTCCGAGCCGGTTTTGCGCCCAACGCATAGGCTGTGCTTGTGCTTGCTATCTATTGCATACAATTTTGCAGAAACAGTGTGCAAAATGAGTTCATCTGATAGTCTGAGAGGCAGCCTGGAGAGGGGAATGTAGTGTAGTAAAAAGAAGTGTGAAACAGAAGAGGAAAACTTGTCTCTATTTGGTTATCATTATCACTATCATTATCATTATCATTATTATTATTTTTATTATTATTACCATTATTATTATTATTATTATCATTATTGTTATCATCATCATCACTATCATGACCATTATTATCATTAAGCGAACAAATTTCTACGCATTATCTTTCCTTCTTTGTTATTTCTGTTTTCTGATCATACCTGTGAAGAATGCATTAATGAGGAAACTGTGTAGACAGGAACTTTCAACTGGAGACGTTATGTAACATGAAGTTATAGGAAACGAGGCTACAACAGTTGTCGTCGTCTTCGGTGATCTTTATCATTCATAATTATGATATTAAGCTAAAATATCGTTATCATTATTTGTATTCTTACCACACTAATCCATCAGTTTCTGTCCTCCTCCATTATCAGATACAGCCTCGGTAGGTATGCTGTATTGTGTTGCGTGTCATGTGTTCCTTCGTATTCTTGATCTCATTTGTATGCAAGATGCATATCTAGGATATGAAGTTCCTTCTTCCCCTAACTTCTGTTCGCACTGAGACAAATGGCGCGTCAACTGAGTAAAAAACAGAACCAATGTGACCAATCGTCTCGGCCTACGTGCACCACCAGCTCAAGCTAGGCTGCAGAGTTCCTCACGTCTTGTGCCACCAGCGCTTGAGGACACAACTCAACACCAGCAATCTGGTGATCCTTCCCTGTGTCTTGGCTGTATACCTTTTTAACCTCAGAAACTTTAACTGATATCTGAAGACACATGAATGATCACCCTGATATGGTTACGTTATCGATCTCTCAGACTCCGTGGACGCAATGGGCAGTTGTATAAATGTAACCTTAACATATTGAGAACTGAATAGAATATTACGGCCAAAAAGATGAAATAAACCTTGTAACTTGGTGAGTAGTTTCCCTTCTACACATACCTTGTGGGTGCGATTTCAGATAAATATAGACTGAATATGGTACAGTTTGAACGCCATCCTTCCGAGGATGGCGCTCAGGTGTGTAACCAAAATACTGCTAAGATCAAGGCTGTGGGGTAGCAAGTGTGAGTGAGAGTTATCGTCATGGCCTTCAGAGCTCCGGGTTCGGTCAGATGAGCAGTACGGTTGTCCACATACACATCCAGTGTGTACGTCTCTGTCCATCTTGTGGACTAATGCCAGCCACAGGACAACCTGGCTGACCCAGTGACTCGGGTCACATGAGACCTCATATGTTCCAATGATCCCATACAACACCACAAACCTACCAGAGACCTTGCCTATCGGAGACCATCACCTGCCGCAGATCACCGTCTGTCGGAGACGTCGCCTAACGGAGACCATCACCTGCAAGAAACCCCACCTGCAGGAGACGTCGCCTACCGTAAACCTTGCTAGACAGTGACCCCCGACTGCCGAAGTCCCCCTCCTACCGGAGACTCCATCAGTTTACCGGAGACCACCACCTGCCGGAGACCTCGCCTACCATGAGACATCCTCCCCCTCCCTACTGCCAGGCAGGATTATACACTTAAAGCTCAGCTCGGTCATCTGCAAGACGGTCTACAGCTCAAGTTAAACAAATGTATAACTTTCAAGTGTCTCTTTTCTCCTTGTATATATATCCGCCCCAGAGGATACATACAAGACATACATATGCGACACTGCTTGACACGAAGCAAGATATTTGCCTTCCATTTAAATTCTATAAAAACTTTTCTGGTTATTACATGTACAGCGAGTTTGTACTTTTCCCTTAAATGCCACAGCCTTTTTGCGTACTTCTTAAGATGGATGTGCTTTTTGGGGAACTTTTCGACAGAGATCTTATGCTCAAACTTCGATTTGTAAACTTTCGGACAAATACGTTATACGAATCTCTCGTTTAAAGTCACGTGCCGCTCGACTTAAACATCTTGATTTCGAAGGAAGTGAGAGGCAAAGCTAGATAACCCGTAACACTAATGTCATGTCATCATCTGACAGAATCATTCAGGAGGTTAGGAAGAATGACGTACGTGTTTACTTTAAAAAGTTAATTATCAACATTAAATATGATGATGCATCCTTCTTTCCCCGACCAGCTCAGCTGTGGAATTCTCTTCCTTCATCTGTCTTTCCTTCTTCCTATAGCCTTCCTTCTTTTGAGTCAGGTCTACAGACACCTGCCGGCGGAGCCATGATTAATTTCCATTTTCTTTACAACTTTTCTCTTTCAATCGAGATGGCACTGTCGGTCACTATATAAAGTGAACAAAAACGATCGAGTCAAAACTGTTCACCGTTTGAATTCGACTTTTCAGGATTAAGGTTTATGGGAGGCGAGGCATGTGTCATGAAGCACCAGTCATGAGGGGGTAAGGCATCTATTGCGGGAAATGAGGCACCTGTCGGGAGATGAGGGACTTGTTGCGGGAGATGAGGCACTTATCATGAAAGATGAGGTAGTCATCAAAGATGAGGCAACTGTTACGAAAGAATGAGGAGAAATGAGGCATTGGTCATGAGAGATAATGTATCTCATTATCTGTAAGTAAAACACTATTTTTCAATAGCTGGGGGAATGAACGTTATGGCTTAATACTTAACTGAGGCTTCGACTTACCAGTAATGAGACAATGGACACCCAACCAGATACAGGATTTGCCAGTCTTCGTCCAGGATCTCAAAATTGTCTTGCGCCTGGCTGTCGCTGAGGCTGGTGGCGTGTGCGATGCTGTCACTGAGGCTGGTGGCGTGTGCGATGCTGTCACTGAGGCTGGTGGCGTGTGCGATGCTGGCGCTGAGGCTGGTGGCGTGTGCGATGCTGTCAATGAGGCTGGTGGCGTGTGCGATGCTGGCGCTGAGGTTGGTGGCGTGTGCGATGCTGGCGCTGAGGCTGGTGGCGTGTGCGATGCTGGCGCTGAGGTTGGTGGCGTGTGCGATGCTGGCGCTGAGGTTACAAGCGGAGGAGGTGGTGTGGGAGTAGATGTCGTTGAGGTTGTTGAGGCGGGCCTGCGCAGTGAGGCTGCGGGAGTAGGGTCGGACTCTGAGCCTTATGACGCCCTTGTACAGCTCCTTCACTTCCTGATCGTCCGTCCCCAAACACTGTGAAGAAGACTGTCGTTATGAAAGTCCGTCCATAATCATAGAACGCTATCTAAAATGTTGAGGCAAGGTGTTGTGCTGGCACCCGAGGTAACAGCTGGGCGCCTGAAATAGATTCAGCAAGATTTTCAGGACAAAAACTTGTAGCAGTTGAGTGGCCGGCCGCTGATGGCCAGGTGTAGTGCATACTGACCTTGCTCATCGTGAGACACGAACCACGAACAAGACCCCCGTCAACCGAACCCTCCCTTCATCATAACGGGGTTCGACAATGATTATGATACAACCACAAGTTAAACATCTCAATACTAACACTCTCCATCTAAACCCACCAGGCATATAAACATCTCAATACTAACACTCTCCATCTAAACCCACCAGGCATATTAACATCTCAATACTAACACTCTCCATCTAAACCCACCAGGCATATAAACATCTCAATACTCACTCCGCATTAAACCAACACACTAACACCAATAACCTCTAAACTCTCATCAACCACTAAAATTCAAACTACCTCTCATCTAAACCACATTAACCTCATCTAATTCCCTCCACCAGGCATAAATCTCATACAAATCTATCTAACCACAGATATAAACTCAATCTAACACTCTCCATCTAAACCCACCAGGATATAACATCTCAATACAACTCTCTCTAAACCACCAGCATAAAACATCAATAACACTCTCCATCTAAACCACCGCATATAAACATCTCATACTACACTCTCCATCTAAACCACCAGATATAAACACTCATACTAACACTCTCCATCTAACCACCAGGCATATAACATCCAATACAACACTCTCATCTAACCACAGCATATAAACATCTCATACTAACACTCCCATCTAACCCCAGGCATATAAACTCTCAATACTAACACTCCCACTAAACACACATAAACACTCTACAACCCACAAAACACCAATAACATCTCAATCTAAACCCCATAACTAACCCACTTAAAATCCAACAAACTTCAATCTAAACAGCATTATTAAACACACTTATAAACACCACATAACTCCATAAACACCTATAAACACCACTAACATCTCAACAACCTATAAACCAATATAAACATCTCATCTAACACCCATAAAACACCAATATAACTCTCATCTAACCCCACTAAACCCACATAACATCTCATCAACACCTATAAACACCACAATAACATTCAACTAAACCCCATTAAACCCAGCTAACATCATCTACCCCACTAAAACACAATAACATCTTAACCCCATCTAAACACCACTAAACTCTCATCTAACACCACACAGTATAAACATCTCAATAACACTCTCCAGCTAAAACCCCACCATTAAACACCAATATAAACCTCATCTAACCACCCATAAACCCAAATAACATCTCATCTAACCCACTTAAACCAAACAAACTCATCTACCACCACATAAACCCAGCTAAATCTAAACCCCAGGGCATATAAACATCTCAATACTAACACTCTCCATCTAAACCCACCAGGCATATAAACATCTCAATACTAACACTCTCCATCTAAACCCACCAGGCATATAATCATCTCAATACTAACACTCTCCATCTAAACCCACCAGGCATATAAACATCTCAATACTAACACTCTCCATCTAAACCCACCAGGCATATAAACATCTCAATACTAACACTCTCCATCTAAACCCACCAGGCATATAAACATCTCAATACTAACACTCTCCATCTAAACCCACCAGGCATATAAACATCTCAATACTAACACTCTCCATCTAAACCCACCAGGCATATAAACATCTCAATACTAACACTCTCCATCTAAACCCACCAGGCATATAAACATCTCAATACTAACACTCTCCATCTAAACCCACCAGGCATATAAACATCTCAATACTAACACTCTCCATCTAAACCCACCAGGCATATAAACATCTCAATACTAACACTCTCCATCTAAACCCACCAGGCATATAAACATCTCAATACTAACACTCTCCATCTAAACCCACCAGGCATATAAACATCTCAATACTAACACTCTCCATCTAAACCCACCAGGCATATAAACATCTCAATACTAACACTCTCCATCTAAACCCACCAGGCATATAAACATCTCAATACTAACACTCTCCATCTAAACCCACCAGGCATATAAACATCTCAATACTAACACTCTCCATCTAAACCCACCAGGCATATAAACATCTCAATACTAACACTCTCCATCTAAACCCACCAGGCATATAAACATCTCAATACTAACACTCTCCATCTAAACCCACCAGGCATATAAACATCTCAATACTAACACTCTCCATCTAAACCCACCAGGCATATAAACATCTCAATACTAACACTCTCCATCTAAACCCACCAGGCATATAAACATCTCAATACTAACACTCTCCATCTAAACCCACCAGGCATATAAACATCTCAATACTAACACTCTCCATCTAAACCCACCAGGCATATAAACATCTCAATACTAACACTCTCCATCTAAACCCACCAGGCATATAAACATCTCAATACTAACACTCTCCATCTAAACCCACCAGGCATATAAACATCTCAATACTAACACTCTCCATCTAAACCCACCAGGCATATAAACATCTCAATACTAACACTCTCCATCTAAACCCACCAGGCATATAAACATCTCAATACTAACACTCTCCATCTAAACCCACCAGGCATATAAACATCTCAATACTAACACTCTCCATCTAAACCCACCAGGCATATAAACATCTCAATACTAACACTCTCCATCTAAACCCACCAGGCATATAAACATCTCAATACTAACACTCTCCATCTAAACCCACCAGGCATATAAACATCTCAATACTAACACTCTCCATCTAAACCCACCAGGCATATAAACATCTCAATACTAACACTCTCCATCTAAACCCACCAGGCATATAAACATCTCAATACTAACACTCTCCATCTAAACCCACCAGGCATATAAACATCTCAATACTAACACTCTCCATCTAAACCCACCAGGCATATAAACATCTCAATACTAACACTCTCCATCTAAACCCACCAGGCATATAAACATCTCAATACTAACACTCTCCATCTAAACCCACCAGGCATATAAACATCTCAATACTAACACTCTCCATCTAAACCCACCAGGCATATAAACATCTCAATACTAACACTCTCCATCTAAACCCACCAGGCATATAAACATCTCAATACTAACACTCTCCATCTAAACCCACCAGGCATATAAACATCTCAATACTAACACTCTCCATCTAAACCCACCAGGCATATAAACATCTCAATACTAACACTCTCCATCTAAACCCACCAGGCATATAAACATCTCAATACTAACACTCTCCATCTAAACCCACCAGGCATATAAACATCTCAATACTAACACTCTCCATCTAAACCCACCAGGCATATAAACATCTCAATACTAACACTCTCCATCTAAACCCACCAGGCATATAAACATCTCAATACTAACACTCTCCATCTAAACCCACCAGGCATATAAACATCTCAATACTAACACTCTCCATCTAAACCCACCAGGCATATAAACATCTCAATACTAACACTCTCCATCTAAACCCACCAGGCATATAAACATCTCAATACTAACACTCTCCATCTAAACCCACCAGGCATATAAACATCTCAATACTAACACTCTCCATCTAAACCCACCAGGCATATAAACATCTCAATACTAACACTCTCCATCTAAACCCACCAGGCATATAAACATCTCAATACTAACACTCTCCATCTAAACCCACCAGGCATATAAACATCTCAATACTAACACTCTCCATCTAAACCCACCAGGCATATAAACATCTCAATACTAACACTCTCCATCTAAACCCACCAGGCATATAAACATCTCAATACTAACACTCTCCATCTAAACCCACCAGGCATATAAACATCTCAATACTAACACTCTCCATCTAAACCCACCAGGCATATAAACATCTCAATACTAACACTCTCCATCTAAACCCACCAGGCATATAAACATCTCAATACTAACACTCTCCATCTAAACCCACCAGGCATATAAACATCTCAATACTAACACTCTCCATCTAAACCCACCAGGCATATAAACATCTCAATACTAACACTCTCCATCTAAACCCACCAGGCATATAAACATCTCAATACTAACACTCTCCATCTAAACCCACCAGGCATATAAACATCTCAATACTAACACTCTCCATCTAAACCCACCAGGCATATAAACATCTCAATACTAACACTCTCCATCTAAACCCACCAGGCATATAAACATCTCAATACTAACACTCTCCATCTAAACCCACCAGGCATATAAACTATTTTTCCCTCTCACATCTAAACCACACAAGGCATATATAATAGATCATTTCAATACTAACATCTACTAAATCCTAAAACCACAACCAGGATATAGACATCTCAATACTAAACACTCTCCATCTTAACCCACCAGGCCATATTAAACATCTCTAATACTAACACTCTGCATCTATCCCACCAGGCATTTAAACATCTCAATACTAAAACTCTCCATCTAAACCGCACCAGGCATTATTAAATCTCAATACTAACACTCTCCATCTAAAACCACCAGGCATATAAAAATATTAAATAAACTCTCCATCTAAAAACCTCAAGGCATTTTATAAACATCTCAATACTACACTTCCATATAAACCCACAAGGCATATTAACATTCAATACTACACTCTCCTATCGAAACCCCACCAGGAATATATCCTTCTCAAATACCTAACACTCTCCCATCATATAACCCACCAGGCATATTAAAACATCTCAATACTAACATCTCCATCTAAACCCACCAGGCATATAAACATCCTCAACACAAACACTCTCCATCTAAACCAACCAGGCATATAAAATCTCAATTTAACACTCTACGCATCTAAACCCACCAGGACATATAAACATCTCAATACTAACACTCTGCATCTAAACCCACCAGGCATATAAACATCTCAATACTAACACTCTGCATCTAAACCCACCAGGCATATAAACATCTCAGTACTAACACTCTGCATCTAAACCCACCAGGCATATAAACATCTCAATACTAACACTCTGCATCTAAACCCACCAGGCATATAAACATCTCAATACTAACACTCTCCATCTAAACCCAGCAGGCATATTTACCAGACCTACACACACAAATTATATATATATATATGTATATATATATATATATATATATATATATATATATATATATATATATATATATATATATATATATATATATATATATATATATATATTGGAAAGGATCACAATTTTGCTCGTGATCAAGATATTTCTATGAGTCCACGGGGAAAATGAAACAATGGTAAATGGCGTCCTAGCTTCGTCTCTTCGATGTATATCAATTGACTTTTATTTCTCTCTTGTGTCTCCCCTGATGATGTGATCATTACACGAAACTGCACTTGGGAACTTATCGAGTGGACAACTACTCACCGCTTGCATCAGGAAGAAGCTGTTGTACTCGTCGGCACGGCTGGCCACCCCAAGGTACAGCACAAACGGCCCAGCCTGTTGCAGAAACACAGTTTTATTACTCTTCTCAATAGGTTGTGAGGGAGAGGATGACGGGTTGGGCAGGAGATGAGAAACAATGTGTAAGAGATGACTAAAGTGTATGTGCAAGTTTACGTGGTAAGTTTTTTAATGCATGTGGAAGATCATCTAGCAGACTGGGGGTATGTGTGTTATTCGTGTTGGTAGACTGGGGGTATGTGTGTTATTCGTGTTGGCAGACTGGGGGTATGTGTGTTATTCGTGTTGGTAGACTGGGGGTATGTGTGTTATTCGTGTTGGCAGACTGGGGGGGTATGTATGCATTCGTGTTGGCAGACTGGGGGTATGTGTGTTATTCGTGTTGGCAGAGTGGGGGTATGTGTGTTATTCATGTTGGCAGACTGGGGGTATGTGTGTTATTCGTGTTGGCAGACTGGGGGTATGTGTGTTATTCGTGTTGGCAGAGTGGGGGTATGTGTGTTATTCGTGTTGGCAGACTGGGGGGGTATGTATGCATTCGTGTTGGCAGACTGGGGGTATGTGTGTTATTCGTGTTGGCAGACTGGGGGGGTATGTATGCATTCGTGTTGGCAGACTGGGGGTATGTGTGTTATTCGTGTTGGCAGACTGGGGGTATGTGTGTTATTCGTGTTGGCAGACTGGGGGTATGTGTGTTATTCGTGTTGGCAGAGTGGGGGTATGTGTGTTATTCGTGTTGGCAGACTGGGGGTATGTGTGTTATTCGTGTTGGCAGACTGAGGGTATGTGTGTTATTCGTGTTGGCAGACTGGGAGGGGGGTATGTATGCATTCGTGTTGGCAGACTGGGGGTATGTGTGTTATTCGTGTTGGCAGACTGGGGGTATGTATGCATTCGTGTTGGCAGACTGGGGGTATGTGTGTTATTCGTGTTGGCAGACTGGGGGTATGTGTGTTATTCGTGTTGGCAGAGTGGGGGTATGTGTGTTATTCGTGTTGGCAGACTGGGGGGGGGTATGTATGCATTCGTGTTGGCAGACTGGGGGTATGTGTGTTATTCGTGTTGGCAGACTGGGGGTATGTATGCATTCGTGTTGGCAGACTGGGGGTATGTGTGTTATTCGTGTTGGCAGACTGGGGGTATGTGTGTTATTCGTGTTGGCAGACTGGGGGTATGTGTGTTATTCGTGTTGGCAGACTGGGGGTATGTGTGTTATTCGTGTTGGTAGACTGGGGGTATGTGTGTTATTCGTGTTGGCAGACTGGGGGGGTATGTATGCATTCGTGTTGGCAGACTGGGGGTATGTGTGTTATTCGTGTTGGCAGACTGGGGGTATGTATGCATTCGTGTTGGCAGACTGGGGGTATGTGTGTTATTCGTGTTGGCAGACTGGGGGGTATGTGTGTTATTCGTGTTGGCAGACTGGGGGTATGTGTGTTATTCGTGTTGGCAGACTGGGGGTATGTGTGTTATTCGTGTTGGCAGACTGGGGGTATGTGTGTTATTCGTGTTGGCAGACTGGGGGTATGTGTGTTATTCGTGTTTGCAGACTGGGGGTATGTGTGTTATTCGTGTTGGCAGACTGGGGGGTATGTGTGTTATTCGTGTTGGCAGAGTGGGGTATGTGTGTATTCGTGTTGGCAGAGTGGGGGTATGTGTGTATTCGTGTTGGCAGACGTGGGGGGTATGTGTGTTATTCGTGTTGGCAGACTGGGGGTATGTGTGTTATTCGTGTTGGCAGACTGAGGGGGTATGTGTGTTATTCGTGTTTGGCAGACTGGGGTATGTGTGTTATTCGTGTTGGCAGACTGGGGGTATGTGTGTTATTCGTGTTGGCAGACTAGGGGGTATGTGTGTTATTCGTGTTGGCAGACTGGGGGTATGTGTGTTATTCGTGTTGGCAGACTGGGGGTATGTGTGTTATTCGTGTTGGCAGACTGGGGGTATGTGTGTTATTCGTGTTGGCAGACTGGGGTATGTGTGTTATTCGTGTTGGCAGACTGGGGGTATGTGTGTTATTCGTGTTGGCAGACTGGGGGTATGTGTGTTATTCGTGTTGGCAGACTGGGGGTATGTGTGTTATTCGTGTTGGCAGACTGGGGGTATGTGTGTTATTCGTGTTGGCAGACTGGGGGTATGTGTGTTATTCGTGTTGGCAGACTGGGGGTATGTGTGTTATATCATTTGTTTTCTGAGGGAGAGTGACTCACCTAAGCTAAACATTGTTCACTGTGTACATCAGTGGCTGACTGGAGCTTCCCTGAGTGATCTGTGGCTTCAAGGAAACCAAGGATGTTCCATGTTTTTACGGCTGTCGAGATCTCGAATTTGCTAGTAGTCTGAATCCTCGTTGTCTTCAAGTCTCTACCATACCTTTTGCGTTACTTCTCTTAGGTATGAACTGTGCTGTTCTCCATTGTTTTAATCGTAGCGTATGTTTCATATGTGACGAATCGTAGAGCCTTGATCTGTATAAGTACTTATTTGTACTATACAGGAATGAAGTCTTACACTTGTTAGGCCCATGAATTCATGTATGTTGTCTGCATGAACCCTACCCTCAGTCAATCTGTTCCATTCATCCACCACACTTACACTATAAGAATATTCCTTTACATCCTTATTTATAAGTTAATAACATTTATGGCAATGTTTTGGATTTTCAGCTGCCTTGTCCACAATATTCTTCGCAGAATTTCATTGTTCCTCTTTCCTGTTCCAATCATTGTCATATCTTGTAAATGCTGGCTGGATAGAGTGCCGTCTGTATCTTCGACTCTGCACGTCTCAGAGCTCCTTTACTTTGTGACATCTTTTATCAAACCATTCCTTCTTCTTCCTTACCATTCCCTCTGTATTTGAGGACTGAGGTACCTACGTCTCTAGTCCTTCATTGTAAATTTCATGGATCCAACATAAAGTCCTGGTTCATGGCTATTCAATTCTGCAATTGTATCTCCTCTTTATTTCGAGTCTCACTTCGCTTGTTTTCATGTCCTCTTTTAACACATTCAAACTTGAGCGTTACATGAACACTTCGTGCAGCGGGTGTATCGTATATAATGCCCTCAGTCCATCCTAGTATAAGTGAAGATAACATCAACTAATCCTAGTATAAGTGATGACAAGATCTCTTAATGGTGGTGTATTAGTCCCTCTCATCCTAGTATAAGTGATGACAAGATCTCTTAATGGTGGTGTATTAGTCCCTCTCATCCTAGTATAAGTGATGACAAGATCTCTAAATGGTGGTGTATTAGTCCCTCTCATCCTAGTATCAGTGATGACAAGATCTCTTAATGGTGGTGTATTAGTCCCTCTCATCCTAGTATAAGTGATGATAAGATTTCTTAATGGTGGTGTATTAGTCCCTCTCATCCTAGTATCAGTGATGACAAGATCTCTTAATGGTGGTGTATTAGTCCCTCTCATCCTAGTATAAGTGATGATAAGATTTCTTAATGGTGGTGTATTAGTCCCTCTCATCCTAGTATCAGTGATGACAAGATCTCTTAATGGTGGTGTATTAGTCCCTCTCATCCTAGTATAAGTGATGATAAGATTTCTTAATGTTGGTGTATTAGTCTCTCTCATCCTAGTATAAGTGATGACAAGATCTCTTAATGGTGGTGTATTAGTCTCTCTCATCCTAGTATAAGTGATGATAAGATTTCTTAATGTTGGTGTATTAGTCTCTCTCATCCTAGTATGCTTTGTGACATTTCACTACAGGAAAGTCTCCTGTGTACATTAAAAACTTATGTCTCCATGACTCACTATTGAGAATTCAATATCCCACCGTCTGTCTCTTTATAACTGAAATCCCCCGTCATCACTACCTTACCATCTCCAAGAAGTGAGAGTCTCACCGCCTGAGGCACTATCCTGATTGTTCCTTCATTGTTATCATTGTGTATTTGTTCCAGCACCTTGCAATTTCTTGGAGGATTATACATTAACAACACCACAATGCTCTTCATCCCTACAGTTACTATTCCCATTACGTATGCCTGAATAGGCTATCTTGCTCTATTTCTTGAAACTTCTGGGTCTGAATCTTTTAAAGGGGTAATCATCCCCCTTCTTTACCTCCCTTTCCTTTCTTGCTCTGAGAAAAAGCAAGTGAGCTTAGTTTCCACGAATTCAGTAATATCAGGCGCACTTTCCCTTGTACGATACTTGAATTCTAGGTCTTTACATGTAACTGCTAACCCATGAATATTTGAAAACATTACTTTCAGTCAGACGATACCATCTCGTAACACTCCAGTTCTAGAGAGGCTGTTTCATCCTCTTGCCACGCATGTCATCTCCGGTTTTCTGTCTTCTGACTGAACTCTGCTTTTCTCCTTTTCTTCCTTCGATCTATCACAATTGATGAACATTCCACTGAATTCCAAAGTGCCTTTAAGATTCTTAGCTTTTCTAGACACTTCCTGGCTTGATGACACCGAGTCAAACGTAACCATAACTGGTCGTCCCCTTACGTCTTGGCTATAACCTATAACTCTCCTTTCCTTTATCATGGAACACCGTCGCATAGCCTCCGACAATCTTTTAATACGCATTCTCTCTTTTTCCCTTTCCTTTGCCGTTCTTCCTTACCTGGCGTATATCCTTCCAATCCCAAAACAATCAGCGATTTACATCTATCAACCTCTTGCTTTACTAATCCTTCTAATTTTGGTGTCACCCACTTTCCAACTAGGTCCCTCAGTGTGGTAATGTCAACCTTTGTGTCTCTAACTTTCTCTTTCATGTCTTTTGGACAGTAAGCACTGGTCTTGCATTCTCTGTACCATTCTCAACTTTCCATCAACTAGTCCAATCATTTCCATGGTTGCTTCATCTCTGACGATTCATATTATTCTTTCAACCGTTTCGCTCGATTTCCTGCGTACCTCCGTTTGTGTCACGCCGGGCCCTTGTTCCTCTCCCTCGCTCTTCACTCTCCTTGGATCTGCTTCCGAATTTCCTCCCTCTAATTTCCCTGCCCTCCACTTCCTCCAGTTTCTGTGTGTGTGTGTGTGTGTGTGTGTGTGTGTGTGTGTGTGTGTGTGTGTGTGTGTGTGTGTGTATGTAAGTCCTTTTCTGTACTTTCGATATCTTTCTAAAAGATATAGATGCGCTTTTGTTCTTTCCTTTACCGGAAAGGTTCCCACTAATGCAACTGCTTTTCTTTGACAAATATATTCAGTATATGTCTCCTGTGAGTGCACAAGTTTCAGTACGTACCTTGTGTTTTGGGACTATATGAGTGTGGCACGGGTGGTCCAGCAGTCGGAGCTTAGTGGCTTGACGTATCTCGTCCTCCAGCCAATCAGTATAGTTCTCAGCCACCAACCTGGGAAGCAATAGTTTTCAATAGACTTTATATATATATATATATATATATATATATATATATATATATAGAGAGAGAGAGAGAGAGAGAGAGAGAGAGAGAGAGAGAGAGAGAGAGAGAGAGAGAGAGAGAGAGAGAGGGTTAGGGAAAATGATTTGGTAAACAGAGAAGAGGTAGTAAAAGCTTTGCGGAAGATGAAAGCCGGCAAGGCAGCAGGTTTGGATGGTATTGCAGTGGAATTTATTAAAAAAGGGGGTGACTGTATTATTGACTGGTTGGTAAGGTTATCTAATGTATGTATGACTCATGGTGAGGTGCCTGAGGATTGGCGGAATGCGTGCATAGTGCCATTGTACAAAGGCAAAAGGGATAAGAGTGAGTGCTCAAATTACAGAGGTATAAGTTTGTTGAGTATTCCTGGTAAATTATATGGGAGGGTATTGATTGAGAGGGTGAAGGCATGTACAGAGCATCAGACTGGGGAAGAGCAGTGTGGTTTCAGAAGTGGTAGAGGATGTGTGGATCAGGTGTTTGCTTTGAAGAATGTATGTGAGAAATACTTAGAAAAGCAAATGGATTTGTATGTAGCGTTTATGGATCTGGAGAAGGCATATGATAGAGTTGATAGAGATGCTCTGTGGAAGGTATTAAGAATATATGGTGTAGGAGGCAAGTTGTTAGAAGCAGTGAAAAGTTTTTATCGAGGATGTAAGGCATGTGTACGTGTAGCAAGAGAGGAAAGTGATTAGTTCTCAGTGAATGTAGGTTTGCGGCAGGGGTGTGTGATGTCTGTATGGTTGTTTAATTTGTTTATGGATGGGGTTGTTAGGGAGGTGAATGCAAGAGTTTTGGAAAGAGGGCAAGTATGAAGTCTGTTGGGGATGAGAGAGCTTGGGAAGTGAGTCAGTTGATGTTCGCTGATGATACAGCGCTGGTGGCTGATTCATGTGAGAAACTGCAGAAGCTGGTGACTGAGTTTGGTAAGTGTGTGAAAGAAGAAAGTTAAGAGTAAATGTGAATAAGAGCAAGGTTATTAGGTACAGTAGGGTTGAGGGTCAAGTCAATTGGGAGGTAAGTTTGAATGGAGAAAAACTGGAGGAAGTAAAGTGTTTTAGATATCTGGGAGTGGATCTGGCAGCGGATGGAACCATGGAAGCAGAAGTGGATCATAGGGTGGGGGAGGGGGCGAAAATTCTGGGAGCCTTGAAGAATGTGTGAAAGTCGAGAACATTATCTCGGAAAGCAAAAATGGGTATGTTTGAAGGAATAGTGGTTCCAACAATGTTGTATGGTTGCGAGGCGTGGGATATGGATAGAGTTGTGCGCAGGAGGATGGATGTGCTGGAAATGAGATGTTTGAGGACAATGTGTGGTGTGAGGTGGTTTGATCGAGTAAGTAACATAAGGGTAAGAGAGATGTGTTGAAATAAAAAGAGTGTGGTTGAGAGAGCAGAAGAGGGTGTTTTGAAATGGTTTGGGCACATGGAGAGAATGAGTGAGGAAAGATTGTCCAAGGTGATATATGTGTCGGAGGCGGAGGGAACGAGAAGTGGGAGACCAAATTGGAGGTGGAAAGATGGAGTGAAAAAGATTTTGTGTGATCGGGGCCTGAACATGCAGGAAGGTGAAAGGAGGGCAAGGAATAGAGTGAATTGGATCGATGTGGTATACCGGGGTTGACGTGCTGTCAGTGGATTGAATCAGGGCATGTGAAGCGTCTGGGGTAAACCATGGAAAGCTGTGTAGGTATGTATATTTGCGTGTGTGGACGTATGTATATACATGTGTATGGGGGTGGGTTCGGCCATTTCTTTCGTCTGTTTCCCTGCGCTACCTCGCAAACGCGGGAGACAGCGACAAAGCAAAAAAAGAAAAAAAAGAATATATATATATATATATATATATATATATATATATATATATATATATATATATATATATATATATATTCCTATGAGTCCACGGGGAAAATGAAACACGAAAAGTTCCCAAGTACACTTTCGTGTAATAATCACATCATCAGGGAAGACACAAGAGAGAAATATAACAGTCAGTTGATATACATCAAAGAGACGAAGCTAGGACGCCATTTGGTAAACATGTGATTGTCCAGTAAGTAATGAAAGAGTAAGAGAGATGTGTGGTAATAAAAAGAATGTGGTTGAGAGAGCAGAAGAGAGTGTTTTGAAATGGTTTGGTCACATGGAGAGAATGAGAGAGGAAAGATTGACAAAGAGGATACATGTGTCAGAGGTGGAGGGAAAGAGGAGAACTGGGAGACCAAATTGGAGGTGGAAAGATGGAGTGAAAAAGGTTTTGAGTGAACGGAGCCTAAACATGCAGGAGGGTGAAAGGCGTGCAACGATGTGATATTCCGGGGTCGACGTGCTGTCAATGGATTGAACCAGGGCATGTGAAACGTGTGGGGTAAACCATGGAAAGTTTTGTGGGGCCTGGATGTTGAAAGGGAGCTGTGATTTCGGTGCATTATACATGACAGCTAGAGACTGAGTGTGAACGAATGTGTCCTTTGTTGTCATTTCCTAGCACTACCTCGCGCACATGCGGGGGGAGGGGGTTTTCATTTCATGTCTAGCGGGGTGGCGACGGGAATGAATAAGGACAGAAAGTATGAATTATGTACATGTGTATATATGTATATTTCTGTGTGTGTATATATATGTATACGTTGAGATGTATAGGTATGTATATGTGCGTGTGTGGACGTGTATGTATATACATGAGTATGTGAATGGGTTGGGCCATTTTTTCGTCTGTTTCCTTGTTCTACCTCGCTAACGCGGGAGAGAGCGATGATGAGTTTGAGAAGATATATTCCATTGTATCTAAGTTAAAGAACCCTAGATCTTTCATTGACAAATTCCTTAACTTAGCAAAGAAATCATTTTATGGAGTTGAGCCCAAACCTCTCATTGACACCAAGAATCTTTTAGTTCTTCCTTTCAATAATACTTTTACTTTACTTCCCATGTTGCTTAAGTCCTTTAATGAAAATGTTGCCCTCAGCAACATAAATACTATAAAGAATATCTTAATCAGGAATTCATCAGAAAATTCTACTGGATGCATCTATTAAGTGCCATGTAGAAATTTTGGAAAGTTTTATGCACAACATAAAACTTATGCACAAATATAGTATAAATATAGTATAAGAACGGGACAAGAATCAAAAATGCCTTGTTTAATCACGTTAAAATCTTTGATCATTATATTCACTGGGTTAATGCCATCTCAGTTATTAACTCTAACTCTGTTACCACGAGAAATATCATTGAATCTTCTATTATCAAATACGGAAAGAATTATAATCTTAACATTAGTGATGGTCTATACAGATCAGATAACTTTATTATTTAGATTTGTAAAAAAATAAATTTATGAAAGCTCGTAGTCTGTCTTGGACAATCGCATGTTTAGCAAAGGGCGTCCTAGCTTCGTCTCTTCGATGTATATCAACTGACTGTTATATTTTTCTCTTCTGCCTCCCCTGATGATGTGATCATTACACGGAAGTGCACTTGGGAATTTATCGTGTTTTATTTTCCTCGTGGACTCATAGGAATATATATATATATATATATATATATATATATATATATATATATATATATATATATATATATATATATATATATATATATATGTATATATATATCTTCTGTGGTTGAGAGAGCAGAAGAGGGTGTTTTGAAATGGTTTGGGCACATGGAGAGAATGAGTGAGGAAAGATTGACCAAGAGGATATATGTGTCGGAGGTGGAGGGAACGAGGAGAAGAGGGAGGCCAAATAGGAGGTGGAAAGATGGAGTGAAAAAGATTTTGTGTGATCGGGGCCTGAACATGCAGGAGGGTGAAAGGAGGGCAAGGAATAGAGTGAATTGGAGCGATGTGGTATACCGGGGTTGACGTGCTGTCAGTGGATTGAATCGGGGCATGTGAGGCGTCTGGGGTAAACCATGGAAAGCTGTGTAGGTATGTATATTTGCGTGTGTGGACGTATGTATATACATGTGTATGGGGGTGGGTTGGGCCATTTCTTTCGTCTGTTTCCTTGCGCTACCTCGCAAACGCGGGAGACAGCGACAAAGCAAAAAAAAAAAAATATATATATATATATATATATATCTATATATATATATATATATATATATATATATATATATATATATATATATATATATATATATATATATATATATATATATATATATATTCCTATGAGTCCACGGGGAAAATGAAACACGAAAAGTTCCCAAGTGCGCTTTCGTGTAATAATCACATCATCAGGAGAGACACAAGAGAGGAATATAACAGTCAGTTGATATACATCGAAGAGACGAAGCTAGGACGCCATTTGGTAAACATGTGATCGTCCAAAACATACAACGAGCGTTCATAAACTTATCATTTTACAAATCTTATCAACAATAAAGTTATCTAATTTGTACAGACCATCACTAATATTAAGATTATAATTCTTTGTGTATTTAATAATAGAAGATTCAATATTTCTCTTGGTAATAGAGTTAGAGTTAACAACTGAGATGGCGTTACTCCAGTCAATACAATGATCATAGTTTTTAACATGATTAAACAAGGCATTTGATTCTTGTCCCGTTCTTATACTATATTTATGTTGCTTAAGTCTAACAAAAAGATCCTTACCAGTCTGACCAACATAAAATTTATCACAGTTTCCACAAGGCACTTTATAAATGCAACCAAGAGAATTTTCTGGTGAATTCCTGATTAAGATATTCTTTATAGTATTATTGTTGCTAAAGGCAACATTTACATTAAAGGATTTAAGGAACATGGGAAGCAAAGTGAAATTATTATTAAAAGGGAGAACTAAAAGATTCTTGGTGTCAATGGGAGGTTTAGGCTCAACTCTATAAAGTGATTTCTTTGCTAACTTAGGGGATTTATCAGTGAAAGATCTAGGGTACTTTAACTTAGATCCAATAGAATATATCTTCTCAAACTCATCATCAATAAACTCTGGACTGCAAATACGCAATGCCCTTAGGAACTTAGATTGAAATGATGATAATTTAACTCTGTCATGTTGAGATGAGTAATAATGGATATATGAGCATACATTGGTGGGTTTTCTGTATATGCTAAATTTAAACTTGTTTCCTTGTCTATGGATCATGCAATCTAAAAATGGTAACATACCATTACTTTCATTTTCTACGGTAAATTTGATGGAAGGTACTAAATTGTTAAGTAAGGGGAGAAATATTTGTAAATTTTCATTTGTTGGCCAAACACAAAGAACATCATCTACATAGTTAGCAAAGAAATCACTTTATAGAGTTGAGCCCAAACCTCCCATTGACACCAAGAATCTTTTAGTTCTCCCTTTTAATGATAATTTCACTTTGCTTCCCATGTTGCTTAAATCCTTTAATGTAAATGTTGCCTTTAGCAACAATAATACTATAAAGAATATCTTAATCAGGAATTCACCAGAAAATTCTCTTGGTTGCATTTATAAAGTTCCTTGTGGAAACTGTGATAGATTTTATGTTGGTCAGACTGGTAAGGATCTTTCTGTTAGACTTAAGCAACATAAATATAGTATAAGAACGGGACAAGAATCAAATGCCTTGTTTAATCATGTTAAAAACTATGATCATTGTGTTGACTGGAGTAACGCCATCTCAGTTGTTAACTCTAACTCTATTACCAAGAGAAATATCATTGAATCTTCTATTATCAAATACACAAAGAATTATAATCTTAACATTAGTGATGGTCTGTACAAATTAGATAACTTTATTGTTGATAAGATTTGTAAAATGATAAGTTTATGAACGCTCGTTGTATGTTTTGGACAATCACATGTTTACCAAATGGCGTCCTAGCTTCGTCTCTTCGATGTGTATCAAGTGACTGTTATATTCCTCTCCTATGTCTCCCCTGATGATGTGATTATTACACGAAAGTGCACTTGGGAACTTTTCGTGTTTCATTTTCCCCGTGGACTCATAGGAATATCTTGATCACGCGCAAAATTGTGATCCTTTCCAATATATATATATATATATATACATATATATATCATACAAAGCTCCATCATCCAGGATCGAACCTGGGACCCCTTGTGCAAGAGGCAGGCATGCTAACCGCTAGGCTAAGGGACTGTATAATAGGAAACAACTATTCGAAATACTAAGTACTCGAATACCCTTCGTCTCACTATGGTGAGCAACGGGGTCTATCGGTTGTTTCCGAACAGAACACATAGCCAGCTGAGAGCGTTTTACCGAACCTGACTGTACAACGCGGAGTTATATGAATACGAATAAAGTGTATATGAACGCGCACCTTCATAGAACATACAAAGCTCCATCAGCCCGGATCGAACCTGGGACCCCTTGTGCAAGAGGCAGGCATGCTAACCGCTAGGCTAAGGGACTGTATAATAGTATGCCTGCCTCTTGCACAAGGGGTTCCAGGTTCGATCCTGGATGATGGAGCTTTGTATGTTCTATGAAGGTGCGCGTCCATATACACTTTATTCGTATACATATATATATATATATATATATATATATATATATATATATATATATATATATATATATATATGTATATATGTATATATATATATATATATATATATATATATATATATATATATATATATATATATATATATATATGGAGCGGGAGGCTGGAAATCCTCCCCTCTCGTTTTTTTCTTTTAATTTTCCAAAAGAAGGGACAGAGAAGGGGGCCAGGTGAGGGTATTCCCTCAAAGGCCCAGTCCTCTGTTCTTAACGCTACCTCGCTAATGCGGGAAATGGCGAATAGTTTGAAAAAAAAAACATATATATATATATATATATATATATATATATATATATATATATATATATATATATATATATATATATAT
The DNA here is from genome assembly GCF_036320965.1 of Panulirus ornatus. NCBI lineage: Eukaryota > Metazoa > Arthropoda > Malacostraca > Decapoda > Palinuridae > Panulirus > Panulirus ornatus. The sequence goes on along the minus strand of NC_092252.1, from coordinate 24,717,618 downwards.
ATATATATATATATATATACATATATATATATATACATATATATATATATATATATATTATTTTTTTTATTTTATTATACTTTGTCGCTGTCTCCCGCGTTTGCGAGGTAGCGCAACGAAACAGACGAAAGAAATGGCCCAACCCCCCCCATACACATGTATATACATACGTCCACACACGCAAATATACATACCTACACAGCTTTCCATGGCTTACCCCAGACGCTTCACATGCCTTGATTCAATCCACTGACAGCACGTCAACCCCGGTATACCACATCGCTCCAATTCACTCTATTCCTTGCCCTCCTTTCACCCTCCTGCATGTTCAGGCCCTGATCACACAAAATCTTTTTCACTCCATCTTTCCACCTCCAATTTGGTCTCCCTCTTCTCCTTGTTCCCTCCACCTCCGACACATATATCCTCTTGGTCAATCTTTCCTCACTCATCCTCTCCATGTGCCATAACCACTTCAAAACACCCTCTTCTGCTCTCTCAACCACGCTCGTTTTATTTCCACACATCTCTCTTACCCTTACGTTACTCACTCGATCAAACCACCTCACACCACACATTGTCCTCAAACATCTCATTTCCAGCACATCCATCCTCCTGCGCACTACTCTATCCATAGCCCACGCCTCGCAACCATACAACATTGTTGGAACCACTATTCCTTCAAACATACCCATTTTTGCTTTCCGAGATAATGTTCTCGACTTCCACACATTCTTCAAGGCCCCCAGAATTTTCGCCCCCTCCCCCACCCTATGATTCACTTCCGCTTCCATGGTTCCATCCGCTGCCAGATCCACTCCCAGATATCTAAAACACTTCACTTCCTCCAGTTTTTCTCCATTCAAACTCACCTCCCAATTGACTTGACCCTCAACCCTACTGTACCTAATAACCTTGCTCTTATTCACATTTACTCTTAACTTTCTTCTTCCACACACTTTACCAAACTCAGTCACGAGCTTCTGCAGTTTCTCACATGAATCAGCCACCAGCGCTGTATCATCAGCGAACAACAACTGACTCACTTCCCAAGCTCTCTCATCCCCAACAGATATATATATATATATATATATATATATATATATATATATATATATATATATATATATATATATATATATATATATATATATATATATATATATATTCATATTTTCATTTATTTTGCTTTGTCGCTGTCTCCCGCGTTAGCGAGGTAGCGCAAGGAAACAGACGAAAGAATGGCGCAACCCACCCGCATACACATGTATATACATACACGTCCACACACGCAAATATACATACCTATACATCTCAATGTACACATATATATACACACACAGACATATACATATATACACATGTACATAATTCATACTGTCTGCCTTTATTTATGGAACAACAACCTCCTCCCCCCTCATGTGTGCGAGGTAGCGCTAGGAAAAGACAACAATGGCCCCATTCGTTCACACTCAGTCTCTAGGTGTCATGTAATAATGCACCGAAACCACAGCTCCCTTTCCACATCCAGGCCCCACACAACTTTCCATGGTTTACCCCAGACGATTCACATTCCCTGGTTCAATCCATAGACAGCGAGTCGACCCCGTTATACCACATCGTTCTAATTCACTCTATTCCTTGCACGCCTTTCACCCTCCTGCATGTTTAGGCCCCGATCACTCAAAATCATTTTCACTCCATCTTTCCACCTCCAATTTGGTCTCCCACTTCTCGTTCCCTCCACCTCCGACACATACATCCTCTTGGTCAATCTTTCCTCACCCATTCTCTCCATGTGACCAAACCATTTCAAAACACCCTCTTCTGCTCTCTCAACGACACTCTTTTTATTTCCACACATCTCTCTTACCCTTACATTACTTACTCGATCAAACCACCTCACACCACATATTGTCCTCAAACATCTCATTTCCAGCACATCCATCCTCCTGCGCACAACTCTATCCATAGCCCACGCCTCGCAACCATACAAAATTGTTGGAACCATTATTCCTTCAAAGATACCCATTTTTGCTTTCCGAGATAATGTTCTAGACTTCCAAACATTCCTCAAGGCTTCCAGAATTTTCGCCCCCTCCCCCACCCTGTGATTCACTTCCGCTTCCATGGTTCCATCCGCTGCCAGATCCACTCCCAGATATTAAAAACAGTTTACTTCCTCCAGTTTTTCTCCATTCAAACTTACCTCCCAGTTGACTCGACCCTCAACCCTACTGTACCTAATAACCTTGCTCTTATTCACATTTACTCTCAACTTTCTTCTTTCACATACTTTACAAAACTCACTCACCAGCTTCTGCAGTTTCTTACCCGAATCAGCCACCAGCGCTGTATCATCAGGGAACAACAACTGACTCACTTCCCAAGCTCTCATCCACAACAGACTTCATACTTGCCCCTCTTTCCAAAACTCTTGCATTCATCTCCCTAACAACCCCATCCATAAACAAATTAAACAACCATGGAGACATCACACACCCCTGCAGCAAACCTACATTCACTGAGAACCAATCACTTTCCTCTCTTCCTACACGTACACCTGCCTTAGATCCTCGATAAAAACTTTTCACTGCTTCTAGCAACTTGCCTCCCACACCATATATTCTTAATACCTTCCACAGAGCATCTCTATCAACTCTTTCATATGCCTTCTCCAGATCCATAAATGCTACATACAAATCCATTTGCTTTTCTAAGTATTTCTCACATACATTCTTCAAAGCAAACACCTGATCCACACATCCTCTACCACTTCTGATACCACACTGCTCTTCCCCAATCTGATGCTCTGTACATGCCTTCACCCTCTCATTCAATACCCTCCCATATAATTTATCAGGAATACTCAACAAACTTATACCTCTGTAATTTGAGCATTCACTCTTATCTCCTTTGCCTTTGTACAATGGCACTATGCAAGCATTCCGCCAATCCTCAGGCACCTCACCATGAATCATACATACAGTAAATAACCTTACCAACCAGTCAACAATACAGTCACCCCCATTTTTGATAAATTCCACTGCAATACCATCCAAACCTGCTGCCTTGCCGGCTATCATCTTCCGCATAGCTTTCACTACCTCTTCTCTGTTTACCAAATCATTTTCCCTAACCTTCTGACTCTGCACACCTCCTCGACCAAAACACCCTATATCTGCCACTCTATCGTCAAACACATTCGACAAACCTTCAAAATACTCACTCCATCTCCTTCTCACCTCTCCACTACTTGTTATCACCTCCCCATTTACCCCCTTCACTGAAGTTCCCATTTGCTCCCTTGTCTTACGCACTTTATTTACCTCCTTCCAGAACATCTTTGTATTTTCCCTAGAATTTAATGATATTCTCTCACCCCAACTTTCATTTACCCTCTTTTTCACCTCTTGACCTTTCTCTTGACCTCCTGCCTCTTTCTTTTATACATCTCCCATTCATTTGCATTTTTTCCCTGCAAAAATCGTCCAAATGCCTCTATCTTCACTTTCACTAATAATCTTACTTCTTCATCCCACCACTCACTACCCTTTCTAATTAACCCACCTCCCACGCTTCTCATGCCACGAGCATCTTTTGCGCAAACCATCACTGTTTCCCTAAATACATCCCATTCCTCCCCCACTCCCCTTACCTCCTTTCTTCTCACCTTTTTCCATTCTGTACTCAGTCTCTCCCGGTACTTCCTCACACAAGCCTCCTTCCCAAGCTCACTTACTCTCACCACCCTCTTCACCCCAACATTCTCTCTTCTTTTCTGAAAACCCCTACAAATCTTCATCTTCGCCTCCACAAGATAATGATCAGACATCCCTCCAGTTGCACCTCTCAGCACATTAACATCCAAAAGTCTCTCTTTCACGGGCCTATCAATTAACACGTAATCCAATAACGCTCTCTGGCCATCTCTCCTACTTACATACGTATACTGATGTATATCTCGCTTTTTAAACCAGGTATTCCCAATCACCAGTCCTTTTTCAGCACATAAATCTACTAGCTCTTCACCATTTCCATTTACAACACTGAACACCCCATGCATATCAATTAATCCCTCAACTGCCACATTAGTCACCTTTGCATTCAAATCACCCATCACTCTAACCTGGTCTTATGCATCAAAACCACTAACACACTCATTCAGCTGCTCCCAAAACACTTGCCTCTCATGATCTTTCTTCTCATGCCCAGGTGCATATGCACCAATAATCACCCATCTCTCTCCATCAACCTTCAGTTTTACCCATATCAATCTAGATTTTACTTTCTTACACTCTATCACATACTCCCACAACTCCTGTTTCAGGAGTACTGCTACTCCTTCCCTTGCTCTTGTCCTCTCACTAACCCCTGACTTTACTCCCAAGACATTCCCAAACCACTCTTCCCCTTTACCCTTGAGCTTCGTTTCACTCAGAGCCAAAACATCCAGGTTCCTTTCCTCAAACATACTACCTATCTCTCTTGTTTTCTCATCTTGGTTACATCCACACACATTTAGACACCCCAATCTGAGCCTTCGAGGAGGATGAGCGCTCCCCACGTGACTCCTTCTTCTGTTTACCCTTTTAGAAAGTCAATATACAAGGAGGGGAGGGTTTCTGGCCCCCCGCTCCCGTCCCCTTTAGTCGCCTTCTACGACACGTGAGGAATGCGTGTGAAGTATTATTTCTCCCCTATCCCAGGGATAATAAATATATATATATATATATATATATATATATATATATATATATATATATATATATATATATATATATATATATTTTTTTTTTTTTTGGCTTTGTCGCTGTCTCCCGCGTTTGCGAGGTAGCGCAAGGAAACAGACGAAAGAAATGGCCCAACCCACCCCCATACACATGTATATACATACGTTCACACACGCAAATATACATACCTACACAGCTTTCCATGGTTTACCAAAGACGCTTCACATGCCTTGATTCAATCCACTGACAGCACGTCAACCCCGGTATACCACATCGCTCCAATTCACTCTATTCCTTGCCCTCCTTTCACCCTCCTGCATGTTCAGGCCCCGATCACACAAAATCTTTTTCACTGCATCTTTCCACCTCCAATTTGGTCTCCCTCTTCTCCTCGTTCCCTCCACCTCCGACACATATATCCTCTTGGTCAATCTTTCCTCACTCATTCTCTCCATGTGCCCAAACCATTTCAAAACACCCTCTTCTGCTCTCTCAACCACGCTCTTTTTATTTCCACACATCTCTCTTACCCTTACGTTACTTACTCGATCAAACCACCTCACACCACACATTGTCCTCAAACATCTCATTTCCAGCACATCCATCCTCCTGCGCACAACTCTATCCATAGCCCACGCCTCGCAACCATACAACATTGTTGGAACCACTATTCCTTCAAACATACCCATTTTGCCTTCAAGGCTCCCAGGATTTTCGCCCCCTCCCCCACCCTATGATCCACTTCCGCTTCCATGGTTCCATCCGCTACCAGATCCACTCCCAGATATCTAAAACACTTCACTTCCTCCAGTTTTTCTCCATTCAAACTCACCTCCCAATTGACTTGACCCTCAACCCTACTGTACCTAATAACCTTGCTCTTATGGTAAGGGTAAGAGAGATGTGTGGAAATAAAAAGAGCGTGGTTGAGAGAGCAGAAGAGGGTGTTTTGAAATGGTTTGGGCACATGGAGAGAATGAGTGAGGAAAGATTGACCAAGAGGATATATGTGTCGGAGGTGGAGGGAACGAGGAGAAGTGGGAGACCAAATTGGAGGTGGAAAGATGGAGTGAAAAAGATTTTGTGTGATCGGGGCCTGAACATGCAGGAGGGTGAAAGGAGGGCAAGGAATAGAGTGAATTGGATCGATGTGGTATACCGGGGTTGACGTGCTGTCAGTGGATTGAATCAGGGCATGTGAAGCGTCTTTGGTAAACCATGGAAAGCTGTGTAGGTATGTATATTTGCGTGTGTGGACGTATGTATATACATGTGTATGGGGGTGGGTTGGGCCATTTCTTTCGTCTGTTTCCTTGCGCTACCTCGCAAATGCGGGAGACAGCGACAAAGCAAAAAAAGAAAAAAGAAAAAAAAGAAAAAAAAAAAAAAAAAAAATATATATATATATATATATATATATATATATATATATATATATATATATATATATATATATATATATATATAATATCCCTGGGGATAGAGGAGAAAGAATACTTCCCACGTATTCCCTGCGTGTCGTAGAAGGCGACTAAAAGGGGACGGGAGCGGGAGGCTGGAAATCCTCCCCTCTCGTTTTTTTTTTTCAAAAAGAAGGAACAGAGAAGGGGGCCAGGTGAGGATATTCCCTCTAAGGCCCAGTCCTCTGTTCTTAACGCTACTTCGCTAATGCGGGAAACGGTGAATAGTATGAAAGAAAAAAAAAATATATATATATATATATATATATATATATATATATATATATATATATATATATATATATATATATATATATATATATATATATATATATATATATATATATATATATATATATTTTTTTTTTTTTTTTTTTCAAAAGAAGGAACAGAGAAGAGGGCCAGGTGAGGATATTCCCTCAAAGGCCCAGTCCTCTGTTCTTAACGCTACCTCGCTATTGTGGGAAATGGCGAATAGTATGAAAAAAAAAAAATATATATATATATATATATATATATATATATATATATATATATATATATATATATATATATATATATATATATATATATATATATATATATATATGCATATATATATATATATATATATATATATATATATATATATATATATATATATATATATATATATATATATATATATATATATATATATATATGCATATATATATATATATATATATATATATATATATATATATATATATATATATATATATATATATATATATATATATATATATATATATATATTATTGATTTATCATACTTTGTCTCTGTCTCCCTTGTTAGCGACGTAGCGCAAGGAAACAGATGAAATATTGGCTCAACCACCCACAAACACATGTATATACATGCACGTCCACACACGCACATATACATACCAATACATTTCAACGTATACCTACAGTGACATATACATACTTACGCATCTACATAATTCATTCTTTCTGTCTTTATTCATTCCTGTCGCCACCCCGCCACACATGAAATGACAACTCCCTCCCCCCGCACGCGCGCGAGGTAGCGCTAGGAATAGACGACAAAGGCCACATTCGTTCACACTCAGTCTTTAGCTGTCATGTATAATGCACCGAAACCACAGTTCCCTTTCCACATCCACGCCCTGCAAAACTTTTCATGGTTTACCCAAGACGCTTCCCATGCCTTGGTTCAATCCATTGACAGCACGTCGACCCTGGTATACCACATCGTTCCAATTCGCTCTATTCCTTGCACGCCTTTCACCCTCCTGCATGTTTAGGCCCCGATCGCTCAAAATCTTTTTCACTCCATCCTTTAACTTCCAATTTGGTCTCCCACTTCTCCTCGTTCCCTCCACCTCTGACACATATATATCCTCTTTGTCAATCTTTCCTCACTCATTCTCTCCATGTATATATAAAAGATGCATCCACTCTATCACACTTTCTCCACCATCCCTCAGCATTTCAGCTGTAATCCCATCCACACCAGGTGCCTTGCCTACCTTCAGCATACATACGTATATGTATGTATGCGTACGATTATGATTATATATGTGAATGTGAGTGGTTGGGTCTTTCTTCCTCAGCTTCCTGGCGCTACTCGCCAATGTGGGAATTTGTGATCAAGCATGATAATTTGTTTATCGATGGGGTGTTTAGGGAGGTAAATGCATGAGTTGTTACGACAGGGGCAAGTATGCAGTCTGTTGGGGATGAGATGGCCTGGGAAGTGAGTCAGTTGATGTTCGCCGATGATGCAGCACTGGTGGCTTATTCGAGTGAGAAACTGCAGAACCTACTGGCTGAATTTGGAAAAGTGTGTGAAAGAAGAAAGTTGAGATATATGTGAATAGGTTATTAGGTCAGCAGGGTTGAAGGACAAGTTAGTGGGGATGTGAGTTTGAATGGAGAAAATGTGGAGGAATTGAAGTGTTTTAGATATGGGAGTGGACTTAGCAGCGAATGGAATCATGGTAGCGGAAGTGAGTCATAGGGGGGGACGGGGGGGGAAGGTTCTGGGAGCGATGAGTAATGTGTGGAAAGAGAGAAAGTAATCTCGGAGCAAAAATGGGTATGTTTGAAGGAATAGTAGATCTAACAGTATCATATGGCTGCAAGGCATTGGTTATAGATAAGGCTGTGCGGAGGAGGGTGGACGTGTTGGAAATTAAATGTCTGAGGCCAATATGTGGTGTTAGGAAGTTTGATCGAGTGAGTAATGAATGGATAATAGGGATGTGGGGTAATAAAAAGAGTGTGGTTAAGAGAACAGAGGAGGGTGTGTTGAGAAAGAAATCATTTCATAGAGTTAAGCAGAAACCTTCCCTTGATACCAAGAATTTTTTAGCTCTTCCTTTTAGTGATAATGTTATATTACCTTCCATAAATCTTTTGATGTAAATGTAGCTATTAGCAATAAAAAGAATCTATAAGGAATATCTTAATCAAAAACTAACCAGAAATTCTTTGGGTTGTGTTTATACAATACCTTGTAACAATGTTGTTATGTTTTATGTTGGTCAGACTGGTAAGGAACTTTATGTCAGAATTAAGCAAAATAAATAGAGTATAATAACAGGAAAAGAATCAAATGTTTTCTTTAATCATGTTAAAAATTATGACCATTGTACTGACTAGAGTAACTAGAGTAATTCATATATCAATTGTAATTTTATACTAACGAGATATATCATTCAATTTCCTATTATCAAATGCACAAAAAATAGTCCAATTGATATTTGAGAAGGTCAATACAACTTAAAAGATTTACTGAAGGCAAAAATTTGTAAACAGTTTCTTTTCTTCTCCAAACAACAAAAAAATCCCATGACATGCTTGTCGTCAGACCCGAACCCACCAACGCAAACAACATCGTCTGGTAACGCTTGTTTTTTTTTTTGTTTGTTTGTTTATTGCGTTAGCACGAGCAACTGAGGCCCTAATCAAGGCCATCCCACTATACCTTGTAAAAATTTTAATAAGTTTTATGCTGGGCAGACTGGTAAGGAGGAAGTGAAGTGTTTTAGATATCTGGGAGTGGATCTGGCAGCGGATGGAACCATGGAAGCGGAAGTGGATCATAGGGTGGGGGAGGGGGCGAAAATTTTGGGAGCCTTGAAAAATGTGTGGAAGTCGAGAACATTATCCCGGAAAGCAAAAATGGGTATGTTTGAAGGAATAGTGGTTCCAACAATGTTGTATGGTTGCGAGGCGTGGGCTATGGATAGAGTTGTGCGCAGGAGGATGGATGTGCTGGAAATGAGATGTTTGAGGACAATGTGTGGTGTGAGGTGGTTTGATCGAGTAAGTAACGTAAGGGTAAGAGAGATGTGTGGAAATAAAAAGAGCGTGGTTGAGAGAGCAGAAGAGGGTGTTTTGAAGTGGTTTGGGCACATAGAGAGAATGAGTGAGGAAAGATTGACCAAGAGGATATATGTGTCGGAGGTGGAGGGAACGAGGAGAAGAGGGAGACCAAATTGGAGGTAGAAAGATGGAGTGAAAAGGATTTTGTGTGATCGGGGCCTGAACATGCAGGAGGGTGAAAGGAGGGCAAGGAATAGAGTGAATTGGAGCGATGTGGTATACAGGGGTTGACGTGCTGTCAGTGGATTGAATCGGGGCATGTGAAGCGTCCGGGGTAAACCATGGAAAGCTGTGTAGGTATGTATATTTGCGTGTGTGGACGTGTGTATATACATGTCTATGGGGGGGGGTTGGGCCATTTCTTTCGTCTGTTTCCTTGCGCTACCTCGCAAACGCGGGAGACAGCGACAAAGTATAAAGAAAAAAAAAACGTATATATATATATGTATATATATATATATATATATATATATATATATATATATATATATATATATATATATATATATATATATAATATATATATATATATATATATATATATATATATATATATATATATATATATATATATATATATATATATATATATATATATATATTATCCCTGGGGATAGGGGAGAAAGAATACTTCCCACGTATTCCCTGCGTGTCGTAGAAGGCGACTAAAAGGGGAGGGAGCGGGGGGCTGGAAATCCTCCCCTCGTTTTTTTTTTAATTTTCCAAAAGAAGGAACAAACGCGGGAGACAGGGACGAGGTATAAAAAAAAAAAAAAAAAAAAAAAAATATATATATATATATATATATATATATATATATATATATATATATATATATATATATATATATATATATATGTACAAAGGCAAAGGGGATAAGGGTGAGTGCTCAAATTACAGAGGTATAAGTTTGTTGAGTATTCCTGGTAAATTACATGGGAGGGTATTGATTGAGAGGGTGAAGGCATGTACAGAGCATCAGATTGGGGAAGAGCAGTGTGGTTTCAGAAGTGGTAGAGGATGTGTGGATCAGGTGTTTGCTTTGAAGAATGTATGTGAGAAATACTTAGAAAAGCAAATGGATTTGTATGTAGCATTTATGGATCTGGAGAAGGCATATGATAGAGTTGATAGAGATGCTCTGTGGAAGGTATTAAGAATATATGGTGTGGGAGGAAAGTTGTTAGAAGCAGTGAAAAGTTTTTATCGAGGATGTAAGGCATGTGTACATGTAGGAAGAGAGGAAAGTGATTGGTTCTCAGTGAATGTAGGTTTGCGGCAGGGGTGTCTGATGTCTCCATGGTTGTTTAATTTGTTTATGGATGGGGTTGTTTGGGAGGTAAAAGCAAGAGTTTTGGAAAGAGGGGCAAGTATGAAGTCTGTTGGGGATGAGAGAGCTTGGGAAGTGAGTCAGTTGTTGTTCGCTGATGATACAGCGCTGGTGGCTGATTCATGTGAGAAACTGCAGAAGCTGGTGACTGAGTTTGGTAAAGTGTGTGGAAGAAGAAAGTTAAGAGTAAATGTGAATAAGAGCAAGGTTATTAGGTACAGTAGGGTTGAGGGTCAAGTCAATTGGGAGGTGAGTTTGAATGGAGAAAAACTGGAGGAAGTGAAGTGTTTTAGATATCTGGAAGTGGATCTGGCAGCGGATGGAACCATGGAAGCGGAAGTGGATCATAGGGTGGGGGAGGGGGCGAAAATTCTGGCAGCCTTGAAGAATGTGTGGAAGTCGAGAACATTATCTCGGAAAGCAAAAATGGGTATGTTTGAAGGAATAGTGGCTCCAACAATGTTGTATGGTTGCGAGGCGTGGGCTATGGATAGAGTTGTGCGCATGAGGATGGATGTGCTGGAAATGAGATGTTTGAGGACAATGTGTGGTGTGAGGTGGTTTGATCGAGTGAGTAACGTAAGGGTAAGAGAGATGTGTGGAAATAAAAAGAGCGTGGTTGAGAGAGCAGAAGAGGGTGTTTTGAAGTGGTTTGGGCACATGGAGAGAATGAGTGAGGAAAGATTGACCAAGAGGATATATGTGTCGGAGGTGGAGGGAACGAGGAGAAGAGGGAGACCAAATTGGAGGTGGAAAGATGGAGTGAAAAAGATTTTGTGTGATCGGGGCCTGAACATGCAGGAGGGTGAAAGGAGGGCAAGGAATAGAGTGAATTGGAGCGATGTGGTATACCGGGGTTGACGTGCTGTCAGTGGATTGAATCAAGGCATGTGAAGCGTCTGGGGTAAACCATGGAAAGCTGTGTAGGTATGTATATTTGCGTGTGTGGACGTATGTATATACATGTGTATGGGGGGGGTTGGGCCATTTCTTTCGTCTGTTTCCTTGCGCTACCTCGCAAACGCGGGAGACAGCGACAAAGTATAAAGAAAAAAAAAAATATATATATATATATATATATATATATATATATATATATATGTATATATATATATATATATATATATATATATATATTATCCCTGGGGATAGGGGAGAAAGAATACTTCCCACGTATTCCCTGCGTGTCGTAGAAGGCGACTAAAAGGGGAGGGAGCGGGGGGCTGGAAATCCTCCCCTCGTTTTTTTTTTAATTTTCCAAAAGAAGGAACAGAGAATTGGGCCAGGTGAGGGTATTCCCTCAAAGGCCCAGTCCTCTGTTCTTAACGCTACCTCGCTAATGCGGGAAATGGCGAATAGTTTGAAAGAAAAAAAAAAAAAAAATATATATATATATATATATATATATATATATATATATATATATATATATATATATATATATATATATATATATATACATATATATATATATATATATATATATATATATATATATATATATATATATATGTATATATATATTATCTATCTATTTTGCTTTCTCGCTGTCTCTCGCGTTAGCGAGGTAGCGCAAGGAAACATACGAAAGAATGGCCCAACCCACCCACATACACATGTATATACATACACGTCCATACACGCAAATATACATACCTATGCATCTCAATGTACACATATATATACACACACAGACATATACATATATACACATGTACATGATTCATACTGTCTGCCTTTATTTGTTCCCATCGCCACCTCGCCACACATGGAATACCATCCCCCTCCCCCCCTCATGTGTGCGAGGTAGCGCTAGGAAAAGACAACAAAGGTTCCATTCGTTCACACTCAGTCTCTAGCAGTCATGCAATAATGCCCGAAACCACAGCTCCCTTTCCACATCCAGGCCCCACAGAACTTTCCATGGTTTACCCCAGACGCTTCACATGTCCTGGTTCAATCCATTGACAGCAAGTCGACCCCGGTATACCACATCGTTCCAATTCACTCTATTCCTTGCATGCCTTTCACCCTCCTGCATGTTCTGGCCCCGATCACTCAAAATCTTTTTCACTCCATCTTTCCGCCTCAAATTTGGTCTTTCACTTCTCCTCGTTCCCTCCAACTCTGACACATATATCCTCTTGGTCAATCATTCCTCACTCATTCCCTCCATGTGACCAAACCATTTCAAAACACCCTCTTCTGCTCTCTTAACGACACTCTTTTTATTTCCACACATCTCTCTTACCCTTACTATTACTTACTCGATCAAACCACCTCACACCACATATTGTCCTCAAACATCTCATTTCCAGCAAATCCACACTCCTGCGCACAATTCTATCCATAGTTCACACCTCGCAACCGTACAACATTGTTGGAACCATTATTCCTTCAAACATACCCATTTTTGTTTTCCGAGATAATGTTCTTGACTTCCACACATTCTTCAAGGCTCCCAGGATTTTCGCCCCCTCCCCCACCCTATGATCCACTTCCGCTTTCATGGTTCCATCCGCTGCAAGATCCACTTCCAGATATCTAAAACACTTTACTTCCTCCAGTTTTTCTCCATTCAAACTCACCTCCCAACTGACTTGACCCTCAACCCTACTGTACCTAATAACCTTGCTCTTATTCACATTTACTCTTTACTCTTAACTTTCTTCTTTCACACACTTTACCAAACTCAGTCACCAGCTTCTGCAGTTTCTCACATGAATCAGCCACCAGCGCTGTATCATCAGCGAACAACAACTGACTCACTTCCCAAGCTCTCTCATCCACAACAGACTTCATACTTGCCCCTCTTTCCAAAACTCTTGCATTCACCTCCCTAACAACCCCATCCATAAACAAATTAAACAACCATGGAGACATCACACACCCCTGCCGTAAACCTACATTCACTGAGAACCAATCACTTTCCTCTCTTCCTACACGTGCACATGCCTTACATCCTCGATAAAAACTTTTCACTGCTTCTAACAACTTGCCTCCCACACCATATATTCTTAATACCTTCCACAGAGCATCTCTATCAACTCTATCATATGCCTTCTCCAGATCCATAAATGCTACATACAAATCCGTTTGCTTTTCTAAGTATTTCTCACATACATTCTTCAAAGCAAACACCTGATCCACACATCCTCTACCACTTCTGAAACCACACTGCTCTTCCCCAATCTGATGCTCTGTACATGCCTTCACCCTCTCAATCAATACCCTCCCATATAATTTACCAGGAATACTCAACAAACTTATACCTCTGAAATTTGAGCACTCACTCTTATCCCCTTTGCCTTTGTACAATGGCACTATGCACGCATTCCGCCAATCCTCAGGCACCTCACCATGAGTCATTGAATAACCTTACCAACCAGTCAATAATACACTCACCCCCTTTTTAATAAATTCCACTGCAATACCATCAAAACCTGCTGCCTTGCCGGCTTTCATCTTTCGTAAAGCTTTTACTACCTCTTCTCTGTTTACCAAATCATTTTCCCTAACCCTCTCACTTTGCACACCACCTCGACCAAAACACCCTATATCTGCCACTCTATCATCAAACACATTCAACAAACCTTCAAAATACTCACTCCATCTCTTTCTCACATCACCACTACTTGTTATCACCTCCCCATTCGCGCCCTTCACTGAAGTTCCCATTTGCTCCCTTGTCTTACGCACTTTATTTACCTCCTTCCAGAACATCTTTTTATTCTCCCTAAAATTTAATGATACACTCTCACCGCAACTCTCATTTGCCCTCTTTTTCACCTCTTGCACCTTTCTCTTGACCTCCTGTCTCTTTCTTTTATACATCTCCCACTCAATTTTTCCCTGCAAAAATCGTCCAAATGCCTCTCTCTTATCTTTCACTAATAATCTTACTTCTTCATCCCACCACTCACTACCCTTTCTAATCAACCCACCTCCCACTCTTCTCATGCCACAAGCATCTTTTGCGCAATCCATCACTGATTCCCTAAATACATCCCATTCATCCCCCACTCCCCTTACTTCCATTGTTCTCACCTTTTTCCATTCTGTACTCAGTCTCTCCTGGTACTTCCTCACACAAGTCTCCTTCCCAAGCTCACTTACTCTAACCACCCTCTTCACCCCAACATTCACTCTTCTTTTCTGAAAACCCATACAAATCTTCACCTTAAACTCCACAAGATAATGATCAGACATCCCTCCAGTTGCACCTCTCAGCACATTAACATCCAAAAGTCTCTCTTTCTCGCGCCTGTCAATTAACACGTAATCCAATAACGTTCTCTGGCCATCTCTCCTACTTACATACGTATACTTATGTACATCTCGCTTTTTAAACCAGGTATTCCCAATCACCAGTCCTTTTTCAGCACATAAATCTACAAGCTCTTCACCATTTCCATTTACAACACTGAACACCCCATGTATACCAATTATTCCCTCAACTGCCACATTACTCACCTTTGCTTTCAAATCACCCATCACTATAACCCGGTCTCGTGCATCAAAACCACTAACACACTCATTCAGCTGCTCCCAAAACACTTGCCTCTCATGATCTTTCTTCTCATGCCCAGGTGCATATGCACCAATAAACACCCATCTCTCTCCATCAACTTTCAGTTTTACCCATATTAATCGAGAATTTACTTTCTTACATTCTATCACAACTCCTGTTTCAGGAGTACTGCTACTCCTTCCCTTGCTCTTGTCCTCTCACTAACCCCTGACTTTACTCCCCAGACATTCCCAAACCACTCTTCCCCTTTACCCTTGAGCTTCCTTTCACTCAGAGCCAAAACATCCAGGTTCCTTTCCTCAAACATACTACCTATCTCTCCTTTTTTCACATCTTGGTTACATCCACACACATTTAGACACCCCAGTCTGAGCCTTCGAGGAGGATGAGCACTCCCCGCGTGACTCCTTCTGTTTCCCATTTTAGAAAGTTAAAAAATACAAGGAGGGGAGGATTTCTGACCCCCGCTCCCGTCCCCTCTAGTCGCCTTCTACGACACGCGAGGAATGCGTGGGAAGTATTCTTTCACCCCTATCCCCAGGGATAATATACATATATATGCATATATATATATATATATATATATATATATACATATACACACACACACGCACACATACACACACACACACATATACATATTTTTTTTTTTTCTTTTGCTTTGTCGCTGTCTCCCGCGTTTGCGAGGTAGCACAAGCAAACAGACGAAAGAAATGGCCCAACCCACCCCCATACACATGTATATACATACGTCCACACACGCAAATATACATACCTACACAGCTTTCCATGGTTTACCCCAGACGCTTCACATGCCTTGACTCAATCCACTGACAGCACGTCAACCCCGGTATACCACATCGCTCCAATTCACTCTATTCCTTTCCCTCCTTTCACCCTCCTGCATGTTCAGGCCCCGATCACACAAAATCTTTTTCACTCCATCTTTCCACCTCCAATTTGGTCTCCCTCTTCTCCTCGTTCCCTCCACCTCCGACACATATATTCTCTTGGTCAATCTTTCCCCACTCATTCTCTCCATGTGCCCGAACCATTTCAAAACACCCTCTTCTGCTCTCTCAACCACGCTCTTTTTATTTCCACACATCTCTCTTACCCTTACGTTACTTACTCGATCAAACCACCTCACACCACACATTGTCCTCAAACATCTCATTTCCAGCACATCCATCCTCCTGCGCACAACTCTATCCATAGCCCACGCCTAGCAACCATACAACATTGTTGGAACCACTATTCCTTCAAACATACCCATTTTTGCTTTCCGAGATGATGTTCTCGACTTCCACACATTCTTCAAGGCTGCCAGAATTTTCGCCCCCTCCCCCACCCTATGATCCACTTCCGCTTCCATGGTTCCATCCGCTGCCAGATCCACTCCCAGATATCTAAAACACTTCACTTCACTACATATGAAAAATGTAAGAAATGACTTAGAAAACTGAAACTTCTAGCTTGAAATGAAATGAAAAAAATGAATGTCACATAATGGTTCAACCTCTGGCTATGGAAAAGGGAAATGTATAATTTATTTACACAAACGTCAATAGTATATATATATATATATATATATATATATATATATATATATATATATATATATATATATATATATATATATATATATATATATATTTTTTTTTTCATACTATTCGCCATTTCCCGCGATAGCGAGGTAGCGTTAAGAACAGAGGACTGGGCCTTTGAGGGAATACCCTCACCTGGCCCACTTCTCTGTTCCTTCTTTTGGAAAATTAAAATAAAAAAATGAGAGGGGAGGATTTCCAGCCCCCCGCTCCCTTCCCTTTTAGTCGCCTTCTACGACACGCAAGGAATACGTGGGAAGTATTCTTTCTCCCCTATCCCCTATATGTGCTTGAACAGTTGCATATTTGTAAATGAAAAACATAAACATAATAAATATACTTATTAGTGAAAAGAGAATAACTCTGCTGCAAAGACACAAGCAGTAATTATGGTACTGCAGACTATACTGCAAGTCCTACAGTAGCTACGGCTTGTGTTTCACTAAACCAAGTTTTGATTCAGTTTGGTGTTACCCAGGAACCCTTTTCAGGGGCTGTGCTACATTCATTATCAAGGACAGGATGGATTTCTTTGAACCATGAATTTCCCTGATTAGATTGTATTTTGGTTTGTCAACTGCTGATGACACAATACCCCTCCAAAGGTAAGTTTTAACTCGGTGCAGCCTCTAGCAGGCAGAATCTAGTAATGCCTAAACTATGCCTACCAGTTGTAAACAATTTACCCACAGATGGTGGGCAATAAGTCATCAACATTAACAGTAGAGTCTTCCAGCTTACCTGATGCTAGTACAAGATAGGTAGTGAGTTGTATCATAAAGATTATTTTACTAAGTGAATTTTGCTTATGGAACGAAAGTGTCTACCTCAGACTTATCTCTTCATGAAATTTCTGGTTTCAGGTAAGAACAGAAGAGAAAAACAACTTTGTTCTCAGATATGACATTTTCATTATAAAAGAATAAAGTTGTAATCTTTAATTAAAGTGCACTGACTAATTTACTGTTTAGGTGTCTTTAGAAATAGTTCAAAAATTACGTATGGCTTAAGTGAGTTCCAAAGTATGAGATTGCATTACTACTATCATTTGAATCATTACATTTTCTTGGTTTGGAGTACATTTATTTATTAGAAAAGCTATTAAACATATTTTTATTTTTCTATAGTAATTGCTTGTTTCTTGGTTGTTAGTACTTATATATGGAAAAGCTATTAAGCCATACTTTTATGTTAATATGACGGGTTTTAGCTGTGTGGATAGAGTTGAAAGACTACTACCCATGTCTCCTGCACATCATGGAAGGCAACTATGAGACAATAGCATAGATTTCAGAAACATCCCATTCTGCAATATCTTTAAAAGGAGAAACAGAAATAACAGCCAAGCGAGGGTTTTTCTCTTGCTGCTTACTGAGATGTGGAAAGAGCAGACATGACAATACGGGTTTGTAGTCAACAAGTAGGATAGACTTATGTTAGTGCATTCTTATCATATAATTAAGGTAAATATATTTTCCTATATATATATATATATATATATATATATATATATATATATATATATATATATATATATATATATATATATATATATATATATATATATATTCCTATAAGTCCACGGGGAAAATTTAAACACGACAAGTTCCCGACTGCACTTTCGTGTAATAATAACATCAGGGGAGACACAAGAGAGAAATATAAGTCAGTTGATATACATCGAAGAGACGAAATTAGGACGCCATTTGCTAAACATGCGATTGTCCAAGACATACAACGAGCGTTCATAAACTTATCATTTTACAAATTTTATAAACAATAAAGTTATCTAATTTGTATAGACCATCACTAATATTAAGATTATAATTCTTTGCGTATTTAATAATAGAAGAATCAATGATATTTCTCGTAGTAAAAGAGTTAGATTTTATAACTGAGATGGCATTACTCCAGTCAATACAATGATCATAGTTTTTAACGTGATCAAACAAGGCATTTGATTCTTGTCCCGTTCTTATACTATATTCATGTTGCCTATATTTCAAAAAAATTTTGAAACAAAATTACTAAAGGATATCTTACCTTCTAATGCAAGTTGTTTTAGGTATGTAGATGATGTTCTTTGTGTTTGGCCAACAAATGAAAATTTACCAATATTTCTCCCAATACTTAAAAATTTAGTACCTTCCATCAAATTTACCGTAGAACATGAAAATAATGGTATGTTACCATTTCTAGATTCCATGATCCATAGACAAAGAAACAAAGTTAAGTTTAGCATATACAGAAAACCTACCAAGGCATGCTCATATATCCATTATTACTCTTCTCAACTTGACAGAGTTAAATTATCATCATTTCACTCTGTTCCTTAAGGCATTACGTATTTTCAGTCCAGAGCTTACTAATGATGAGTTTGAGAAGATATATTCCATTGGATCTAAGTTAAAGTACCCTAGATCTTTCATTGATAAATCCGTTAAGTTAGCAAAGAAATCACTGAGCCCAAACCTCCCATACATCTCAACGTATACATACATATACTCACACAGACATATACATATATACACATGCACATAATTTATACTGTCTGCCCTTATTCATTCCCGTCGCCACCCCGCTACACATGAAATGACAAACCTCTCCCCACACATGTGAGCGAGGTAGCGCTACGAAAAGGCAACAAAGGCCACACTCGTTCACACTCAGTCTCTAGCTGTCATGTATGATGCACAGAAACCACAGCTCCCTTTCCACATCCAGGCAACTCAAAGCTTTCCATGGTTTACCCCAGACGCTTCACATTCCATGCTTCAATCCATTGACAGCACGTCGACCCCGGTATACCACATCGTTCCAATTCACTCTATTCCTTGCACGCCTTTCACCCTCCTGCATTTTCAGGCCCCGATCACTCAAAATCTTTTTCACTCCATCTTTCCACCTCCAGTTTGGTCTCCCACTTCTCCTCGTTCCCTCCACCTCTGACACATATGTCCTCTTTGTCAATCTTTCCGCACTCATTCTCTCCATGTGACCAAACCATTTCAAAACACCCTCTTCTGCTCTCTCAACCACACTC
This sequence comes from Panulirus ornatus, assembly GCF_036320965.1. Taxonomy (NCBI): domain Eukaryota; kingdom Metazoa; phylum Arthropoda; class Malacostraca; order Decapoda; family Palinuridae; genus Panulirus; species Panulirus ornatus. The sequence continues at coordinate 24,697,540 of NC_092252.1, read as the reverse complement.
TTTTTATTACCACACATCTCTCTTACCCTTTCATTACTTACTCGATCAAACCACCTCACACCATATATTGTCCTCAAACATCTCATTTCCAGCACATCCACCCTCTCCGCACAACTCTATATATAGCACACGCTTCGCAACCATATAACATTGTTGGAACCACTATTCCTTCAAACGTACCCATTTTAGCTTTCCAAGATAACATTCTCCAATTCCACACATTTTTCAATGCTTCCAGAACTTTCGCCCCCTCCCCCATCCTATGATTCACTTCCGCTTCCATGGTTCCATCCGCTGCTATATCCACCCCCAGATATCTAAAACACTTCACTTCCTTCACTTTTTCTCCAATCAAATTTTCCTCCCAATTGACTTGTCCCTCAACCCTACTGTACCTAATAACCTTGCTCTTATTCACATTTACTCTCAGCTTTCTTCTTCACACACTTTACCAAACTCAGTCACCAGCTTCTGCAGTTTCTCACCCGAATTAGCCACAAGCGCTGTATCATCAGTAAGCAACAAGTGATGTCTCCATGGTTGTTTAATTTGTTTATGGATGTGGTTGTTAGGGAGGTGAATGCAAGAGTTTTGGAAAGAGGGGCATGTATGAAGTCTGTTGGGGATGAGAGAGCTTGGGATGTGAGTCAGTGGTTGTTCGCTGATGATACAGCACTGGTGAATGATTCATGTGAGAAACTGCTGAAGCTAGTGACTGAGTTTGGTAAAGTGTGTGAAAGAAAAAAGTTGAGAGTAAATGTGAATACGAGCAAGGTTATTAGGTACAGTAGGGTTGATGGTCAAGTCAATTGGGAGGTAAGTTTGAATGGAGAAAAACTGGAGGAAGTAAAGTGTTTTAGATATCTGGGAGTGGATCTGGCAGCGGATGGAACCATGTAAGCGGAAGTGAATCATAGGGTAGGGGAGGGGGCGAAAATTCTGGGAGCCTTGAAGAATGTGTGGAAGTCGAGAACATTATCTCGGAAAGCAAAAATGAGTATGTTTGAAGGAATAGTGGTTCCAACAATGTTGTATGGTTGCGAGGCGTGGGCTATGGATAGAGTTGTGCGCAGGAGGGTGGATGTGCTGGAAATGAGATGTTTGAGGACAATATGTGGTGTGAGGTGGTTTGATCGAGTAAGTAATGCAAGGGTAAGAGAGATGTGTGGAAATAAAAAGAGTGTGGTAGAGAGAGCAGAAGAGGGTGTTTTGAAATGGTTTGGTCACATGAAGAGAATGAGTGAGGAAAGATTGACAAAGAGGATATATGTGACAGAGGTGGAGGGAACGAGAAGTCGGAGACCAAATTGGAGGTGGAAAGATGGAGTGAAAAAGGTTTTGAGTGATCGGGGCCTGAAAATGCAGGAGGGTGAAAGGCGTGCAAGGAATAGAGTGAATTGGAACGATGTGGTATAGCGGGGTCGACGTGCTGTCAATGGATTGAGCCAGGGCATGTGAAGCGTCTGGGGTAAACCATGGAAAGTTCTGTGGGGCCTGGATGTGGAAAGGGAGCTGTGGTTTCGGTGCATTATTACATGACAGCTAGAGACTGAGTGTGAACGAATGGGGCCTTTTTGTCTTTTCCTAGCGCTACCTCGCACACATGAGGGGGGAGGGGGTTGTTATTCCATGTGTGGCGAGGTGGCGATGGGAATAAATAATCGCAGACAGAATGAATCATATACATGTGTATATATGTATATGTCTGTGTGTTTATATATATGTATACGTTGAGATGTATAGGTATGTATATTTGCGTGTGTGGACGTGAATGTATATACATGTGTATGTGGGTGGGTTGGGCCATTCTTTCGTATGTTTCCTTGCGCTACCCTGCTAACGCGAGAGACAGCGACAAAGTAAAATAAATATATAAGATAATAATAATAATAATAATAATATATATATATATATATATATATATATATATATATATATATATATATATATATATATATATATATATATATTTCACCTTAGGATTGGTGGAATGCGTGTATAGAGCACTCTTATAAAAGCGAGTTTTCAAATTACTGTGTTATGGATTTGTTGTAAGTTGTATGGGAGGGTATTGAGAGGGTCAAGGCATGCACAGAGTACCAGACTCGGGAGGAGCAGTGTGGTTTCAGAAGTGGTAGAGGATGTGTATATCAGGCATTAAAGAATGTATGTGAGAAATACTTATAAAACAGTTGGATTTGCATGTAGCATTTATAGATGTGGAGAATGACTACAATACAGTTGATAGAGATGCTTTGTGGAAGGTCTTAACAATATATGGTGTGGAAAGTTTTGCGGAAGATGAAAGCCGGCAAGGCAGCGGGTTTGGATGGTATTGCAGTGGAATTTATTAAAAAAGGGTATGACTGTATTGTTGACTTGTTCGTAAGGTTATTTAATGCATGTATGACTCATGTGAGGTGACTGAGAATTGGCGGAATGTTTGAATAGTGCCTTTGTATTGTACAAAGGCAAAGGGGATAAGAGTGATCGCTGGTAATTACAGAGGTATAAGCTTGTTGAGTATTCATGGAAAATTATGTGGGAGGGTATTGATGGTAGGGTGAAGGCATGTGCAGCGCATCAGATTGGGGAAGAGCAGTGTGGTTTCAAAAGTGGTAGAGGATGTGTGGATCAGGGGTTTGCCTTGAAAAATGTATGTGAGAAATACTTAGAAAAGCAAATGGATTTGTATGTAGCATTTATGGATCTGGAGAAGGCATATGATAGAGTTGATAGAGATGCTCTGTGGAAGGTATTAAGAATATATGGTGTGGGCGGTAAGTTGTTGGAAGCAGTGAAAAGTTTTTAACGAGGATGTAAGGCATGTGTACGTGTAGGAAGAGAGGAAATTGTTTGGTTCTCATAAATGTTGGTTTGCGGCTGGGGTGCGTGATGTCTCCATGGTTGTTTCATTTGTTTATGGATGGGGTTATTAAGGAGGCGAATGCAAGAGTCTTAGAAAGAGGGGCAAGTATGTAGTCTGTTGTGAACGAGAGAGCTTGGGAAGTGAGTCAGTGGTTGTTCGCTGATGATACAGCGCTTGTGGCTGATTCGGGTGAGAAACTGCAGAAGCTGGTGACTGAGTTTGGTAAAGTTTGTAAAAGAAGAAAGCTGAGAGTAAATGTGAATGAGATCAAGTTATTAGGTACAGTTGGGTTGAGGGACAAGTCAATTGGGAGGTAAGTTTGAATGAAGAAAAACTGGAGGAAGTGAAGTGTTTTAGATATCTGGGAGTGGATTTGGCAGAAAATAGAACCATGGAAGCGGAAGTGAATCATAGGGTGGGGGAGGGGGCAAAAGTTCTGGGAGCGTTGAAAAATGTGTAAAAGTCGAAAACGTTATCTTATAAAGCTAAAATGGGTATGTTTGATGGAATAGTGGTTCCAACAATGTTATATTGTTGCGAGGCGTGGGCTATAGATAGACTTTTGCGGAAGAGGGTGTATGTGCTGGAAATGAGATGTTTGAGGACAATATGTGGTGTGAAGTGGTTTGATCGAGTAAGTAAAGAAAGGTTAAGGGAGATGTGTGGTAATAAAAGAGTGTGGTTAAGAGAGCAGAAGAGGGTGTTTTGAAATGGTTTGGTCACATGGAGAGAATGAGTGAGGAAAGATTGACAAAGAGGATATATGTGTCAGAGGTGGAGGGAACGAGGAGAAGTGGGAGACCAAATTGGAGGTGGGAAGGTGGAGTGAAAGAGATTTTGAGTGATCGGGGCCTGAACATGCGGGAGGGTGAAAGGCGTGCAAGGAATAGAGTGAATTGGAACGATATGGTATACCTGAGTCGACGTGCTGTCAATGGATTGAACCACGGCATGTGAAGCGTCTGGGGTAAACCATGGAAAGTTCTGTGGGACCTGGATATGGAAAGGGAGCTGTGGTTTTTTTGCATTATACATGACAGCTAGAGACTGAGTGTGAACGAATGTTGCCTTTGTTGTCTTCCTAGTGCTACCTCGCGCACATACGGGGAAGGGGGTTTTCATTTCGTGTTTGGCGGGTTGGCGACGGAAATGAATAAGGGCAGACTGTACGAATTATGTACGTGTGCATATATGTATATGCCTGTGTGTGTGTATATATATATATATATATATATATATATATATATATATATATATATATATATATATATATATATATATATATATATATGTATATATATATATATATATATATATATATATATATATATATATATATATATATATATATATATATATATATATATATATATATACATATATATATGTATATATATATATATATATATATATATATATATATATATATATATATATATATATATAATGTATATGTTGAGATGTATAGATATGTATATGTGCTGTTTGTGGACGTGTATGTATATACATGTGTATGTGGGTGGGTTGGGCCATTCTTTCGTCCGTTTCCTCGCGCTACCTCGCTAACGCGGGAGACAGCGACAAAGTATAATAAATAAATATATGAATTGTTTGCACGTGATGAGGCGGATTGTCTCCGTGAAACGTATAGTGCAGTACTTATGGAAGAATACATGTTCGAATTATGTGAACTACCCAATTGCGATCTCACCCTCATAAATATCATCACAGACTAGTGGGACCATCATATTAATATATATATATATATATACATATATATATATATATATATATATATATATATATATATATATATATATATATATATATATATATATATATATATATATATATATATATAAATATATATATATATATATATATATATATATATATATATATATATATATATATATATATATATATATATATATATATATATATATATATATATATATATATATTCAGCACATGCATCTACAACACTGAACACCCCATGTATACCAATTATTCCCTCAACTGCCACATTACTCACCTTTGCATTCAAATCACCCATCACTATAACCCGGTCTCGTGCATCAAAACCACTAACACACTCATTCAGCTGCTCCCAAAACACTTGCCTCTCATGATATTTCTTCTCATGCCCAGGTGCATATGCACCAATAATCACCCATCTCTCTCCATCAACTTTCAGTTTTACCCATATTAATCGAGAATTTACTTTCTTACATTCTATCACATACTCCCACAACTGTTTCAGGAGTAGTGCTACTCCTTCCCTTGCTCTTGTCCTCTCACTAACCCCTGACTTTACTCCCAAGACATTCCCAAACCACTCTTCCCCTTTACCCTTGAGCTTCCTTTCACTCAGAGCCAAAACATCCAGGTTCCTTTCCTCAAACATACTACCTATTTCTCCTTTTTTCACATCTTGGTTACATCCACACACATTTAGACACCCCAGTCTGAGCCTTCGAGGAGGATGAGCACTCCCCGCGTGACTCCTTCTTCTGTTTCCCATTTTAGAAAGTTAAAAAATACAAGGAGGGGAGGATTTCTGGCCCCCCGCTCCCGTCCCCTCTAGTCGCCTTCTACGACACGCGAGGAATGCGTGGGAAGTATTCTTTCACCCCTATCCCCAGGGATAATATATATATATATATATATATATATATATATATATATATATATATATATATATATATATATATATATATATATATATATATATATATATATATATATATATGTATATATATATATATATATATATATATATATATATATATATATATATATATATATATATATATATATATATATATCTTCTGTGAAGCGTCTGGGGTAAACCATGGAAAGCTGTGTAGGTATGTATATTTGCGTGTGTGGACGTATGTATATTTGCGTGTGTGGACGTATGTATATACATGTGTATGGGGGTGGGTTGGGCCATTTCTTTCGTCTGTTTCCTTGCGCTACCTCGCAAACGCGGGAGACAGCGACAAAGCAAAAAAAAAAAAAAAAAAATATATATATATATATATATATATATATATATATATATATATATATATATATATATATATATATATACATATATATATACATATACACGCACACATACACACACACACACACATATACATATATATACATATGAAAAAAGTAAGAAATAATTTAGAAAACTGAAACTTCTAGCTTGAAATGAAATGAAAAATGAATGTCACATAATGGTTCAACCTCTGGCTATGGAAAAGGGAAATGTATAATTCATCCACACAAACGTCAATAGCAGTTCTCATCAATTTAACCACTGTATCAATAAGCTTCCATGTCTAAGCTACATTTTTTCCAATTTCACTATTTTCTTGTCAAAGCACCATGTATGAAAACTATCACTCCAGTAACACAACTATAAACATTTACTTCCCCTTTAAAAAAGTTCTGGTGAAGTCTGTCTCGATACACTGCGGGACACTCTACCACCTGGCGAGGTTTGTGTTGCAATGGTTCTTGATTCACAAACGTTGTAGCATGACTGGTGGGCGGAAGAACATTCTTGTAACCAGAGCAAGGATCACAGTCCGTGCAACTCCATTATGATGGTTCTCCATCATGATGGTTCTTCTCCTCAAGATGGCACCACAACCAGTAAATCAGGATGAAGAGAAATGTAAACGACCTCCAGGATATCCTTGCAATTTCGACTGTGGTTGAGACACAGCCGACACAGACCTTCCGATGTGTTTTGCTCCGGACCTTCTTTAGATAAGCCAAGCGTTCTTGACTAGGATGCAACTCCCCTGCAAGAACGTGAGCCGACAGCAGCCATCACTCCCAATACCAGCCACACACAGATACGGAGTCTGGCTATATCGCTGCAAACTCCTCTTCAAGACTCAATTATAGATACTGGTTCATGGTCATAGTCCCGGGTAAATATACCTCCAATCTTCATCCCGTCGACGAGTCACAGTTGTCGTTTGGGGTGTTTGGTCACTCCACCGGGACATTTCTTTCAAAATTGTTGATAAGGCTGCCAAGGACTGCCACTGGCAGGGGTTCACAGTCAACCCATGATGCACCCATTTGGACGACTGGCTGTTGAGCATAGGCCACTTCACGAGGCGGGAGACCAACCGGGCCATACTGTACACAGACTGTGGGGAACATGGGAAGCCGGCCAACACTTCTGGGGCTGTATGCTCACTTAAAGTATCCTTCTGAAAACCTCGTAGATGGCCCATTGGTGTAGCAAGACCGAAGTTATTTAGTGTAACCTGTAAGCTGGCCTGGCTGGAGCGCACAGTGACATTATCAGATTTCACATCAAGATGTGTCCAGCCCTTCTGGTGGATGCTGATCAGGGTGTCAGTCAATTGAAGGGCTATGTCCAGTACCTGGCTATGTGAGCAGGAGTTTCTAGCCAGATATTTGTCAACTGGCTCTCCACCGTACTGACTAATTATGAATAAGATTTCTGGACACACCATTAACAATTGGTGTACACCAGGACAATCTTGCAAGACGGAGAGCGCTCTTATTTCACTCAGCATCCTCTGCACATTCCCGGGGACATTTGGAGTCACCTTCAGCTCCCACTTGCTCAAGTTCATGTGAGCTAAATAGCATTTGCCGAAGACTCCCTGTTCAAGGACTGGTGATTGGGAATACCTGGTTTAAAAAGCGAGATATACATAAGTATACGTATGTAAGTAGGAGAGATGGCCAGAGAGCGTTATTGGATTACGTGTTAATTGACAGGCGCGAAAGAGAGACTTTTGGATGTTAATGTGCTAAGAGGTGCAACTGGAGGGATGTCTGAACATTATCTTGTGGAGGTTAAGGTGAAGATTTGTATGGGTTTTCAGAAAAGAAGAGTGAATGTTGGGGTGAAGAGGGTGGTGAGAGTAAGTGAGCTTGGGAAAGAGACTTGTGTGAGGAAGTACCAGGAGAGACTGAGTACAGAATGGAAAAAGGTGAGAACAATGGAAGTAAGGGGAGTGGGGGAGGAATGGGATGTATTTAGGGAATCAATGATGGATTGCGCAAAAGATGCTTGTGGCATGAGAAGAGTGGGAGGTGGGTTGATTAGAAAGGGTAGTGAGTGGTGGGATGAAGAAGTAAGAGTATTAGTGAAAGAGAAGAGAGAGGCATTTGGACGATTTTTGCAGGGAAAAAAATGCAATTGAGTGGGAGATGTATAAAAGAAAGTGACAGGAGGTCAAGAGAAAGGTGCAAGAGATGAAAAAGAGGGCAAATGAGAGTTGGGGTGAGAGAGTATCATTAAATTTTAGGGAGAATAAAAAGATGTTCTGGAAGGAGGTAAATAAAGTGCGTAAGACAAGGGAGCAAATGGGAACTTAAGTGAAGGGCGCGAATGGGGAGGTGATAACAAGTAGTGGTGATGTGAGAAGGAGATGGAGTGAGTATTTTGAAGGTTTGTTGAATGTGTTTGATGATAGAGTGGCAGATATAGGGTGTTTTGGTCGAGGTGGTGTGCAAAGTGAGAGGGTTAGGGAAAATGATTTAGTAAACAGAGAAGAGGTAGTAAAAGCTTTGCGGAAGATGAAAGCCGGCAAGGCAGCAGGTTTGGATGGTATTGCAGTGGAATTTATTAAAAAAGGGGGTGACTGTATTATTGACTGATTGGTAAGGTTATTTAATGTATGTATGACTCATGGTGAGGTGCCTGAGGATTGGCGGAATGCGTGCATAGTGCCATTGTACAAAGGCAAAGGGGATAAGAGTGAGTGCTCAAATTACAGAGGTATAAGTTTGTTGAGTATTCCTGGTAAATTATATGGGAGGGTATTGATTGAGAGAGTGAAGGCATGTACAGAGTATCGGATTGGGGAAGAGCAGTGTGGTTTCAGAAGTGGTAGAGGATGTGTGGATCAGGTGTTTGCTTTGAAGAATGTATGTGAGAAATACTTAGAAAAGCAAATGGATTTGTATGTAGCATTTATGGATCTGGAGAAGGCATATGATAGAGTTGATAGAGATGCTCTGTGGAAGGTATTAAGAATATATGGTGTGGGAGGCAAGTTGTTAGAAGCAGTGAAAAGTTTTTATCGAGGATGTAAGGCATGTGTACGTGTATGAAGAGAGGAAAGTGATTGGTTCTCAGTGAATGTAGGTTTGCGGCAGGGGTGTCTGATGTCTCCATGGTTGTTTAATTTGCTTATGGATGGGGTTGTTAGGGAAGTGAATGCAAGAGTTTTGGAAAGAGGGGCAAGTATGAAGTCTGTTGGGGATGAGAGAGCTTGGGAAGTGAGTGAGTTGTTGTTCGCTGATGATACAGCGCTGGTGGCTGATTCATGTGAGAAACTGCAGAAGCTGGTGACTGAGTTTGGTAAAGTGTGTGAAAGAAGAAAGTTAAGAGTAAATGTGAATAAGAGCAAGGTAATTAGGTACAGTAGGGTTGAGGGTCAAGTCAATTGGGAGGTAAGTTTGAATGGAGAAAAACTGGAGGAAGTAAAGTGTTTTAGATATCTGGGAGTGGATCTGGCAGCGGATGGAACCATGGAAGCGGAAGTGGATCATAGGGTGGGGGAGGGGGCGAAAATTCTGGGGGCCTTGAAGAATGTGTGGAAGTCGAGAACATTATCTCGGAAAGCGAAAATGGGTATGTTTGAAGGAATAGTGGTTCCAACAATGTTGTATGGTTGCGAGGCGTGGGCTATGGATAGAGTTGTGCGCAGGAGGATGGATGTGCTGGAAATGAGATGTTTGAGGACAATGTGTGGTGTGAGGTGGTTTGATCGAGTAAGTAATAGTAAGGGTAAGAGAGATGTGTGGAAATATAAAGAGCGTGGTTGAGAGAGCAGAGGAGGGTATTTTGAAATGGTTTGGGCACATGGAGAGAATGAGTGAGGAAAGATTGACCAAGAGGATATATGTGTCGGAGGTAGAGGGAACGAGGAGAAGTGGGAGACCAAATTGGAGGTGGAAAGATGGAGTGAAAAAGATTTTGTGTGATCGGGGCCTGAACATGCAGGAGGGTGAAAGGAGGGCAAGGAATAGAGTGAATTGGATCGATGTGGTATACCGGGGTTGACGTGCTGTCAGTGGATTGAATCAGGGCATGTGAAGTGTCTGGGGTAAACCATGGAAAGCTGTGTAGGTATGTATATTTGCGTGTGTGGACGTATGTATATATATGTGTATGGGGGTGGGTTGGGCCATTTCTTTCGTCTGTTTCCTTGCGCTACCTCGCAAACGCGGGAGACAGCGGCAAAAAAGAAAAAATATATATATATATATATATACATATATATATATATACATATATATATATATATATATATATATATATATATATATATATATATATATATATATATATATATATATATATATATATATATATATATATATATATATATATATATATACAATGCGTGTATGTGAAAGAGCCAGCCAGCCAGACAGATATACCATTCTTCATCATCATACAGTTTCCTGAACTTCTCTATGATCCTTGCAATTACTGGTTCCTAACTTATTTTCTTTCATTCATTACCACTCTGCTGCTACTGGAGAGTTCACACACATTATTTGTTTTTCCTAACTAGTTTTCTACCATGAAGGACCGTTCACTATCTATATTGTCATATCCGTTCACAAACGACCGTTCACTATCTACATTGCCACATCCGTTCACAAACTTGAAATCTGCCATCATGTCTACCTCCTTCCTTCTTTCTTCCACAAATGGAAAGACGTGGCTGCCATCCTCTACCTTCAGCTCAGCTCCCTTACTTCAAGCATAGATTTCATCGCCTCCCGCTAGTACGTCTCCGGCAGATCCCAGTTGAGCGACCAAACTCATGATGTGTACAGTACGCTAATTTGAGCCTAATATAACCAATTCACATTTTTCGAACATTTTCATAACACTGAAGATATTTCTGGCCGCGGTCAGTAAGTGAATTATCATATTCACGACTCTCCTTATGAGGCACTTTGGTAAGCAGCTGGGTACTGTGTCAACCTCAAAGTTCTTTCCACTGTAAGACGCTTGTGGTTGTCTCCTACAAGATGAAAGTCACAGTCTTTACTCATTTCACTGTGTTCTTCTTCTTCTTCTTCTTCTTCTTCTTCTTCTTCTTCTTCTTCTTCTTCTTCTTCTTCTTCTTCTTCTTCTTCTTCTTCACTTTGCGTCTGACCAAGTTGAATTTCGTCAATCCTGCATGTAACCAAAGTTGAATACTGTGTAGATAGATTCCTAAATGGTTGTTGCAATACTCGACACTCCTAACTTCCCATGACCTTTGGTTTATCAGCAAACAGAACCATGTGGAGAGGTCCGTTCAGGCCCTCGTGGTAAGTCATTAACATAGATGAGAACTAACGAGGCCGCAAGACCGAGCCCTGCGGGACATCACCTTAATTTCATATGAAAGGATACCTCTTACACGTGCCCCTTGTTCCCTTCCACTGAGTCAACTACGCCTCTCTGAGAATTGAGTTTTCTGCTATCCTCCTCTTTGGTTCAGTCCCAGATACCTTTTGTCGGTTCAAGAACACATAGTCCACCAATGGGTTTTTTTTGTTTGTTTGTTTGTTTGTTTCGTCTTGGCTAGTACCGACTCTGTCATAAAAGGCTAGAGAAATCGTAATGCATGATCCTTTCCCCTCTAGGCCCATCTTGTGTCACTAGCTTTTTCTTTGAGGTTGATTAATTTTTTCCTTTCCGATTACGTCTCTTAGTATTTTCTAGACAGTGTGTGTCAGTAACAGACCTGTACTTCAGCGAGTTGTCCCTATCGTCTTTCTCAGAAATGTGCACGACATGGTACAGATCTTTTGTCAGGTTTCTGAATATCATATCCAATGGTCAGACGGACTTTTCCACACACTCCTGAAGTATGCAGGGTAAGATTTCATCAGGCCCATACGCCTTAGAGGATCAAGGTTCTTCAGTGCTCTAATCACAACTTTTCAAAGGAACCTTGAAACATCGTTTACATTATCACAAATCTAACTATTCCGCCTCGGAAAACTATCCATCAGGGTGCTTCAGTCTGATGACTTGTTAATTTATCGATAGCTTGATAAATATATGGCGCTTGAGATTATCATCAACTTTTATGTCTGATCCTACATGCCTCTTTCCAAATTCTTCTGGACTCATTTCTCAGCCCATAATTTTCAAAAATTGCCTGGCTGCTACGCCTTCTGTATCTTCTCCACTGTATATCTCTTCCTTCTTTGCCACTGGTCCATTGAGTTCTTCTGTATGGACTACACAGACCCTCTTGTAACACCTTTCCATACTCGGTCTATGGAACTCTAACTCCTAATCTATGTTTCTGGAAGATAAAATATTGTTCAGCTTTCTCAAGCTACCACCATTTTATTTCTCGTGTTAAGGTTTCGTTTAATGATTAACATGTTCACCGACCTCCTCCACCAGCTCAAGCATTGCATGAGCCCTGTGTCCAGTTAGGTTAGCATGTCTGATGTCCTTGATTTCCAGGTTCCTGTAAGTGGACCTGGAATCAGACATTGGAGGTGGATCAGACACTCCGATTTCAGCGAGATGCTGGTACAAGAAGTTTCCATGAACACATTTCATGATTCTCACACCTTAAGTAGATCTTCGTGTTCCCAGGCCCATTGCCTTGAATCTAGTCGTTCATGGTCATGACTTTTACTGTTTTCTTGGAAAGATTTTGTCTTCATTTTTCTTGTGGACAATCCTGACCATGATCTTAATGTTATCGTTTTAGAGGATTATTTTCTACCAGAAGAATGGAAAAGCAGTGTTTCTCTACGTTCACCATACCCACCATGTCCTGCGTGAAGGAACCATTGTGATCCACGGGTAGCTCGTAATGATATCAGTCATCTCGTACTGTATGTATGATCCCTGCTCCTCCCGCTGTGTCCTCTCCTTCCCACCCTCTTACCATGTGTCCTCCTCCTCCTCTCGCTGTGTCCTCTCCTTCCCACCCTCTTATCATGTGTCCTCTTCCTCCTCCTCCTGCTGTGTCATCTCCTTCCTCCCTTACTACTGTGTATCCTCTTCCTCCTCCTCCTTCTGTGTCCCCTCCTTCCTTCCTCACTACCGTGTATCCTCCTCCTCCTTCTGTGTCCCCTCCCTCCTTCCTCACTACCGTGTATCCTCCTCCTCCTCCTCCTCCTCCCGCTGTGTCCTCTCCGTCCGTCCCTCCTACCATTCAACCTCCTCCTCCCGCTGCGACCTCTCCTTCCTTCCTCACTACCGTGTATCCTCTTGCTCCTCCTTCTGCGAAGTCCTCTCCTTCCTTCCTTCCTTCCTTCCATGTGTCAACCTTCCTGGTGAGTTACGTCACAACACTTAGCGCTGCCGGCCATGACACATTCACGGGGTCGAGCGTATAGTTTGCAATCCTGACTGCGGCACTTGGTCAACAGTCAATCCAGCTGTTCATCCACCTCAAGGAGGAGCTTGATAAAACGGGCTATACGCTATATATATATATATATATATATATATATATCATACAAACCTCCAACAGCCAGGATCGACCCTGGGACCCCTGTGCAACAGGCGGAAGCGCTACCGCTAGGCTATGATGGCCCCTAAAAGGGAAATGACTATTCGAATACTCTGTACTCGAATACCCTTCGTCTCACGTTGGTGAGCAACTGGGTATTCTAGTAAACAATATTCGAATACTCATTTCCCTATTAGGGGCGATCATAGCCTAGCGGTAGCGCTTCCGCCTGTTGCACAGGGGTCCCAGGGTCGATCCTGGCTGTTGGAGGTTTGTATGATATATATATATATATATATATATATATATATATATATATATATATATATATATATATATATATATATGATGGGTATTTGAATACAAAGGTAAGTAATGTGGCAGTTGAGGGAATAATTGGTATACATGGGGTATTCAGTGTTGTAAATGGAAATGGTGAAGAGCTTGAAGATTTATGTGCTGAAAAAGGACTGGTGATTGGGAATACCTGGTTTAAAAAGAGAGATATACATAAGTATACGTATGTAAGTAGGAGAGATGGCCAGAGAGCGTTATTGGATTACGTATTAATTGATAGGCGCGCGAAAGTGAGACTTTTGGATGTAAATGTGCTGAGAGGTGCAATTGGAGGGATGTCTGATCATTATCTTGTGGAGTCAAAGGTGAAAATTTGTAGAGGTTTTCAGAAAAGGAGAGTGAATGTTGGGGTGAAGAGAGTGGTGAGAGCAAGTGAGCTTGGGAAGGAGACTTGTGTGAGGAAGTACCAGGAGAGACTGAGTACAGAATGGAAAAAGGTGAGAGCAAAGGACGTAAGGGGAGTGGGGGAGGAATAGGATGTATTTAGGGAAGCAGTGATGGCTTGCGCAAAAGATGCTTGTGGCATGAGAAGCTTAGGAGGTGGGCAGATTAGAAAGGGTAGTGAGTGGTGGGATGAAGAGGTAAGATTATTAGTGAAAGAGAAGAGAGAGGCATTTGGACGACTTTTGCAGGGAAAAAATGCAATTGAGTGGGAGATGTATAAAATAAAAAGGCAGGAGGTCAAGAGGAAGGTGCAAGAGGTGAAAAAGAGGGCAAATGAGAGTTGGGATGAGAGAGTATCATTAAATTTTAGGGAGAATAAAGAGATATTTTGGAAGGAGGTAAATAAAGTGCGTAAGACAAGAGAGCAAATAGGAACGTCATTGAAGGGCGCTAATGGGGAGGTGATAACAAGCAGTGGTGATGTGAGAAGGAGATGGAGCGAGTATTTTGAAGGTTTGTTGAATGTGTTTGATGATAGAGTGGCAGATATAGGGTGTTTTGGTCGAGGTGGTGTACAAAGTGAGAGGGTTAGGGAAAATGATTTGGTAAACAGAGAAGAGGTAGTAAAAGCTTTGCGGAAGATGAAAGCCAGCAAGGCAGCAGATTTGGATGGTATTGCAGTGGAATCTATTAAAAAAGGGGGTGACTGTATTGTTGACTGGTTGGTAAGGTTATTTAATGTTTGTATGATTCATGGTGAGGTGCCTGAGGATTGGCGGAATGCTTGCATAGTGCCATTGTAGAAAGGCAAAGGGGATAAGAGTGAGTGCTCGAATTACAGAGGTATAAGTTTGTTGAGTATTCCTGGTAAATCATATCGGAGGGTATTGATTGAGAGGGTGAAGGCATGTACAGAGCATCAGATTGGGGAAGAGCAGTGTGGTTTCAGAAGTGGTAGAGGATGTGTGGATCAGGTGTTTGCTTTGAAGAATGTATGTGAGAAATACTTAGAAAAGCAAATGGATTTGTATGTAGCATTTATGGATCTGGAGAAGGCATATGATAGAGTTGATAGAGATGCTCTGTAGAAGGTATTAAGAATATATGGTGTGGGAGGCAAGTTGTTAGAAGCAGTGAAAAGTTTTTATCGAGGATGTAAGGCATGTGTACGTGTAGGAAGAGAGGAAAGTGATTGGTTCTCAGTGAATGCAGGTTTGCGGCAGGGGTGTCTGATGTCTCCATGGTTGTTTAATTTGTTTATGGATGGGGTTGTTAGGGAGGTGAATGCAAGAGTTTTGGAAAGAGGGGCAAGTATGAAGTCTGTTGTGGATGAGAGAGCTTGGGAAGTGAGTCAGTTGTTGTTCGCTGATGATACAGCGCTGGTGGCAGATTCATGTGAGAAACTGCAGAAGCTGGTGACTGAGTTTGGTAAAGTGTGTGAAAGAAGAAAGTTAAGAGTAAATGTGAATAAGAGCAAGGTTATTAGGTACAGTAGGATTGAGGGTCAAGTCAATTGGGAGGTAAGTTTGAATGGAGAAAAACTGGAGGAAGTAAAGTGTTTTAGATATCTGGGAGTGGATCTGGCAGAAAATGGAACCATGGAAGCGGAAGTGAATCATAGGGTGGGGGAGGGGGCGAAAATCCTGGGAGCCTTGAAGAATGTGTGGAAGTCGAGAACATTATCTCGGAAAGCAAAAATGGGTATGTTTGAAGGAATAGTGGTTCCAACAATGTTGTATGGTTGCGAGGCGTGGGCTATGGATAGAGTTGTGCGCAGGAGGGTGGATGTGCTGGAAATGAGATGTTTGAGGACAATATGTGGTGTGAGGTGGTTTGATCGAGTAAGTAATGTAAGGGTAAGAGAGATGTGTGGAAATAAAAAGAGCGTGGTTGAGAGAGCAGAAGAGGGTGTTTTGAAATGGTTTGGTCACATGGAGAGAATGAGTGAGGAAAGATTGATCAAGAGGATATATGTGTCGGAGGTGGAGGGAACGAAGAGAAGTGGGAGACCAAATTGGAGGTGGAAAGATGGAGTGAAAAAGATTTTGAGTGATCGGGGCCTGAACATGCAGGAGGGTGAAAGGAGGGCAAGGAATAGAGTGAATTGGATCGATGTGGTATATAGGGGTCGACGTGCTGTCAGTGGATTGAACCAGGGCATGTGAAGCGTCTGGGGTAAACCATGCAAAGTGTGTGGGGCCTGGATGTGGAAAGGGAGCTGTGGTTTCGGTGCATTATTACATGACAGCTAGAGACTGAATGTGAACGAATGGGGCCTTTGGTGTTTTTCCTAGCGCTACCTCGCACACATGAGGGGGGAGGGGGTTGTTATTCCATGTGTGGCGAGGTGGCGATGGGAACAAATAAAGGCAGACAGTATGAATTATGTACATGTGTACATATGTATATGTCTGTGTGTGTATATATATGTGTACATTGAGATGTATAGGTATGTATATTGTGCATGGGTGGACATGTATGTATATACATGTGTATGTGGGCGGGTTGGGCCATTCTTTCGTCTGTTTCCTTGCGCTACCTCGCTAACGCGGGAGACAGCGACAAAGCAAAATAGTTATATATATATATATATATATATATATATATATATATATATATATATATATATATATATATATATATTTTTTTTTTTTTTTATACTTTGTCGCTGTCTCCCGCGTTTGCGAGGTAGCGCAAGGAAACAGACGAAAGAAATGGCCCAACCCCCCCCCCCATACACATGTATATACATACGTCCACACACGCAAATATACATACCTACACAGCTTTCCATGGTTTACCCCAGACGCTTCACATGCCTTGATTCAATCCACTGACAGCACGTCAACCCCGGTATACCACATCGTTCCAATTCACTCTATTCCTTGCCCTCCTTTCACCCTCCTGCATGTTCAGGCCCCGATCACACAAAATCTTTTTCACTCCATCTTTCCACCTCCAATTTGGTCTCCCTCTTCTCCTCGTTCCCTCCACCTCCGACACATATATCCTCTTGGTCAATCTTTCCTCACTCATTCTCTCCATGTGCCCAAACCACTTCAAAACACCCTCTTCTGCTCTCTCAACCACGCTCTTTTTATTTCCACACATCTCTCTAACCCTTACGTTACTCACTCGATCAAACCACCTCACACCACACATTGTCCTCAAACATCTCATTTCCAGCACATCCATCCTCCTGCGCACAACTCTATCCATAGCCCACGACTCGCAACCATACAACATTGTTGGAACCACTATTCCTTCAAACATACCCATTTTTGCTTTCCGAGATAATGTTCTCGACTTCCACACATTCTTCAAGGCCCCCAGAATTTTCGCCCCCTCCCCCACCCTATGATCCACTTCCGCTTCCATGGTTCCATCCGCTGCCAGATCCACTCCCAGATATCTAAAACACTTCACTTCCTCCAGTTTTTCTCCATTCAAACTCACCTCCCAATTGACTTGACCCTCAACCCTACTCTACCTAATAACCTTGCTCTTATTCACATTTACTCTTAACTTTCTTCTTCCACACACTTTACCAAACTCAGTCACCAGCTTCTGCAATTTCTCACATGAATCAGCCACCAGCGCTGTATCATCAGCGAACAACAACTGACTCACTTCCCAAGCTCTCTCATCCACAACAGACTTCATACTTGCCCCTCTTTCCAAAACTCTTGCATTTACCTCCCTAACAACCCCATCCATAAACAAATTAAACAACCATGGAGACATCACACACTCCTGCCGCAAACCTACATTCACTGAGAACCAATCACTTTCCTCTCTTCCTACACGTACACATGCCTTACATCCTCGATAAAAACTTTTCACTGCTTCTAACAACTTTCCTCCCACACCATATATTCTTAATACCTTCCACAGAGCATCTCTATCAACTCTATCATATGCCTTCTCCAGATCCATAAATGCTACATACAAATCCATTTGCTTTTCTAAGTATTTCTCACATACATTCTTCAAAGCAAACACCTGATCCACACATCCTCTACCACTTCTGAAACCACACTGCTCTTCCCCAATCTGATGCTCTGTACATGCCTTCACCCTCTCAATCAATACCCTCCCATATAATTTACCAGGAATACTCAACAAACTTATACCTCTGTAATTTGAGCACTCACTCTTATCCCCTTTGCCTTTGTACAATGGCACTATGCAAGCATTCCGCCAATCCTCAGGCACCTCACCATGAGTCATACATACATTAAATAACCTTACCAACCAGTCAACAATACAGTCACCCCCTTTTTTAATAAATTCCACTGCAATACCATCCAAACCTGCTGCCTTGCCGGCTTTCATCTTCCGCAAAGCTTTCACTACCTCTTCTCTGTTTACCAAATCATTTTCCCTAACCCTCTCACTTTGCACACCACCTCGACCAAAACACCCTATATCTGCCACTCTATCATCAAACACATTCAACAAACCTTCAAAATACTCACTCCATCTCCTTCTCACATCACCACTACTTGTTATCACCTCCCCATTTGCGCCCTTCACTGAAGTTCCCATTTGCTCCCTTGTCTTACGCACTTTATTTACCTCCTTCCAGAACATCTTTTTATTCTCCCTAAAATTTAATGATACTCTCTCACCCCAACTCTCATTTGCCCTTTTTTTTCACCTCTTGCACCTTTCTCTTGACCTCCTGTCTCTTTCTTTAATACATCTCCCACTCAATTGCATTTTTTCCCTGCAAAAATCGTCCAAATGCCTCTCTCTTCTCTTTCACTAATACTCTTACTTCTTCATCCCACCACTCACTACCCTTTCTAATCAACCCACCTCCCACTCTTCTCATGCCACAAGCATCTTTTGCGCAATCCATCACTGATTTCCTAAATACATCCCATTCCTCCCCCACTCCCCTTGCTTCCATTGTTCTCACCTTTTTCCATTCTGTACTCAGTCTCTCCTGGTACTTCCTCACACAGGTCTCCTTCTCAAACTCACTTACTCTCGCCACCCTCTTCACCCTAACATTCACTCTTCTTTTCTGAAAACCCATACAACTCTTCACCTTAGCCTCCACAAGATAATGATCAGACATCCCTCCAGTTGCACCTCTCAGCACATTAACATCCAAAAGTCTCTCTTTCGCACGCCTGTCAATTAACACGTAATCCAATAACGCTCTCTGGCCATCTCTCCTACTTACATAAGTATACTTATGTATATCTCGCTTTTTAAACCAGGTATTCCCAATCATCAGTCCTTTTTCAGCACATAAATCTACAAGCTCTTCACCATTTCCATTTACAACACTGAACACCCCCTGTATACCAATTATTCCCTCAACTGCCACATTACTCACCTTTGCATTCAAATCACCCATCACTATAACCCGGTCTCGTGCATCAAAACCACTAACACACTCATTCAGCTGCTCCCAAAACACTTGCCTCTCTTGATCTTTCTTCTCATGCCCAGGTGCATATGCACCAATAATCACCCACCTCTCTCCATCAACTTTCAGTTTTACCCATATTAATCGAGAATTTACTTTCTTACACTCTATCACATACTCCCACAACTCCTGTTTCAGGAGTATTGCTACTCCTTCCCTTGCTCTTGTCCTCTCACTAACCCCTGACTTTACTCCCCAGACATTCCCAAACCACTCTTCCCCTTTACCCTTGAGCTTCGTTTCACTCAGAGCCAAAACATCCAGGTTCCTTTCCTCAAACATACTACCTATCTCTGCTTTTTTCACATCTTGGTTACATCCACACACATTTAGGCACCCCACTCTGAGCCTTCGAGGAGGATGATCACTCCCCGCGTGACTCCTTCTTCTGTTTCCCATTTTAGAAAGTTAATACAAGGAGGGGAGGATTTCTGGCCCCCCGCTCCCGTCCCCTCTATATTCTTTAAAAAGAATCTTTTCCTTTGATGGTCCCGTTATTCTTCTGTGGAAAGACCCGTTTTCTCTGACGAAACAGAAATACCTTCTCTCGAAGCTCTAGGGACACATTCACCAGCTGATAAGATGGCATCTCACGAGGACAAGCCTCACCTGATCCCCAGCTCAAACATTACCTCTGCTTTATGTATCACTCGGCTCGTCCCCTCGAAAGAAATACATATCCAAGTTCCTCACAAGATCTTCAAACTTACACTTATATTCACTTTTAGAGGACCAAATACCCAAACTTCGCTCCTCGAACGCTTTCCTGTTAAGTGTTTGGTTAGCTGCTTATGAGTAAAGAGAAAGAGCTTTTTACTCGTGAGGCCCCGCCTCATGTTCCTGTTCTAGTTATACATCTTGGAATTTTCCAGTGGTGGCTTCCTTCTCCTTCCCTTGTTCAGTGTGTTTCACGGATCCATAACTCTTACGAAAATGCTTCCCCACTTCCCGCCTCCCTCCATCCCACCTCTATACCATTCTCTTGCCCACCTTTCGGTTGTGTCCTTCATATTGCAGCCTCTTCTACTGTCGAAAAGCTAATATGTGTTACCTTAGTCATTGTCTCTTAGAAACTTCTTGTGTGCTCATCATGTCTTCCTCAGCTAGTCATTCTTACACTCTGGGTCAGCTGAATGCTTCCCTCCACACTCAGTGGCGCATTCTATTTAGTTCTGAAGTCATTCTTGCCGCATTCCTTTCAATCCTTTCCAGCAAGTCTTGGTGGCTCTTTAAATGAGGTTACTAGGCTGATTTTGTGTACTTCAGCTCGGAGTGAATGTACGTAAACTCAGCAATAAAAGGGATTTCTTTTAAAAGATATATGAGAAGTTATTTGTTTCATGAAAGAGGACAAACGAGTGTGATTCATTACATTTGTGATACTTGTTTTGAGAAATGTTTAAGAGAGCTAAAGGGATGGGTAAGTTGCCATTTACCAGCTATTATGTATTATGAAAGAACTTGATAAGAAAGAAATGATTGACTTATATCGCTGAGAAATCTAATAATTTTGCTAAGGCGGAAACACTTAATCTTGTAGACATAAATAAACGCATTATCAGGACATCATTATCTAGCTGGTGGGGAAGTCATCAAAAGTGCTACATCTTTAATCGCAAGACTTTTAAGATTGAGTAACCATAAATGTTCAAAAGATACATTTCCGGTTTCATATGGCTGCTGTGGCCATTCCTTTCGTCAACAACCATTATTAGAGAATGAAACGCAAAGAAAACAAAACGTAACATGACGCGCTAAGGAAATGCAGTGATTTGGCCAAGGTATTGTTTGCAATGTTTTTATTTTGAAAATGTGTTCTTCAAGATTCCGTAAGATTCACTGAATAGTCTTTCGTTGAATATTTCATCTGAGTTCAGTTATAAGTTCCATTTTTACAGAAATATTGAATATTTAGATGTATATTACTGACAAAACACAAGAATATTCAATGA
The DNA here is from genome assembly GCF_036320965.1 of Panulirus ornatus. Classification (NCBI taxonomy): domain Eukaryota; kingdom Metazoa; phylum Arthropoda; class Malacostraca; order Decapoda; family Palinuridae; genus Panulirus; species Panulirus ornatus. The sequence goes on along the minus strand of NC_092252.1, from coordinate 24,676,045 downwards.
TAGGAAATAAAGATATCTGGTAGTTCATTTCACGGAAGTTCCTTCACCTCTCCAGCTGAAGTGGATAGCATTTCTTACTTGATAATGTCGTCGCCCATTAAGGAGAGAAAGCACACTAACATATGACAACACCCAGGTGAATATATCAGAGCTCTTCGTCCTGTGTTTCAAAATGTGAAGAACAAGTGTGACGATATTTTTGTACGTTGACGCATGTTGACGTCTCGTCATAGTCTGTGTATTTGAAGCTAGTGTTCATTTTACTAGGCTATAGTTAGCTTATCTCGCTATCCTGCTCGCGACCTGGTCCTCTCAACTATGTCCCTATCGCATAGCTACTCCCATAACTTATTACCACCGATTTAGTATTCACTGCCTGGTCTGTTTACATCCTTCCCTATCTTCATGACTTTACATTTTCCAGGGTTCCATAAGCCATTTGTCGGATCACCGCTGCATCCTGTTTGGGCCTGTTTGCATCTGCTTCGCACTCTGCTCCTGTGCACTTCCTTCATAATCTTGGCATCATCATCATCATCAGACATGCTGGGGGATGAATCCATCCATTTGACAAAGCATTCACGTAGATGAGGAATGGTAGTCATCACAGCATTAGTCCCTAGTTACCCCTAACTCAGCGTACAGAAGGATCTCCCAAATTAGGTATCTAAGAATCCACTTACCCAATTTTCTTATAACAACAGCCTGGAAGTTAAGCTTCATCACCAATATCCATAATTTTCATTTTCATTTTCTGGCAGAACAGAAAAATACAACCCATCCACCAGTCTTTTTTTCTGTAGTATGATGTTCACTTAAAATCCATTCCATCTAGAACAATCTTGGCTCACACTCAGAAAGCAAATGCCAATTGAGTAGCCTTCTACCTGATTTCTGATTAGCTTCTCTCTGGCAACTTACAAGGATACATTTCTCTCTAGCTCTCTTTAATACTGGTGTACATCACTGGCTTCCTCCCATATCGCTCAAGCAGTCTTTATGCCCTTTAACGAGAACCCGGGTTTTCATACAAAATGCCATACATACCCATTTTTACCTATTTTGTGGCAGTTTCAATATAACACAGCTTGTTTTACCTTAATATGCCTATTATGCCTATTTTCACTGATTTTGATATCGCTCTAGAATAATACAAATTTCTAAGTGTCTTTGAATCACTATTTGGTTCTCTCCTCAAAGACAAAGAGAATATTCTGCTCCTCTCTACGAGGCAAATCACTTTATGTTGAAATGAAACATTTACATATATATATATATATATATATATATATATATATATATATATATATATATATATATATATATATATATTTTTTTTTTTTTTTTCATACTATTCGCCACCTCCCGCGACAGCGAGGTAGCGTCAAGAACAGAGGACTGGGCTTTGAGGGAATATCCTCACCTGGCCCTCTTCTCTGTTCCTTCTTTTGGAAAATTAAAAAAAAAAAAAAAAACGAGAGGGGAGAATTTCCAGCCCCCCGCTCCCTTCCCTTTTAGTCGCCTTCTACGACACGCAGGGAATACGTGGGAAGTATTCTTTCTCCCCTATCCCCAGGGAATATATATATATATATATATATATATATATATATATATATATATATATATATATATATATATATATATGTTTATTTATACTTTTTATTATACTTTGTCGCTGTCTCCCGCGTTTGCGAGGTAGCGCAAGGAAACAGACGAAAGAAATGGCCCAACCCCCCCCCCCATACACATGTATATACATACGTCCACACACGCAAATATACATACCTACACAGCTTTCCATGGTTTACCCCAGACGCTTCACATGCCTTGCTTCAATCCACTGACAGCACGTCAACCCCGGTATACCACATCGCTCCAATTCACTCTATTCCTTGCCCTCCTTTCACCCTCCTGCATGTTCAGGCCCCGATCACACAAAATCTTTTTCACTCCATCTTTCCACCTCCAATTTGGTCTCCCTCTTCTCCTTGTTCCCTCCACCTCCGACACATATATCCTCTTGGTCAATCTTTCCTCACTCATCCTCTCCATGTGCCCAAACCACTTCAAAACACCCTCTTCTGCTCTCTCAACCACGCTCTTTTTATTTCCACACATCTCTCTTACCCTTACGTTACTCACTCGATCAAACCACCTCACACCACACATTGTCCTCAAACATCTCATTTCCAGCACATCCATCCTCCTGCGCACAACTCTATCCATAGCCCACGCCTCGCAACCATACAACATTGTTGGAACCACTATTCCTTCAAACATACCCATTTTTGCTTTCCGAGATAATGTTCTCGACTTCCACACATTTTTCAAGGCCCCCAGGATTTTCGCCCCCTCCCCCACCCTATGATCCACTTCCGCTTCCATGGTTCCATCCGCTGCCAGATCCACTCCCAGATATCTAAAACACTTCACTTCCTCCAGTTTTTCTCCATTCAAACTCACCTCCCAATTGACTTGACCCTCAACCCTACTGTACCTAATAACATTGCTCTTATTCACATTTACTCTTAACTTTCTTCTTCCACACACTTTTCCAAACTCAGTCACCAGCTTCTGCAGTTTCTCACATGAATCAGCCACCATATATATATATATATATATATATATATATATATATATATATATATATATATATATATATATATATATATATATATATAATTTTATTTATTTATTTTGCTTTGTCGCTGTCTCCCGCGTTAGCGAGGTAGCGCAAGGAAACAGACAAAAGAATGGCCCAACCCACCCCCATACACATGTATATACATACACGTCCACACACGCAAATATCCATAACTATACATCTCAATGTATACATATATATACACACACAGACATATACATATATGCACATGTACATAATTCATACTGTCTGCCTTTATTCATTCCCATCGCCACCTCGCCACACATGGAATAACATCCCCCCCCCCCTCATGTGTGCGGGGTAGCGCTAGGAAAAGACAACAAAGGCCCCATTCGTTCACACTCAGTCTCTTGCTGTCATGTAATAATGCCCGAAACCACAGCTCCCTCCAGGCCTCACAGAACTTTCCATGGTTTACCCCAGACGCTTCACATGCCCTGGTTCAATCCAATGACAGCACGTCGACCCCGGTATACCACATCGTTCCAATTCACTCTATTCCTTGCCCGCCTTTCACCCTCCTACATGTTCAGGCCCCAATCACTCAAAATCTTTTTCACTCCATCCTTCCACCTCCAATTTGGTCTCCCTCTTCTCCTCGTTCCCTCCACCTCTGACACATATATCCTCTTGGTCAATCTTTCCTCATTCGTTCTCTCCATGTGACCAAACTATTTCAAAACACCCTCTTCTGCTCTGTCAACCACACTCTTTTTATTTCCACACATCTCTCTTACCCTTACATTACTTACTCGATCAAACCACCTCACACCACATATTGTCCTCAAACATCTCATTTCCAGCATATCCACCCTCCTGCGCACAACTCTATCCATAGCCCACGCCTCACAACCATACAACATTGTTGTATGTTTTGTATAATTTGGACAATCACATGTTTACCAAATAGCGTCCTAGCTTCGTCTCTTCGATGTATATCAACTAACTGTTATATTTCTCTCTTGTGTCTCCCCTGATGATGTGATTATTACACGAAAGTGCACTTGGGAACTTATCGTGTTTCATTTTCCCCGTGGACTATATCTCGATCACTCGCAAAACTGCGATCCTTTCCAATATATATGAGAGTTGGGGTTAGAGAGTATCATTAAATTTTAGGGAGAATAAAAAGATGTTCTGGAAGGAGGTAAATAAAGTGCGTAAGACAAGGGAGCAAATAGGAATTTCAGTGAAGGGGGCTAATGGGGAGGTGGTAACAAGTAGTGGTGATGTGAGAAGGAGATGGTGTGAGTATTTTGAAGGTTTGTTGAATGTATTTGATGATAGAGTGGCAGATATAGGGTGTTTTGGTCGAGGTGGTGTGCAAAGTGAGAGGGTTTGGGAAAATGATTTGGTAAACTGAGAAGAGGTAGTAAAAGCTTTGCTTAAGGTGAAAGCCTCCAAGGCAGCAGGTTTGGATGGTATTGCAGTGAAATTTATTTAAAAAGGGGGTTACTGTATTGTTGACTGGTTGGTAGGGTTATTTAATGTATGTATGACTCATGGTGAGGTGCCTGAGGATTGGCGGAATGCGTGCATAGTGCCATTCTATAAAGGCAAAGGGGATAACAGTGAGTGCTCAAATTACAGAGGTATAAGTTTGTTGAGTATTATTGGTAAATTATATGGGAGGGTATTGATTGAGAGAGTGAAGGCATGTACAGAGTATCGGATTGGGGAAGAGCAGTGTGGTTTCAGAAGTGGTAGAGGATGTGTGGATCAGGTGTTTGCTTTGAAGAATGTATGTGAGAAATACTTAGAAAAGCAAATGGATTTGTATGTAGCATTTATGGATCTGGAGAAGGCATATGATAGAGTTGATAGAGATGCTCTGTGGAAGGTACTAAGATTATATGGCGTGGGAGGCAAGTTGTTAGAAGCAGTGAAAAGTTTTTATCGAGGATGTAAGGCATGTGTACGTGTAGGAAGAGAGGAAAGTGATTGGTTCTCAGTGAATGTAGGTTTGCGGCAGGGGTGTGTGATGTCTCCATGGTTGTTTAATTTGTTTATGGATGAGGTTGTTAGGGAGGTGAATGCAAGAGTTTTGGAAAGAGGGGCAAGTATGAAGTCTGTTGGGGATGAGAGAGCTTGGGAAGTGAGTCAGTTGTTGTTCGCTGATGATACAGCGCTGGTGGCTCATTCATGTGAGAAACTGCAGAAGCTGGTGACTGAGTTTGGTAAAGTGTCTGAAAGAAGAAAGTTAAGAGTAAAAATGTGAATAAGTGCAAGGTTATTAGGTACAGTAGGGTTGAGGGTCAAGTCAATTGGGAGGTAAGTTTGAATGGAGAAAAACTGGAGGAAGTAAAGTGTTTTAGATATCTGGGAGTGGATCTGGCAGCGGATGGAACCATGGAAGCGGAAGTGAATCATAGGGTGGGGGAGGGGGCGAAAATCCTGGGAGCCTTGAAGAATGTGTGGAAGTCGAGAACATTATCTCGGAAAGCAAAAATGGATATGTTTCAAGGAATAGTGGTTCCAACAATGTTGTATGGTTGCGAGGCGTGGGCTATGGATAGAGTTGTGCGCAGGAGGATGGATGTGCTGGAAATGAGATGTTTGAGGACAATATGTGGTGTGAGGTGGTTTGATCGAGTAAGTAATGTAAGGGTAAGAGAGATGTGTGGAAATAAAAAGAGTGTGGTTGACAGAGCAGAAGAGGGTGTTTTGAAATGGTTTGGGCACATGGAGAGAATGAGTAAGGAAAGATTGACCAAGAGGATTTATGTGTCGGAGGTGGAGGGAACGAGGAGAAGTGGGAGACCAAATTGGAGGTGGAAAGATGGAGTGAAAAAGATTTTGAGTGATCGGAGCGGTCAAGGAATAGAGTGAATTGGATCGATGTGGTATACCGGGGTCGACGTGCTGTCAATGGATTGAATCAGGCATGTGAAGCGTCTGGGGTAAACCACGGAAAGTTCTGTGGGGCCAGGATGTGGAAAGGGAGCTGTGGTTTCGGGCATTATTGCATGACATCAAGAGACTGAGTGTGAACGAATGGGGCCTTTGTGGTCTTTTCCTAGCGCGACCTCGCACACATAAGGGGGGGAGGGGGATGTTATTCCATGTGTAGCGAGGTGGCGATGGGAATGAATAAAGGCAGACAGTGTGAATTGTGTGCATGTGCATATATGTATATGTCTGTGTGTGTATATGTATGTGTACATTGAAATGTATGGGTATGTATATTTGCATGTGGAGACGTGTATGTATATACATGTGTATGGGGGTGGGTTGGGCCATTTCTTTCGTCTGTTTCCTTGCGCTACCTCGCAAACGCGGGAGACAGCGACAAAGCAAAATAATAGATATAAATAATATATATATATATATATAAATATATATATATATATATATATATATATATATATATATATATATATATATATGCTTGTGGCATGAGAAGAGTGGGAGGTGGGCTGTTTAGAAAGGGTAGTGAGTGGTGGGATGAAGAAGTAAGAGTATTAGTGAAAGAGAAGAGAGAGGCATTTGGACGATTTTTGCAGGGAAAAAATGCAATTGAGTGGGAGAAGTATAAAAGAAAGAGACAGGAGGTCAAGAGAAAGGTGCAAGAGGTGAAAAAAAGGGCAAATGAGAGTTGGGGTGAGAGACTATCAGTAAATTTTAGGGAGAATAAAAAGATGTTCTGGAAGGAGGTAAATAGGGTGCGTAAGACAAGGGAGCAAATGGGAACTTCAGTGAAGGGCGTAAATGGGAAGGTGATAACAAGTAGTGGTGATGTGAGAAGGAGATGGAATGAGTATTTTGAAGGTTTGTTGAATGTGTCTGATGACAGAGTGGCAGATATAGGGTGTTTTGGTCGAGGTGGTGTGCAAAGTGAGAGGGTTAGGGAAAATGATTTGGTAAACAGAGAAGAGGTAGTAAAAGCTTTGCGGAAGATGAAAGCCGGCAAGGCAGCAGGTTTGGATGGTATTGCAGTGGAATTTATTAAAAAAGGGGGTGACTGTATTGTTGACTGGTTGGTAAGGTTATTTAATGTATGTATGACTCATGGTGAGGTGCCTGAGGATTGGCGGAATGCGTGCATAGTGCCATTGTACAAAGGCAAAGGGGATAAGAGTGAGTGCTCAAATTACAGAGGTATAAGTTTGTTGAGTATTCCTGGTAAACTATATGGGAGGGTATTGATTGAGAGGGTGAAGGCATGTACAGAGCATCAGATTGGGGAAGAGCAGTGCGGTTTCAGAAGTGGTAGAGGATGTGTGGATCAGGTGTTTGCTTTGAAGAATGTATGTGAGAAATACTTAGAAAAGCAAATGGATTTGTATGTAGCATTTATGGATCTGGAGAAGGCATATGATAGAGTTGATAGAGATGCTCTGTGGAAGGTATTAAGAATGTATGGTGTGGGAGGCAAGTTGTTAGAAGCAGTGAAAAGTTTTTATCGAGGATGTAAGGCATGTGTACGTGTAGGAAGAGAGGAAAGTGATTGGTTCTCAGTGAATGTAGGTTTGCGGCAGGGGTGTGTGATGTCTCCATGGTTGTTTAATTTGTTTATGGATGGGGTTGTTAGGGAGGTAAATGCAAGAGTCCTGGAAAGAGGGGCAAGTATGAAGTCTGTTGGGGATGAGAGAGCTTGGGAAGTGAGTCAGTTGTTGTTCGCTGATGATACAGCGCTGGTGGCTGATTCATGTGAGAAACTGCAGAAGCTGGTGACTGAGTTTGGTAAAGTGTGTGGAAGAAGAAAGTTAAGAGTAAATGTGAATAAGAGCAAGGTTATTAGGTACAGTAGGGTTGAGGGTCAAGTCAATTGGGAGGTGAGTTTGAATGGAGAAAAACTGGAGGAAGTGAAGTGTTTTAGATATCTGGGAGTGGATCTGTCAGCGGATGGAACCATGGAAGCGGAAGTGGATCATAGGGTGGGGGAGGGGGCGAAAATTTTGGGAGCCTTGAAAAATGTGTGGAAGTCGAGAACATTATCTCGGAAAGCAAAAATGGGTATGTTTGAAGGAATAGTGGTTCCAACAATGTTGTATGGTTGCGAGGCGTGGGCTATGGATAGAGTTGTGCGCAGGAGGATGGATGTGCTGGAAATGAGATGTTTGAGGACAATGTGTGGTGTGAGGTGGTTTGATCGAGTAAGTAACGTAAGGGTAAGAGAGATGTGTGGAAATAAAAAGAGCGTGGTTGAGAGAGCAGAAGAGGGTGTTTTGAAATGGTTTGGGCACATGGAGAGAATGAGTGAGGAAAGATTGACCAAGAGGATATATGTGTCGGAGGTGGAGGGAACGAGGAGAAGAGGGAGACCAAATTGGAGGTGGAAAGATGGAGTGAAAAAGATTTTGTGTGATCGGGGCCTGAACATGCAGGAGGGTGAAAGGAGGGCAAGGAATAGAGTGAATTGGAGCGATGTGGTATACAGGGGTTGACGTGCTGTCAGTGGATTGAATCAAGGCATGTGAAGCGTCTGGGGTAAACCATGGAAAGCTGTGTAGGTATGTATATTTGCGTGTGTGGACGTGTGTATGTACGTGTGTATGGGGGTTGGGCCATTTCTTTCGTCTGTTTCCTCGCGCTACCTCGCAAACGCGGGAGACAGCGACAAAGTATAAAAAAAAAAAAAAAAAAAAAAAAAAAAAAAATATATATATATATATATATATATATATATATATATATATATATATATATATATATATATATATACATATATATATATATATATATATATTTTTTTTTTTTTTTTTTTTTTTTTTTATACTTTGTCGCTGTCTCCCGCGTTTGCGAGGTAGCGATATATATATATATATATAAATATATATATATATATATATATATATATATATATATATATATATATATATATATATATATATATATATTATTATATTATTATACTTTGTCGCTGTCTCCCGCGTTTGCGAGGTAGCGCAAGGAAACAGACGAAAGAAATGGCCCAACCCCCCCCCCCCCATACACATGTATATACATACGTCCACACACGCAAATATACATACCTACACAGCTTTCCATGGTTTACCCCAGACGCTTCACATGCCTTGATTCAATCCACTGACAGCACGTCAACCCCGGTATACCACATCGCTCCAATTCACTCTATTCCTTGCCCTCCTTTCACCCTCCTGCATGTTCAGGCCCCGATCACACAAAATCTTTTTCACTCCATCTTTCCACCTACAATTTGGTCTCCCTCTTCTCCTCGTTCCCTCCACCTCCGACACATATATCCTCTTGGTCAATCTTTCCTCACTCATTCTCTCCATGTGCCCAAACCACTTCAAAACACACTCTTCTGCTCTCTCAACCACGCTCTTTTTATTTCCACACATCTCTCTTACCCTTACGTACTCACTCGATCAAACCACCTCACACCACACATTGTCCTCAAACATCTCATTTCCAGCACATCCATCCTCCTGCGCACAACTCTATCCATAGCCCACGCCTCGCAACCATACAACATTGTTGGAACCACTATTCCTTCAAACATACCCATTTTTGCTTTCCGAGATAATGTTCTCGACTTCCACACATTTTTCAAGGCCCCCAGAATTTTCGCCCCCTCCCCCACCCTATGATCCACTTCCGCTTCCATGGTTCCATCCGCTGCCAGATCCACTCCCAGATATCTAAAACACTTCACTTCCTCCAGTTTTTCTCCATTCAAACTCACCTCCCAATTGACTTGACCCTCAACCCTACTGTACCTAATAACCTTGCTCTTATTCACATTTACTCTTAACTTTCTTCTTCCACACACTTTACCAAACTCAGTCACCAGCTTCTGCAGTTTCTCACATGAATCAGCCACCAGCGCTGTATCATCAGCGAACAACAACTGACTCACTTCCCAAGCTCTCTCATCCCCAACAGACTTCATACTTGCCCCTCTTTCCAAAACTCTTGCATTTACCTCCCTAACAACCCCATCCATAAACAAATTAAACAACCATGGAGACATCAGACACCCCTGCCGCAAACCTACATTCACTGAGAATCAATCACTTTCCTCTATTCCTACACGTACACATGCCTTACATCCTCGATAAAAACTTTTCACTGCTTCTAATAACTTTCCTCCCACACCATATATTCTTAATACTTTCCACAGAGCATCTCTATCAACTCTATCATATGCCTTCTCCAGATCCATAAATGCTACATACAAATCCATTTGCTTTTCTAAGTATTTCTCACATACATTCTTCAAAGCAAACACCTGATCCACACATCCTCTACCACTTCTGAAACCACACTGCTCTTCCCCAATCTGATGCTCTGTACATGCCTTCACCCTCTCAATCAATACCCTCCCATATAATTTACCAGGAATTCTCAACAAACTTATACCTCTGTAATTTGAGCACTCACTCTTATCCCCTTTGCCTTTGTACAATGGCACTATGCACGCATTCCGCCAATCCTCAGGCACCTCACCATGAGTCATACATACATTAAATAACCTTACCAACCAGTCAACAATACAGTCACCCCCTTTTTTAATAAATTCCACTGCAATACCATCCAAACCTGCTGCCTTGCCGGCTTTCATCTTCCGCAAAGCTTTCACTACCTCTTCTCTGTTTACCAAATCATTTTCCCTAACCCTCTCACTTTGCACACCACCTCGACCAAAACACCCTATATCTGCCACTCTATCATCAAACACATTCAACAAACCTTCAAAATACTCACTCCATCTCCTTCTCACATCACCACTACTTGTTATCACCTCCCCATTTGCGCCCTTCACTGAAGTTCCCATTTGCTCCCTTGTCTTACGCACTTTATTTACCTCCTTCCAGAACATCTTTTTATTCTCCCTAAAATTTAATGATACTCTCTCACCCCAACTCTCATTTGCCCTTTTTTTCACCTCTTGCACCTTTCTCTTGACCTCCTGTCTCTTTCTTTTATACATCTCCCACTCAATTGTATTTTTTCCCTGCAAAAATCGTCCAAATGCCTCTCTCTTCTCTTTCACTAATACTCTTACTTCTTCATCCCACCACTCACTACCCTTTCTAATCAACCCACCTCCCACTCTTCTCATGCCACAAGCATCTTTTGCGCAATCCATCACTGATTCCCTAAATACATCCCATTCCTCCCCCACTCCCCTTATTTCCATTGTTCTCACCTTTTTCCATTCTGTACTCAGTCTCTCCTGGTACTTCCTCACACAGGTCTCCTTCCCAAGCTCACTTACTCTCACCACCCTCTTCACCCCAACATTCACTCTTCTTTTCTGAAAACCCATACAAATCTTCACCTTAGCCTCCACAAGATAATGATCAGACATCCCTCCAGTTGCACCTCTCAGCACATTAACATCCAAAAGTCTCTCTTTCGCACGCCTGTCAATTAACACGTAATCCAATAACGCTCTCTGGCCATCTCTCCTACTTACATAAGTATACTTATGTATATCTCGCTTTTTAAACCAGGTATTCCCAATCATCAGTCCTTTTTCAGCACATAAATCTACAAGCTCTTCACCATTTCCATTTACAACACTGAACACCCCATGTACACCAATTATTCCCTCAACTGCCACATTACTCACCTTTGCATTCAAATCACCCATCACTATAACCCGGTCTCGTGCATCAAAACCACTAACACACTCATTCAGCTGCTCGCAAAACACTTGCCTCTCATGATCTTTCTTCTCATGCCCAGGTGCATATGCACCAATAATCACCCACCTCTCTCCATCAACTTTCAGTTTTACCCATATTAATCTAGAATTTACTTTCTTACATTCTATCACATACTCCCACAACTCCTGTTTCAGGAGTATTGCTACTCCTTCCCTTGCTCTTGTCCTCTCACTAACCCCTGACTTTACTCCCCAGACATTCCCAAACCACTCTTCCCCTTTACCCTTGAGCTTCGTTTCACTCAGAGCCAAAACATCCAGGTTCCTTTCCTCAAACATACTACCTATCTCTCCTTTTTTCACATCTTGGTTACATCCACACACATTTAGGCACCCCACTCGGAGCCTTCGAGGAGGATGAGCACTCCCCGCGTGACTCCTTCTTCTGTTTCCCATTTTAGAAAGTTAATACAAGGAGGGGAGGATTTCTGGCCCCCCGCTCCCGTCCCCTCTAGTCGCTTTCTACGACACGCGAGGAATACGTGGGAAGTATTCTTTCACCCCTATCCCCAGGGATAATATACATATATATATATATATATATATATATATATATATATATATATATATATACATATATATATATATATATATATATATATATATATATATATATATATATATATATATATATATATATATATATATATATATATACATATATTTTCTTTTTCATACTATTCGCCATTTCCCGCCGTAGCGAGGTAGCGATATATATATATATATATATATATATATATATATATATATATATATATATATATATATATATATATATATATATATATATATATATATATATAACAGAAGTGGATGGAACAAGGAGAAGGGAGAGACCGAATTGGAGATAGAAGGATACAGTGATAAAGATTTTGAACGACCAAGGCCTCAACGTGCAGGAAGGTGAAAGACATGCACGGGGTTAGTCAAACTGGAACGATTTGGTATACTAGGGACGTCGTGCTGTTGATGGACTGAACCAGGGTATATGAAGCTGCCGGGGGAAACCATGGAAAGGTCTGTAGGCCCTCTATGTAAATAGGAGACTGTGGTTTCGTTGCATTACACATGACAGCTAGAGAATGGATGTGAGCGGATGAGGCCTTTCTTCGGCAGTTTCTAGCACTAATTGGCTAACACAGTAAGTGGCGGACAAGTATGAAGAAATGTGGGTATTAGATGAGTGGAATGAAATGAGTGACGAAACTGTAAATGTGTACAACAGACATAAGTTTGAAAAGTTGTATGACGGTAAAGAGAGTTCCAGAGATGGGAGCCCCACGAGTGTAGAACTCCTTCCCCGCTGAATACAAAAGGTAATTACACAAGATTTTGACGCTGTACCTCGTCAGTGTCGACTATGAAGCAGGCTTTACAGGAAGGAATACGGGAAGACTGGATAAAAGATGACCTTAGTAGAAGTCTGCAGGTTAAATGCGAGTTCTTGAAATAGGCTGAGGTCACCAGTGGGGTGCTCTAGTGACGATTGCTCTCCGTAATGTATGTAAATGACCTGCCTGACGGACTGGACACGTGCCTGAACGTGTTTGCAGAATACGCTGGGATCGTGGGAGACCTAGAGAATGATGATGGTTGCATCAGCTTACATGGGATCCTGGACAAAATTGGTCTACAAATGGTTAGTGAAATTCAGTGAGGACGGGATGCTGTGATAGGCGGCCTTAGTGCGATTATGATCTAGTAGGAAATACGCTGCAGAAATCTACGTGTGAAAGGAAACCGTAGCCGGAGTTTTGCTGGCAAATATTAGGTCTGCATCTCGGTACATGGATAAAGAATGGTTTGGTAAGATATTCATACCATCTGTTATTCTAAAATTGAATTATGCTTCTCAGGAAGACTAAAGATCGAAATAAGAGGGTCCAGAGGAGAGCATAAGATGGTATCAGAGTCAAAAAAGATGAGTTCCGATGGGAGAAGAGAGGAGATACGATCACAGCCATCAGGTCAGGTCGACAATGATCGGGTGAGACGCGGTATCAGAATAACCAGACTATGTCAAGTAGTTAGGCAACAAGATTCATAGAAAGGACGTCAAGGAGTTCTGCTACAGCGGATAGTTGAAGTATGACATCGAGGAAACTTAATGTCGGCTGTATATAAAAACTTTAAAGGTTGCTTGATAATAGAGTTAGAGAGATGGGGTCCCATGAGCGTAGAACTTTTCTTATATTGTACACAAAGGTAAATAGGCAATGACACACCTGTGGACTCCTTGGAGCGTAACTCCGAGATCGCGGGTGAGGAGTCTGTTGCTGAAGTAGAGGTGCTGCTCCCAGCCGGTGACGTGGGCGCCAGCCGCTCCTCCGTGGGCCGTCCTGGACACCTCAGGCACGACAGCCTCCAGCCTGCCCCGCACGCCCTCCGTGTACACCCACCAGTCCCAGTCACGCCCACTCTAAGTAAACACCACAACACTTGTATTAGACAACTTCATCAGGACTCTCGCACTCATCTGTCACTTGATTATGGATATATTTCGTTTGTGAACAAGTCTCATTCGTACTGACGTCTCATTCGTAGTAACGTCTCATTCGTAGTAACGCCTCATTTTAGTAACGTTTCAACCGTAGTAACGTCTCATTCGTAGTAACGTCTCATTCGTAGTAACGTCTCATTCGTAGTAACGTCTCATTCGTAGTAACGCCTCATTTTAGTAACGTTTCAACCGTAGTAACGTCTCATTCGTAGTAACGTCTCATTCGTAGTAACGTCTCATTCGTAGTCATGTCCTCATTCGTAGTGATGTTTCATTCGTAGTCATGTCCTCGTTGTTATACCTCATTCGTAGTGATGTTTCATTCGTAGTCATATCTCATTCGTAATCACATCTCACATATTCGGCCATGTTTCATTGGTGGTCTGCAGACCTAAGTAACAAATGAATATGTAGAGATATAATGAACGTTGCTGGCAGGGAACACCACTTCATTAGGTCACCTCCATCTTAAGAAACACGCCATTGTTGCTAAAATGAATCACCGAGGGAGCAGAATACCTCATATATAGCACCGAAGTCAAAGGAAGACCAAACAAGACTTGTGGCGGCAGTGAGCTCATAAAAGCCAAAAGACTTGGGTTGCTCTGCGAACTCTAAACGGCGTGTTAAACTATCATTGTATGAGGTACTCTGCACAGCAAGGCTGGCTGCATACCACCCCAGCCAGGACGAAGAACATCAGAACTTACCATAGAGTTCCAGTGGGCAGAGGTGATAATGCTGTGTATTTGGAAAGATTAAACTCCGAGAAATTTGTAAGACCTTCAGCATCGAGTCGAAAAGACCCACTCACTGGTAACGTAAGAAAGAGGATGATTCAAGATGTTATCTCATCTGATTTAGGATGATGTGACCAACCGTTGGCTCTATGGCTGATGGGCTGAGTGGAGCTCTCTCTCTCTCTCTCTCTCTCTCTCTCTCTCTCTCTCTCTCTCTCTCTCTCTCTCTCTCTCTCTCTCTCTCTCTCTCTCTCTCTCTCTCTCTCTCTCTCTCTCTCTCTCTCTCTCTCTCTCTCACTGAGCGTCATGGCACTGTAACTAAGCTATGCAAATCCTCGAATTACAATATCTTCTCTTTTCAGTAAGATGGCCTTTCAATCAACCTGTCTTCCTTAGTCAGGTGGGGAATTCTGTGGTTCTTGTTTCATAACCCAGTGTCTTGCCTGAATCGGAGTCATGAATATAAATATATATATATATATATATATATATATATATATATATATATATATATATATATATATATATATATATATATATATATATATATATATATATATATACATATATATATATATATATATATATATATATATATATATATATATATATATATATATATATTTATATATATATATATATATATATATATATATATATATATATATATATATATATATATATATATATATATATATATATATATATATATATATATATATATATATCCCTGGGGATAGGGGAGAAAGAATACTTCCCACGTATTCCCTGCGTGTCGTAGAAGGCGACTAAAAGGGGAGGGAGCGGGTGGCTGGAAATCCTCCCCTTTCTTGTATTTTTTAATTTTCCAAAAGAAGGAACAGAGAAGGGG
This sequence comes from Panulirus ornatus, assembly GCF_036320965.1. Lineage (NCBI taxonomy): Eukaryota > Metazoa > Arthropoda > Malacostraca > Decapoda > Palinuridae > Panulirus > Panulirus ornatus. The sequence goes on along the minus strand of NC_092252.1, from coordinate 24,660,625 downwards.
GTCAGGTGAGGATATTCTCTCTAAGGCCCAGTTCTCTGTTCTTAACGCTACCTCGCTAACGCGGGAAATGGCAAATAGTATGAAGAAAAAAAAAAAAAAAAAAAAAAAAAAAAAATATATATATATATATATATATATATATATATAGGGTGTTTTGGTCGAGGTGGTGTGCAAAGTGAGAGGGTTAGGGAAAATGATTTGGTAAACAGAGAAGAGGTAGTAAAAGCTTTGCGGAAGATGAAAGCCGGCAAGGCAGCAGGTTTGGATGGTATTGCAGTGGAATATATTAAGAAAGGGGGTGACTGTATTGTTGACTGGTTGGTAAGGTTATTTAATGTATGTATGACTCATGGTGAGGTGCCTGAGGATTGGCGGAATGCGTGCATAGTGCCATTGTACAAAGGCAAAGGGGATAAGAGTGAGTGCTCAAATTACAGAGGTATAAGTTTGTTGAGTATTCCTGGTAAATTATATGGGAGGGTATTGATTGAGAGGGTGAAGGCATGTACAGAGCATCAGATTGGGGAAGAGCAGTGCGGTTTCAGAAGTGGTAGAGGATGTGTGGATCAGGTGTTTGCTTTGAAGAATGTATGTGAGAAATACTTAGAAAAGCAAATGGATTTGTATGTAGCATTTATGGATCTGGAGAAGGCATATGATAGAGTTGATAGAGATGCTCTGTGGAAGGTATTAAGAATATATGGTGTGGGAGGAAAGTTGTTAGAAGCAGTGAAAAGTTTTTATCGAGGATGTAAGGCATGTGTACGTGTAGGAAGAGAGGAAAGTGATTGGTTCTCAGTGAATGTAGGTTTGCGGCAGGGGTGTGTGATGTCTCCATGGTTGTTTAATTTGTTTATGGATGGGGTTGTAAGGAGGTAAATGCAAGAGTCTGGAAAGAGGGGCAGGTATGAAGTCTGTTGGGGATGAGAGAGCTTGGGAAGTGAGTCAGTTGTTGTTCGCTGATGATACAGCGCTGGTGGCTGATTCATGTGAGAAACTGCAGAAGCTGGTGACTGAGTTTGGTAAAGTGTGTTGAAGAAGAAAGTTGAGAGTAAATGTGAATAAGAGCAAGGTTATTAGGTACAGTAGGGGTGAGGGTCAAGTCAATTGGGAGGTGAGTTTGAATGGAGAAAAACTGGAGGAAGTGAAGTGTTTTAGATATCTGGGAGTGGATCTGTCAGCGGATGGAACCATGGAAGCGGAAGTGGATCATAGGGTGGGGGAGGGGGCAAAAATTTTGGGAGCCTTGAAAAATGTGTGGAAGTCGAGAACATTATCTCGGAAAGCAAAAATGGGTATGTTTGAGGGAATAGTGGTTCCAACAATGCTGTATGGTTGCGAGGCGTGGGCTATGGATAGAGATGTGCGCAGGAGGATGGATGTGCTGGAAATGAGATGTTTGAGGACAATGTGTGGTGTGAGGTGGTTTGATCGAGTAAGTAACGTAAGGGTAAGAGAGATGTGTGGAAATAAAAAGAGCGTGGTCGAGAGAGCAGAAGAGGGTGTTTTGAAATGGTTTGGGCACATGGAGAGAATGAGTGAGGAGAGATTGACCAAGAGGATATATGTGTCGGAGGTGGAGGGAACGAGGAGAAGAGGGAGACCAAATTGGAGGTGGAAAGATGGAGTGAAAAGATTTTGTGTGATCGGGGCCTGAACATGCAGGAGGGTGAAAGGAGGGCAAGAAATAGAGTGAATTGGAGTCATGTGGTATACAGGGGTTGACGTGCTGTCAGTGGATTGAAGCAAGGCATGTGAAGCGTCTGGGGTAAACCATGGAAAGCTGTGTAGGTATGTATATTTGCGTGTCTGGACGTGTGTATGTACATGTGTATGGGGGGGGGTTGGGCCATTTCTTTCGTCTGTTTCCTTGCGCTACCTCGCAAACGCGGGAGACAGCGACAAAGTATAAAAAAAAAAAAAATATATATATATATATATATATATATATATATATATATATATATATATATATATATATGTGTGTATTTCAGAAGTGGTAGAGGATGTGTGGATCAGGTGTTTGCTTTGAAGAATGTATGTGAGAAATACTTAGAAAAGCAAATGGATTTGTATGTAGCATTTATGGATCTGGAGAAGGCATATGATAGAGTTGATAGAGATGCTCTGTGGAAGGTATTAAGAATATACGGTGTGGGAGGAAAGTTGTTAGAAGCAGTGAAAAGTTTTTATCGAGGATGTAAGGCATGTGTACGTGTAGGAAGAGAGGAAAGTGATTGGTTCTCAGTGAATGTAGGTTTGCGGCAGGGGTGTGTGATGTCTCCATGGTTGTCTAATTTGTTTATGGATGGGTTGTTAGGGAGGTAAATGCAAGAGTTTTGGAAAGAGGGGCAAGTATGAAGTCTGTTGGGGATGAGAGAGCTTGGGAAGTGAGTCAGTTGTTGTTCGCTGATGATACAGCGCTGGTGGCTGATTCATGTGAGAAACTGCAGAAGCTGGTGACTGAGTTTGGTAAAGTGTGTGGAAGAAGAAAGTTAAGAGTAAATGTGAATAAGAGCAAGGTTATTAGGTACAGTAGGGTTGAGGGTCAAGTCAATTGGGAGGTGAGTTTGAATGGAGAAAAACTGGAGGAAGTGAAGTGTTTTAGATATCTGGGAGTGGATCTGGCAGCGGATGGAACCATGGAAGCGGAAGTGGATCATAGGGTGGGGGAGGGGGCGAAAATTCTGGGAGCCTTGAAGAATGTGTGGAAGCCGAGGACATTATCTCGGAAAGCAAAAATGGGTATGTTTGAAGGAATAGTGGTTCCAACAATGTTGTATGGTTGCGAGGCGTCGGCTATGGATAGAGTTGTGCGCAGGAGGATGGATGTGCTGGAAATGAGATGTTTGAGGACAATGTGTGTTGTGAGGTGGTTTGATCGAGTGAGTAACGTAAGGGTAAGAGAGATGTGTGGAAATAAAAAGAGCGTGGTTGAGAGAGCAGAAGAGGGTGTTTTGAAGTGGTTTGGGCACATGGAGAGAATGAGTGAGGAAAGATTGACCAAGAGGATATATGTGTCGGAGGTGGAGGGAACGAGGAGAAGAGGGAGACCAAATTGGAGGTGGAAAGATGGAGTGAAAAAGATTTTGTGTGATCGGGGCCTGGACATGCAGGAGGGTGAAAGGAGGGCAAGGAATAGAGTGAATTGGAGCGATGTGGTATACCGGGGTTGACGTGCTGTCAGTGGATTGAATCAAGGCATGTGAAGCGTCTGGGGTAAACCATGGAAAGCTGTGTAGGTATGTATATTTGCGTGTGTGGACGTATGTATATACATGTGTATGGGGGTGGGTTGGGCCATTTCTTTCGTCTGTTTCCTTGCGCTACCTCGCAAACGCGGGAGACAGCGACAAAGTATAATAAATGAATAAATAAATGTATTTCCCACGTATTTCCTGCGTGTCGTAGAAGGCGACTAAAAGGGGAGGGAGCGGGGGGCTGGAAATCCTCCCCTCTCGCTTTTTTTTTTTTAACTTTCCAAAAGAAGGAACAGAGAAGGGGGCCAGGTGAGGATATTCACTCAAAGGCCCAGTCCTCTGTTCTTAACCCTACCTTCCTAACGCGGGAAATGGCGAATAGTTTGAAAGAAAAGATATATATATATATATATATATATATATATATATATATATATATATATATATATATATATATATATATATATATATATATATATATATATATATATATATATATATATATATATATATATATATAAATATGTATCCTCTACCACTTCTGAAACCACACTGCTCTTCCCCAATCTGATGCTCTGTACATGCTTTCACCCTCTCAATCAATACCCTCCCATATAATTTCCCAGGAATACTCAACAAACTTATACCTCTGTAATTTGAGCACTCACTCTTATCCCCTTTGCCTTTGTACAATGGCACTATTCACGCATTCCGCCAATCCTCAGGCACCTCACCGTGAGTCATACATACATTAAATAACCTTACCAACCAGTCAACAATACAGTCACCCCCTTTTTTTAATAAATTCCACTGCAATACCATCCAAACCTGCTGCCTTGCCGTCTTTCATCTTCCGCAAAGCTTTTACTACCTCTTCTCTGTTTACCAAATCATTTTTCCTAACCCTCTCACTTTGCACACCACCTCGACCAAAACACCCTATATCTGCCACTCTCTCATCAAACACATTCAACAAACCTTCAAAATACTCACTCCATCTCCTTCTCACATCACCACTACTTGTTATCACCTCCCCATTTGCGCCCTTCACTGAAGTTCCCATTTGCTCCCTTGTCTTACGCACTTTATTTACCTCCTTCCAGAACATCATTTTATTTTCCCTAAAATATATATATATATATATATATATATATATATATATATATATATATATATATATATATATATATATATATATATATATATATATATATCTTCATTTTTTTTTACTTTGTCGCTGTCTCCCGCGTTTGCGAGGTAGCGCAAGGAAACAGACGAAAGAAATGGCCCAACCCACCCCCATACACATGTATATACATACGTCCACACACGCAAATATACATACCTACACAGCTTTCCATGGTTTACCCCAGACGCTTCACATGCCTTGATTCAATCCACTGACAGCACGTCAACCCCGGTATACCATATCGCTCCAATTCACTCTATTCCTTGCCCTCCTTTCACCCTCCTGCATGTTCAGGCCCCGATCACACAAAATCTTTTTCACTCCATCTTTCCACCTCCAATTTGGTCTCCCTCTTCTCCTCGTTCCCTCCACCTCTGACACATATATCCTCTTGGTCAATCTTTCCTCACTCATTCTCTCCATGTGCCCAAACCATTTCAAAACACCCTCTTCTGCTCTCTCAACCACGCTCCTTTTATTTCCACACATCTCTCTTACCCTTTCGTTACTTACTCGATCAAATCACCTCACACCACACATTGTCCTCAAACATCTCATTTCCAGCACATCCATCCTCCTGCGCACAACTCTATCCATAGCCCACGCCTCGCAACCATACAACATTGTTGGAACCACTATTCCTTCAAACATACCCATTTTTGCTTTCCGAGATAATGTTCTCGACTTCCACACATTCTTCAAGGCTCCCAGAATTTTCGCCCCCTCCCCCACCCTATGATCCACTTCCGCTTCCATGGTTCCATCCACTGCCAGATCCACTCCCAGATATCTAAAACACTTCACTTCCTCCAGTTTTTCTCTATTCAAACTCACCTCCCAATTGACTTGACCCTCAACCCTACTGTACCTAATAACCTTGATCTTATTCACATTTACTCTTAACTTTCTTCTTCCACACACTTTCCCAAACTCAGTCACCAGCTTCTGCAGTTTCTCACATGAATCAGCCACCAGCGCTGTATCATCAGCGAACAACAACTGACTCACTTCCCAAGCTCTCTCATCCCCAACAGACTTCATACTTGCACCTCTTTCCAAAACTCTTGCATTCACCTCCCTAACAACCCCATCCATAAACAAATTAAACAACCATGGAGACACCACACACCCCTGCCACAAACCTACATTCACTGAGAACCAACCACTTTCCTCTCTTCCTACACGTACACATGCCTTACATCCTCGATAAAAACTTTTCACTGCTTCTAACAACTTGCCTCCCACACCATATATTCTTAATACCTTCCACAGAGCATCTCTATCAACTCTATCATATATATACATATATATATATATATATATATATATATATATATATATATATATATATATATATATATATATATATATATATATATATATATATATATATATATATATATATATATATATATATATATATATATATATATATATATATATATATATATATACATATATATATATATATATATATATATATGAGTCCACGGAGAAAATGAAACACGAAAAGTTCCAAAGTGCACTTTCGTGTAATAATCACATCATCAGGGGAGACACAAAAGAGAAATATAACAGTCAGCTTCGTGTCTTCGTATATCAACTGACTGTTATATTTCTCTCTTGTGTCTCCCCTGATGATGTGATTATTACACGAAAGTGCACTTAGGAACTTTTCGTGTTTCATTTTCCCCGTGGAGTCATAGGAATATCTTGATCAAGCGCAAAATTGTGATCCTTTCCAATATATATATATATATATATATATATATATATATATATATATATATATATATATATATATATATATATATATATATATATATATATATATATATATATATATATATATGTATATATATATATATATATATATATATATATATATATATATATATATATATATATATAGATAGATAGATAGATAGATAGATAGATAGATAGATAGATAGATAGATAGATAGATATAGATATATAGATATGTATATACGTATATATATATATATATATATATATATATATATATATATATATATATATATATATATATATATATATATATATATATATATATATATATATATATATATATATATATACATATATATATATATATATATATATATATATATATACATATATATATATATATATATATATATATATATATATATATATATATATATATATATATATATATATATATATACATATATATATATTTCTTTTTCTTTCAAACTATTCGCCATTTCCCGCGTTAGCGAGGTAGCGTCAAGAACAGAGGACTGGGCCTCTGAGGGAATATCCTCACCTGGCCCCCTTTCTATGTTCCTTCTTTTGGAAAATTAAAAAAAAAAAGAAAAAAAGGAAATGATGATCCCTGGGGATAGGGGAGAAAGAATCTTCCCACGTGTTCCCTGCGTATTGTAGAAGGCGACTAAAAGGGGAGGGAGCGGGAGGCTGGAAATCCTCCCCTCTCATCATATATATATATATATATATATATATATATATATATATATATATATATATATATATATATATATATATATATATATATATATGTATATATATATATATATATATATATATATATATATATATATATATATATATATATATATATATATATATATATATATATATATATATATTTATATTTATTTATTCATTCTGCTTTGTCGCTGTCTCCCGCGTTACCGAGGTATCGCAAGGAAACAGACGAAAGAAATGGCCCAACCCACCCCCATACACATGTATATACATACACGTCCACACACGCAAATATACATACCTATACATCTCAATGTACACATATATATATACACACACAGACACATACATATATACCCATGCACCCAATTCACACTGTCTGCCTTTATTCATTTTCATCGCCACTTCGCCACACATGGAATACCATCCCCCTCCCCCCTCATGTGTGCGAGGTAGCACTAGGAAAAGACAACAAAGGCCCCATACGTTCACACTCAGTCCCTAGCTGTCATGCAATAATGCCCGAAACCACAGCTCCCTTTCCCCATCCAGGCCCCACACAACTTTCCATGGTTTACCCAAGACGCTTCACATGCCTTGATTCAATCCACTGACAGCACGTCAACCCCGGTATACCACATTGATCCAACTCACTCTATTCCTTGCCCGCCTTTCACCCTCCTGCATGTTCAGGCCCCGATCACTCAAAATCTTTTTCACTCCATCTTTCCACCTCCAATTTGGTCTCCCACTTCTCGTTCTCTCCACCTCCGACACACATATCCTCTTGGTCAATCTTTCCTCACTCATTCTCTCCATGTGCCCAAACCATTTCAAAACACCCTCTTCTGCTCTCTCAACCACGCTCTTTTTATTTCCACACATCTCTCTTACCCTTACATTACTTACTCGATCAAACCACCTCACACCACACATTGTCCTCAGACATTACATTTCCAGCACATCCATCCTCCTGCGCACAACTCTATCCATAGCCCACGCCTCGAAACCATACAACATTATTGGAACCACTATTCCTTCAAACATACCCATTTTTGCTTTCCGAGATAATGTTCTCGACTTCCACACATTCTTCAAGGCTCCCAGGATTTTCGCCCCCTCCCCCACCCTATGATTCACTTCCGCTTTCATGGTTTCACATCCATCCTCCTGCGCACAACTCTATCCATAGCCCACGCCTCGCAACCATACAACATTGTTGGAACCACTATTCCTTCAAACATACCCATTTTTGCTTTCCGAGATAATGTTCTCGACTTCCACACATTCTTCAAGGCTCCCAGGATTTTCGCCCCCTCCCCCACCCTATGATTCACTTCCGCTTTCATGGTTCCGTCCGCTGCCAGATCCACTCCCAGATATCTAAAACACTTTACTTCCTACAGTTTTTCTCCATTCAATCTTACCTCCCAATTGACTTGACCCTCAACCCTACTGTACCTAATAACCTTGATCTTATTCACATTCAATCTTAACTTTCTTCTTTCACACACTTTACCAAACTCAGTCACCAGCTTCTGCAGTTTCTCACATGAATCAGCCACCAGCGCTGTATCATCAGCGAACAACAACTGACTCACTTCCCAAGCTCTCTCATCCCCAACAGACTTCATACTTGCCCCTCTTTCCAAAACTCTTGCATTCACCTCCCTAACAACCCCATCCATAAACAAATTAAACAACCATGGAGACATCACACACCCCTGCCGCAAACCTACATTCACTGACAACCAATCACTTTCCTCTCTTCCTACACGTACACATGCCTTACATCCTCGATAAAAACTTTTCACTGCTTCTAACAACTTGCCTCCCACACCATATATTCTTAATACCTTCCACAGAGCATCTCTATCAATTCTATCATATGCCTTCTCCAGATCCATAAATGCTACATACAAATCCATTTGCTTTTCTAAGTATTTCTCACATACATTCTTCAAAGCAAACACCTGATCCACACATCCTCTACCACTTCTGAAACCACACTGCTCTTCCCCAATCTGATGCTCTGTACATGCCTTCACCCTCTCAATCAATACCCTCCCATATAATTTACCAGGAATACTCAACAAACTTATACCTCTGTAATTTGAGCACTCACTCCAGTTGCATCTCTCAGCACATTAACATCCAAAAGTCTTTCTCTCGCGCGCCAATCAATTGACACGTAATCCAATAACACACCCTGGCCATCTCTTCTACTTACATACGTATACTTATGTATATCTCTCTTTTAAACCAGGTATTCCTAATCACCAGTCCTTTTTCAGCACATAAATCTACTAGCTTTTCACCATTTCCATTTACGACACTGAACACCCCATGTACACCAATTATTCCCTCAACTACCACATTACTCATCTTTGCATTTTAATCACCCATCACTATAACGCGGTCTCGTGCATCAAACCTACTAACACACTCACTCAGCTGCTCCCAAAACGCTTGCCTCTCATGATCTTTCTTCCCATACCCTGGTGCATATGCACCAATAATCACCCATCTCTCTCCATCCACTTTCAGTTTTACCCATATCAATCTAGAGTTTACTTTCTTACACTTTATCACATACTCCACCACTCCTGTTTCAGGATTAGTGTTACTCCTTTCCTTGCCCTTTCCTCTCACTAACCCCTGACTTTATTCCCAAGACATTCCCAAGCCACTCTTCCCCCTTACCCTTGATTTTCGTTTCACTCAGAGCCAAAACATCCAGGTTCCTTTCCTCAAACATACCTCCCATCTCTCCTTTTTTCTCATCTTGGTTACGTCCACACACATTTAGACACCCCAATCTGAGCCTTCGAGGAGGATGAGCACTCCCCGCGTGACTCCTCCTTTTGTTTCCCCGTTTAGAAAGTTGAAATACAAGGAGGGGAGGGTTTCTAGCCCCCCGCCCTCGTCCCCTCTAGTCACCTTCTACGACACATGAGGAATGCGTGGGAAGTATTCTTTCTCCCCTATCCCCAGGGATGATATATATATATATATATATATATATATATATATATATATATATATATATATATATATATATATATATATATATATATATTTTAAACTATTCGCCATTTCCCGCGTTAGCAAGGTAGCGCTAAGAACAGAGGACTGGGCCTTTTTTGGAATATCCTCACCTGGCCCCCTCTGTTCCTTCTTTTGGAAAATTTAAAAAAAGAAACGAGAGGGGAGGATTTCCAGCCCCCCGCTCCCTCCCCTTTTAGTCGCCTTCTACGATACGCAGGGAATACGTGGGAAGTATTCTTTCTCCCCTAACCCCAGGGATAAAATATATATATATATATATATATATATATATATATATATATATATATATATATATATATATATATATATATATATATATGTGTGTGTGTGTGTGTGTGTGTGTGTGTGTGTGTGTGTGTGTGTGGATGTAACCAAGATGAGAAGAAAGGAGAGATAGGTAGTATGTCTGAGGAAAACAACCTGGCTGTTCTGGCTCTGAGCGTAACGAAGCTCAAGGGTAAAGGGGAAGAGTGGTTTGGAAAACTCCTTGAGTAAAGTCAGGGATTGGTGAGAGGACAAGAGCTAATAAAGGAGTCGCACTACTCTTGAAGCAGGAGTTTGTGGGAGTGTGTGACAGAGAGTAAGAAAGTAAACTCTAGATTGATATGGGTAAAACTGAAAGTGGATGGACAGAGATGGGTCACTATTGGTGCATATGCACCTGGGCATGAGAAGAAAGATCATGAGAGGCAAGTGTTTTGGGAGCAGCTGAGTAAGTGTGTCAGCAGCTCTGATGCACGAGACCGGGTATCAGTAATGGGTGATTTGAATTCGAAGTTTAGTAATGTGGCAGTTGAGGGTATAATTGGTGTACACTGGGTATTCAGTGTTGTAAATGGAAATGGTAAAGAGCTAATGGATTTGTGTGCTGATAAAAGACTGGTGATTGGGAATACCTGGTTTAAAAAGATAGATATACATAGGTATACGTGTGTGGGTAGGAGAGGTGGTCAAAGGGCATTATTGGATTACGTGTTAAGTGATAGGCGTGTAAAAGTGACTTTTGGATATTAATGAGCTGAGAGGAATATCTGATCATTACTATCTTGTGGAGGCGAAGTTGAAAATTTGTAGAGGTTTTCAGAAGAGAGAATGTTGGGGAGAAGAGAGTGGTGAGAGTAAGTGAGAATAGAAGACAGACTTCTGTGAATTAGTACCAGAAAATATTGATTGTAGAATGGCAAAATGTGAGAGCAAATGACGAAAGGGGAGTAGGTGAGGAATGGGATGTATTTAGGGGAGCAGTGATGGCATGTGCAAAATATGCATATGGCATGACGAAGGTGGGAGACAGGCAGATTAGAAAGGGTAGTTAGTGGTGGGATGAAGAAGTAAAGTTGTTAGTGAAAGAGAAAAGAGAGGCGTTTGGACGATACTTATAAGGAAAGAGTGCAAATGACTGGGATACATATAAAAGAAAGCGGCAGGAGGTCAAGAGGAAGGTGCAAGGGTTTAAAAAGACAGCAAATGAGAGCTGGGATTAGAGAGCTTCATTAAACTTTACGGAGAATAGAAAGATGTTTTGGAAGGAGGTAAATAATATGCGAAAGACAAGAGAACAAATGGGAACATTGGTAAATGGGGCAAGGGTGGAAGTGATAACAGGTAGTGATGAAGTGAGAAGGAGATGGAGTGAGTATTTTGAAGGTTTGTTGAATGAATATGTTTGATGATAGAGTGGCAGTTACAGGGTGTTTTGGTCGGGGTGGTGTGCGAGGTGAGAGGGTCAGGAAGAATGGTTTGGTTAAGAGAGAAGAGATGGTGAAAGGCTCGCAGAAGATGAAATCCGGAAAGGCGGCGGGTTTGGATGGTGTTGCAGTTGAATTTATCAAGAAAGTGTGGTGACTGTGTTATCGATTGGTTGGTAAGGATATTCAGTGTATGTATGGCTCATGGTGAAGCACCTGAATATTGGCGAATGCATATATAGTGCCATTGTACTAAGGCAAAGGGGATAAAGGTGAGTGTTCAAACTACAGAGGCATAAGTTTGTTGAGTATTCCTGAAAAATTGTATGGAAGGTTATTGATTGAGAGGGTGAAAGCATGTGCAGAGCATCATATTGGGGAAGAGCAGTGTTGTTTCAGAAGTGGCAGAGGATGTGTGGACCAAGTGTTTGCTTTGAAGAATGTGTATGAGAAATATTTAGAAAAAACAGATGAATTTGTATGTGGCATTTATGAATCTGGAGAGGGCTATGATGGGGTTGATAAAGATGCTTTGTGGAAGGTATTAAGAGTATATGGTATGGGAGGTAAGTTGCTAAAAGCAGTGACAAGTTTTACCAAGGATTTAAGGCATGTGTACGTGTAGAAAGAGAGGAGAGTGATTGGTTCCTAGTGAAATGCGTTCTGCGGTAGGGGTGTAATGTCTCCATCATTGTTTAATCTGTTTATGGATGGGGTGGTTAGGGAGGTAAATTCAAGAGATTTGGAGAGGGGCGAGTATGCAATCTGATGGGGATTAGAGGGCCTGGGAAGTGAGTCAGTTGTTCGCCGATGATACAGCGCTGGTGGCTGATTCGAGTAAGAAACTGCAAAAGTTGGTGAATGAGTTTGGAAAAGTGTGTGAAATGAGAGTAAATATGAATAAGAGCAAGGTTATTAGGTTCAACAGGGTTGAGGGACAAGTTAGTTGGGATGTAAGCTTGAATGGAGAAAAATTGGAGGAAGTGAAGTGTTTAGGTATCTGGGAGTGGACTTAGCAGCGAATGGAACCATGGAAGCTAAAGCGAGTCGTAGGGTGGGGAAGGGGTAGAGGTTTTGGGAGCGATGAAGAATGTGTGAAAAGAGAGAACGCTGTCTCGAAGAGCAAAAATAGGTATGTTTGTAGGAATAGTACCCCACCCACTATCTACATCTCCCCGTGGTTCACACATCACCGGTGGTACGCCAAATGGGAAGGGAAGAAACTAATATAATTCATCCGGGCATGAACCAAGGGAAGGTATCATATGCTGGGGGTAATACCCAGAAATACATCTACAGGCGTACCATCCTGCCTGCTACACGGCAGAGCAAGGGTTGGAATACTCGTTGCCCTGACGTAAAACGCTATCACTTAAACATGTGTATACAGCCGCTTACTTCATGAGAGGTGAGCTCCCCGCCAACCATATGTCTCCTGAGGGAACACCAGTCACCAGTAAACTCACCCCAGGAGGCACCCACAGGGGAAGGACGTGCTGAACCCAGCGTCTGGTGGTCATCCAGCCGTACTGAGGATACATCTCAGCCCGCAGGATGGTGGTGGGGTCTCTGGCAGTGCAAGGGTATGAGTTCTGGCCGAAGGCGTTGACGAGGTAGAGCGTCGGGTCCAGCGTTAACGCCGGCGCCGCCTGGTGGAAGTAACTGTAGCAGAAGGGCAAATGACAGTTTAGCCAGAGGCATTAGCAGAGGATAGTGGCAAGATGTCAACAAAAGCTCAAAAAACAGATGTATTGAGAAGATACGTCCAGTAAAGTAAGCCTAAGGAAGGAGAGGAGCAGGTGAATCTGAACTAAGAATCATTGTAAACAAGTCAAGGGTAAATCATTACTACATAATGGGGAGGAGATAACAAGTAATGGTGATGTGAGAAGGAGAAGGAAAGAGTATTTTGAAGGTTTACTGAGTGTGTTAGATGATAGAGTGGCAGATATAGGGTGTTTTGGCTGAGGTGGTATACGAAGTATGAGGGTCAGGGAGAATGATTTGGTAAACAGAGAAGAGGTAGTAAAAGCTTTGTGGACGATATAAAGCGGGCAAGGCGGCAGGTTTGGATGGCATTGCAGTGGAATTTATTTAAAAAGGGGGTGACTGTATTGTTGACTGGTTGGTAAGGTTATTCAATGTATGTATGGCTCATGGTGAAGTACCTAAGGGTTGGCGGAATGCTTGCATAGTGCCATTGTACAAAAGCAAAGGGGATAAAGGTGAGTGCTCAAAAACAGAGGTATAAGTTTGTCGAGTATTCCTGGGAAATTATACAGGAGGGTATTGATTGCGAGGGTGAAGGCATGTACAGAGCATCAGATTAGGGAAGAGCAATGTGGTTTCAGAAGTGGTAGAGGATGTGTGGATCAGGTGTTTGCTTTGAAGAATGTATGTGAGAAATACTTAGAAAAGCTAATGGATTTGTATGTAGCATTTATAGATCTGGAGAAGGCATATGACAAAGTTGATAGAGATGCTCTGTGGAAGGTAGTAAGAGCATATGGTGTGGGAGGCAAGTTGCTAGAATCAGTGAAAAGTGTAAGGCATGTGTACGAGTAGGAAGAGAGGAAAGTGATTGGTTCCCAGTGAATGTCGGTTTGCGGCAGGGGTGTATGATGTCTCCATGGTTGTTTAATTTGTTTACGGATGGGGTCGTTAGGGAGGTGAATGTAAGAGCTTTGGAGAGAGGGGCAAGTCTGCAGTCTGTTGTGGATGAGAGGGCTTGGAGTTATTGTTCGCTGATGATACAGCGCTGGTGGCTGATTCGGGTGAGAAAGTGCAGATGCTGGTGATTGAGTTTGGTAAACGGTGTGAAAGAAGAATGACTACAAAAACGCGATCGCTAAACGCTTTTCATGGTAACGATCACCATGTACACTTTAAAAATCCACTTATTCTATACACTTCTGCTGATCATGCCACCGCAACGTCATTGAATCTGCCTTAATTGCTCATACAACGAACTTTGATTTGTCCCCAGGAAACTTTAAAACCCATCCTATCAATCAACAAATTATCATGAGAGAATTAGAAAAAAAAAAACGAAAATACAAGAAAAGTAGTCCCTGACACACCTAGCTACCTACCCCCTTAGCCACTCTCCCTTTTAACTGTTACTTTCTGTCAGGCTAGTGTGTTGTCTAGTTTGTAGACGTAGGACGATACTTCTGTTTTGATGTTGAGATTTAAAATCTTTATTAGGTATCAGCAACTGATGAGGTGGATTGTCTCCACGAAACATGTGCCACATGTATAGAAAAATTACATGTTGAATGAAATAATATGAACTCCTACTGGAGTGAAAAAGATTTTGAGCCATCGGGGCTTGAACATGCAAGAGGGTGATAGGCATGCAAGGAATAGAGTGAATTGGAACGATATGGTATACTGGGGTCGAAGTGCTGTCAATGGACTGAACCAGGGCATGTGAAGCGTCTGGGGTAAACCATAGAAAGGTCTGTGGGGTCTGTATGTGGATAGGAAGCTGTGGTTTCGGTGCATTACACATGACAGTTAAAGACTGAGTGTGAATGAATGTGGCCTTTTTGTCTGTTTTCCTGGCGCTAACTCGCTGAAGCAGGGGAGAGCGATGCCGGGAATGGATGAAGGAAAGCTAGCATGGATATGTACATATATATTCCTGTGCGTCCACGGGGAAAGTGAAACACGATAAGTTCTCAAGTGCACTTTCGTGTAATAATCACATCATGAGGGGAGATACAAAACATAAATGTAACAGTCAGTTGATATACAACGAAGAGACGCAGCTAGAACGCCATTTGTTTATGATACGCTCGTTGTCTTGACAATCACTTGTTTACCAAATGGCGTCCTAGCTGCGTCTCTTAGTTGTATATCAACTGACTGTTACATTTCTTTCTTGTATCTCCTCTGATGATGTGATTAGTACATGAAAGTGCATTTGGGGACTTATCGTGTTTCATTTTCCCCGTTTCATCTTCCCTGTACAAAAAAAAGCACATAAATCAGGCATGAATCATTTACGTTAACAGTGAACATGAGTTTAACATTGAACATGAATTTAACATTGAACATGAGTTAACATTCCACGTAAAATTTCAAACCATGAGATCTCTTTCCTTTATGACAATTTGTTCGATAACATTACACTTATTAGACCCTTCTATGAAAAGTTACAATTCTATGATACTCAATTATGTCAGGCAAAACATTATAGGGTCTGTGTCACGCACCTCACTAGGGTAATGTGCTTACAGTAGGGTGGACACCACTACCTCGCTGGGCTAGAGAAAGAGAAATCGAGTCTCAACGGATGTCATGGGTATTTATTACAAGAAAAGACGAGCGTCCACCCTGTTGCTATAACGTTATCCTTGATTGGCTATGGGACTAAGATCCAATTGTGATTGGTTGGAGAATCCTAAAGTCCGTCGCACATTCTGCGTAGTTCAACCTCCTTTGTGCTCTTGTTTACGACACCAGCGATGACATACCCCGTAGCTGATTGACACCCTAATCTCTCGCCTCTGATAAGGGTCCGGTTGCTCAAGAACAAGTCGCCATCTGGCTTCAAAACAGGATTGCACCACCATACACAAGGACGCACACACGTTATATACACGAACATGTGGGCACACGCACACACGTTCGTAACACACACACACAGACACACACAGACACACACCCTCCTTAAAGGAGAAAATTCCTGCAAGAGAAATTTTCTCACCTTAAGAGCGGGATAACCAATCAGCTAACACATTATGTGCGCCAGCGATATAGTGAATATCTAAATGATACTCTTGAAGGAACAAGGCCCACCTAGTTAATTTCTGACTCCCATCTCGTAACTTGTTAACATTTTGAAAGGTGTTGGTAGTCAGTACACTGTAAAATGATTACCTGAAAGGCACAAATATACAGAAAGTGTTATAATACAAATATTAAAGACAAAAGTTCCTTCTAAATGATGGAATAATTCCTTTGGGCTTGATTGAATTTCTTATTAAAATAACTTACAGGTTGCTCAACATGGTTCTCGTCGTCCTGCAAGAGGACAGCACCGGCTCCCACATTGCTGGCATCAACAGCTAACTTGAAAGGTTGATCAAAATCAGGAGCCTACAAGATAGGACTATTACAAAGCATGGATTTTAATTGATGAAAGGCCATCTCACACTGCTCATTCCAAACATATCTAACATCTTTCTTCAATAAATCTGTCAGAGGGGCTGCGACTGTTGCAAAATTTACAATGAACATCCTATAGTACCCAACCATACCCATACAACGTCTCAGTTCTCTTCGAGATCGGGGGGCACTCATCTGGGATAAAGACTGGACCTTTGCAGTCGGTGGGGCTAGCTCACCTTGACCGATCACATAACCCAAATATTGCACCTTGGCCTTCACAGACTCGCATTTGTCCCAATTGAGAACAAGGTTAGCTTTATTCAAGGCCGTCAGAACGTTGTCAAGTGTCTGTAGATGTTCGTCCCAACTCTGACTGTATATCACAATATCATCCAGGTAGACGACACAACCAGGCAGGTCTCTGATGAGGATGTCCATAAGTCGTTGAAATGTAGCAGGGGCATTCTTCATGCCAAAAGGCATCACTTTACACTTATAAGTCTGTCCTAGCACTACAAAGGTACTGATATCTTGTGCTCTCTCTGTCAATCTAATCTGCCAGTACCCTTTTCTGAGATCTAATTTTGACAGGAAGCGAGCATCACCGACGCGATCTTTGCAATCTTCCACTCGCGGCAGAGGGTAACTGTCAGTTCTTGTCACCTCATTAACCCGGCGGTAGTCAATACAGAACCGATGGGTCCCATCGGACTTGGATACGAGAGTAACAGGGAAGCTCCACTCTGACTGACATGGCTCAATCAGGTCGTGCTCAAGTTTATAGTTCAGCTCAGTGCGAAGGATGGCTGCTCGTTGTGGGTTCACCCGGTACGGAGCTAATATAATAGGTCGGGCTTCTCCCACGTCCACATCATGGCTTGTGAGCGAGGTCTGTCCAGGTGTGTTTCGGAAAACCTCCGGGTGTTTTGGCAGCAAGGCGGACATCTGCACACGTTGTTCCTCCGTCAGATGCGAAAGTTTCGCCTCCCACTTCCCGTTCGCGCCTCCGTCCGGTTCCCAGGTCTCCGAGGCACTCGCAGCTATGTCGTCGACTTCGTCACACACGGCTACCGCGGACGTTGGATGATGCAGACTGGCACCGTCGGTTCCAAAGGAGGAGGATCACGACTGAAATATGGTTTAAGCATGTTGACGTGGCATTATCTCCGACCTCCGCGCCTAAACACCTCGTCGCCCGTCTCGAAGCTTCTCAATCGAGACCGTCTGTCAGGCCATCTCGTCCTCCGTTCCTGAGTCTCTCATGAATGGGAACGAGGCAAATCCTCAGTCTCACCCACTGATTTTCGTACGGACTCGAAACCAGCACAGGAGGTACCACACAGCTTCTCCTCACTAATATCACTCTCAGGGAGAGTCTTCAAATCCTCCGTCTCAACGGAGTCTACACCAGGGGAGAGGGTATCACGCAGCTTCTCCTCACTAGGTCTCACTCTCAGGAGAGTCTTCAAGTCCTCCGTCTCAACGGAGGCTATACCAGGGGAGAGGGTATCACACAGCTTCCTCTCGCTGGTCTCATTCTCAGGAAGAACAGTCTTCAAGTCCTCCGTCTCAACGGAGTCTACACCTGGGGAGAGGGTATCACACAGCTTCCTCTCGCCGGTCTCACTCGGAGGAAGAGTCTTCACTTCCTGCGTTTCAACGGCTACGTCCTCAGGCACACGGCCTGCCGTGCCAGCTGTCATGGACCTGGCACCATCGTACTTGGGGATTGTCTCTGGTACCTCTTCCTCAAGATGCACTGCCTCCGCGGACTCTACCGGGCCCCAGGCAACATCGGCACTGGGTTCATCTTCCCACCCGCTAGGTCACTGCCTAACACAAGGTCCACGCCTGAGACAGGCAACCTATCTACAACCCCCACAAGAGCATGGCCCGTGAAGAAATCTGTTTCTACCCTCACATCGACTAGTGGAGCTTCCTTGGGACCCGACAGTCCATCTAGCAAGATTCGGTCTCCAAACTCTCCTCGCGGCACCAAGCCATCCACAGCTTCCTTTCCACATCCAGGCCTCACAGAACTTTCTATGGTTTACCCGAGACGCTTCACATGCCCTGGTTCAATCAACTGACAGCACGTCGACCCCGGTATACCACATCGTTCCAATTCACTCTATTCCTTGCACGCCTTTCACCTTCCTGCATGTTCAGGCCATGATCACTCAAAATATTTTTCACTCCATCTTTCCACCTCCAATTTGGTCTCCCACTTCTCCTCGTTCCCTTCACTTCTGACACATATATCCTCTTGGTCAATCTTTCCTCACTCATTCTCTCTATGTGACCAAACCATTTCAAAACACCCTCTTCTGCTCTCTCAACCACGCTCTTTTTATTACCACACATCTTTCTTATCCTTACATTACTTATCAAACCACCTCACACCACATATTGTCTTCAAACATCTCATTTCCAGCACATCCACCCACCTGCGCACAACTCTATCTATAGCCCACGCCTCGCAACCATACAACATTGTTGGAACCACTATTCCTTCAAACATACCCATTTATGCTTTCCGAGATAATGTTCTCGACTTCCAAACATTCTTCAAGGCTCCCAGAATTTTCGCTCCCTCCCCCACCCGATGATTCACTTCCGCTTCCATGGTTCCATCCGCTGCCAGATCCACTCCCAGATATCTAAAACACTTTACTTCCTACAGTTTTTCTCCATTCAAACTTACCTCCCAATTGACTTGACCCTCAACCCTACTGTACCTAATAACCTTGCTTGTATTCACATTTACTCTCAACTTTCTTCTTCACACACTTTACCAAACTCAGTCACCAGCTTCTGCAGTTTCTCACATGAATCAGCCACCAGCGGTGTATCATCAGCGAACAACAACTGACTCACGTCCCAAGCTCTCTCATCCACAACAGACTGCATACTTTCCCCTCTTTCCAAAACTCTTGCATTCACCTCCCTAACAACCTCATCCATAAACAAATTAAACAACCATAGAGACATCACACACCCCTGCCGCAAACCTACATTCACTGAGAACCAATCATTTTCCTCTCTTCCTACGCGTACACATGCCTTACATCCTCGATAAAAACTTTTCACTGCTTCTAACAACTTGCCTCCCACACCATATATTCTTAATACCTTCCACAGAGCATCTCTATCAACTCTTTCATATGCCTTCTCCAGATCCATAAATGCTACAAACAAATCCATTTGCTTTTCTAAGTATTTCTCACATACATTCTTCAAAGCAAACACCTGATCCACACATCCTCTACCACTTCTGAAACCACACTGCTCTTCCCCAAACTGATGCTCTGTACATGCCTTCACCCTCTCAATCAATACCCTCCTATATAATTTACCAGGAATAATCGACAAACTTATACCTCTGTAATATGAGCACTCACGCTTATCCCCTTTGCCTTTGTACAATGGCACTGTGCAAGCATTCCGCCAATCCTCAGGCACCTCACCATGAGTCATACATACATTAAATAACCTTACCAACCAGTCAACAATACAGTCATCCCCTTTTTTAATGAATTCCACTGCAATACCATCCAAACTCGCTGCCTTACCGGCTTTCATCTTCCGCAAAGCTTTTACTACCTCTTCTCTGTTTACCAAATCATTTTCCCTAACCCTCTCACTTTGCATACCACCTCGACCAAAACACCCTATATCTGCAACTCTATCATCAAACACATTCAACAAACCTTCAAAATACTCACTCCATCTCCCTCTCACATCACCACTACTTGTTATCACCTCCCAATTATCCCTCTTCACTGAAGGTCCCATTTGCTCCCTTGTCTTACGCACTTTATTTACCTCCTTCCAAAACATCTTTTTATTATCCCTAAAATTTAATGATACTCTCTCACCCCAACTCTCATTTGCCCTCTTTTTTACCTCTTGCACCTTTCTCTTGACCTCCTGTCTCTTTCTTTTATGCATCTCTCACTCATTTGCATTTTTCCCTGCAAAAGTCGTCCACATGCCTCTCTCTTCTCTTTCACTAATAACCTTACTTCTTCATCCCACCACTCCCTACCCTTTTTAATCTGTCCACCTCCCACGCTTCTCATGCCACAAGCATCGCTTGCGCAGGCCATCACTGCTTCCTAAATACATCCCATTCCTCCCCCACTCCCCTTACCTCCTTTGTTCTCACCTTTTTCCATTCTGTACTCAGTCTCTCATTGTACTTCCTTACACAAGTCTCCTTCCCAAGCTCACTTTCTCTCACCACTCTCTTCACTCCAACATTTTTTCATCTTTTCGACTCCACAAGATAATCATCAGACATCCCTCCAGTTGCACCTCTCAGCACATTTACATCCAAAAGTCTCTCTTTCGCGCGCCTATCAATTAACACGTAGTCCAATAACGCTCTCTGGCCATCTCTCCTACTTACATACGTATACTTACGTATATCTCGCTTTTTAAAGCAAGTATTCCCAATCACCAGTCCTTTTTCAGCACATAAATCTACAAGCTCTTCACCATTTCTATTTACAACACTGAACACTCCATGTATAGCAATTATTCCCTCAACTGTCACATTACTCACCTTTGCATTCAAATCACCCATCACTATAACCCCGTCTCGTGCATCAAAACCACTAACACACTCATTCAGCTGCTCCCAAAACACTTACCTCTCATGATCTTTCTTCTCATGCCCAGGTGCATATGCACCAATTATCACTCATCTCTCTCCATCAACTTCCAGTTTTACCCATATCAATCTGGAATTTACTTTCTTACATTCTATCACATACTCCCACAACTCCTGTTTCAGGAGTAGTGCTACTCCTTCCCTTGCTCTTGTCCTCTCACTAACCCCTGACTTTACTCCCAAGACATTCCAAAACCACTCTTCTCCTTTACCCTTGAGCTTCGTTTCACTCAGAGCCAAAACATCCAGGTTCCTTTCCTCAAACATATTACCTATCTCTCCTTTTTTCTCATCTTGGTTACATCCAGACACATTTAGACACCCCAATCTGAGCCTTCGAGGAGGATGAGCACTCCCCGCGTGACTCCTTCTTCTGTTTCCCCTTTTAGAAAGTTAAAATACAAGGAGGGGAGGGTTTCTGGCTCCCCGCTCCCGTCCCCTCTAGTCGCCTTCTACGACACGTGAGGAATGCGTGGGAAGCATTCTTTCTCCCCTATCCCCAGGGATGATATATATATATACATATATATATATATATATATATATATATATATATATATATATATATATATATATATATATATATATATATATATATATATATATATATATATATATATATATATATATATATATATATCATCCCTGGGGATAGGGGAGAAAGAATACTTCCCACGTATTCCCTGCGTGTCGTAGAAGGCGACTAAAAGGGGAGGGAGCGGGGGGCTGGAAATCCTCCCCTCTCGTTTTTAATTTCCCCAAAGAAGGAACAGAGAAGGGGGCCAAGTGAGGATATTCCCTCAAAGGCTCAGTCCTCTGTTCTTAACGCTACCTCGCTAACGCGGGAAATGGCGAATAGTATGAAAAAAAAATGTATACGTATGTACATGAGCGTGTATGGGCCTCTATGTATATATATATATATATATATATATATATATATATATATATATATATATATATATATATATATATATATATATATATATTATCCCTGGGGATAGGGGAGAAAGAATACTTCCCACGTATTCCCTGCGTGTCGTAGAAGGCGACTAAAAGGGGAGGGAGCGGGTGGCTGGAAATCCTCCCCTTTCTTGTTTTTTTTTTTAATTTTCCAAAAGAAGGAACAGAGAAGGGGGTCAGGTGAGGATATTCCCTCTAAGGCCCAGTTCTCTGTTCTTAACGCTACCTCGCTAACGCGGGAAATGGCAAATAGTATGAAAAAACAAAAAAAGAAATATATATATATGTGTGTGTGTGTGTGTGTATATATGAGCGGAAAGGCCATTCTTCGTCTGTTTGCTGGCGCTACCCGGTTAACATGGGAAACAGGGATTAAGTATTATACCAATAATAATGATAATAATGATAATAATAATGATAATAATGTGATGATGATAATGATAGTATAGATGGTTCTGGAGGAGAGGAGAACATGTTGTGGTCATGAGAGTGTGGTCTGACCTGAGCAGGTCCGGCGCCAGCAGGAGGTCGTCCTCCAGCAGAATGGCCTTGTCCACGTGTGGCCAGCGCTCGAACACACTGTACAGGGCGAAGCCAACGTTCATGTTCGTTCTGCCGAAGGAAACGGTGATTGAGACCCAAGATAACAGACAACGGGAAATGGTGAGATTACTTAACGGGAAACCTGGAGGAGCTGGGTGAGTTTGGTGAGGGGTAAGAATAAGTCGATTTAACGAGGAAACTTTATCTTCCAGCGAGATGTTCATGGACAACATATACAGACGTAGAGTCTAGTATCTTTTCATCTACTTCAAAAGATAATGTAATGCAGACATTATATCTAATTTCAATAACTGAAGAGAAAGATACATTCTGGATACAACTTGGACTATCAAGTTTAGTTTTCGTCTTCCCGTACCTGGGGAGGGTACACCACTCCCCTGGTGACCCCTGGGGAGGAGGGTACACCACTCCCCTGGTGACCCCTGGGGAGGAGGGTACACCACTCCCCTGGTGACCCCTGGGGAGGAGGGTACACCACTCCCCTGGTGACCCCTGGGGAGGAGGGTACACCACTCCCCTGGTGACCCCTGGGGAGGAGGGTACACCACTCCCCTGGTGACCCCTGGGGAGGAGGGTACACCACTCCCCTGGTGACCCCTGGGGAGGAGGGTACACCACTCCCCTGGTGACCCCTGGGGAGGAGGGTACACCACTCCCCTGGTGACCCCTGGGGAGGAGGGTACACCACTCCCTGGTGACCCCTGGGGAGGAGGGTACACCACTCCCCTGGTGACCCCTGGGGAGGAGGGTACACCACTCCCCTGGTGACCCCTGGGGAGGAGGGTACACCACTCCCCTGGTGACCCCTGGGGAGGAGGGTACACCACTCCCCTGGTGACCCCTGGGGAGGAGGGTACACCACTCCCCTGGTGACCCCTGGGGAGGAGGGTACACCACTCCCCTGGTGACCCCTGGGAGGAGGGTACACCACTCCCCTGGTGACCCCTGGGGAGGAGGGTACACCACTCCCCTGGTGACCCCTGGGGAGGAGGGTACACCACTCCCCTGGTGACCCCTGGGGAGGGTACACCACTCCCCTGGTGACCCCTGGGGAGGAGGGTACACCACTCCCCTGGTGACCCCTGGGGAGGAGGGTACACCACTCCCCTGGTGACCCCTGGGGAGGAGGGTACACCACTCCCCTGGTGACCCCTGGGAGGAGGGTACACCACTCCCCTGGTGACCCCTGGGGAGGAGGGTACACCACTCCCCTGGTGACCCCTGGGAGGAGGGTACACCACTCCCCTGGTGACCCCTGGGGAGGAGGGTACACCACTCCCCTGGTGACCCCTGGGGAGGAGGGTACACCACTCCCCTGGTGACCCCTGGGGAGGAGGGTACACCACTCCCCTGGTGACCCCTGGGGAGGAGGGTACACCACTCCCCTGGTGACCCCTGGGGAGGAGGGTTCACCACTCCCCTGGTGACCCCTGGGGAGGAGGGTACACCACTCCCCTGGTGACCCCTGGGGAGGAGGGTACACCACTCCCCTGGTGACCCCTGGGGAGGAGGGTACACCACTCCCCTGGTGACCCCTGGGGAGGAGGGTACACCACTCCCCTGGTGACCCCTGGGGAGGAGGGTACACCACTCCCCTGGTGACCCCTGGGGAGGAGGGTACACCACTCCCCTGGTGACCCCTGGGGAGGAGGGTACACCACTCCCCTGGTGACCCCTGGGGAGGAGGGTACACCACTCCCCTGGTGACCCCTGGGGAGGAGGGTACACCACTCCCCTGGTGACCCCTGGGGACGGTACACCACTCACCTGGTGACCCCTGGGGAGGAGGGTACACCACTCCCCTGGTGACCCCTGGGGAGGAGGGTACACCACTCCCCTGGTGACCCCTGGGGAGGAGGGTACACCACTCACCTGGTGACCCCTGGGGAGGAGGGTTCACCACTCCCCTGGTGACCCCTGGGGAGGAGGGTACACCACTCCCCTGGTGACCCCTGGGGAGGAGGGTTCACCACTCCCCTGGTGACCCCTGGGGAGGAGGGTACACCACTCACCTGGTGACCCCTGGGGAGGAGGGTACACCACTCCCCTGGTGACCCCTGGGGAGGAGGGTACACCACTCCCCTGGTGACCCCTGGGGAGGAGGGTACACCACTCCCCTGGTGACCCCTGGGGAGGAGGGTACACCACTCCCCTGGTGACCCCTGGGGAGGAGGGTACACCACTCCCCTGGTGACCCCTGGGGAGGAGGGTACACCACTCCCCTGGTGACCCCTGGGGAGGAGGGTACACCACTCCCCTGGTGACCCCTGGGGAGGAGGGTACACCACTCCCCTGGTGACCCCTGGGGAGGAGGGTACACCACTCCCCTGGTGACCCCTGGGGAGGAGGGTACACCACTCCCCTGGTGACCCCTGGGGAGGAGGGTACACCACTCCCCTGGTGACCCCTGGGGAGGAGGGTACACCACTCCCCTGGTGACCCCTGGGGAGGAGGGTACACCACTCCCCTGGTGACCCCTGGGGAGGAGGGTACACCACTCCCCTGGTGACCCCTGGGGAGGAGGGTACACCACTCCCCTGGTGACCCCTGGGGAGGAGGGTACACCACTCCCCTGGTGACCCCTGGGGAGGAGGGTACACCACTCCCCTGGTGACCCCTGGGGAGGAGGGTACACCACTCCCCTGGTGACCCCTGGGGAGGAGGGTACACCACTCCCCTGGTGACCCCTGGGGAGGAGGGTACACCACTCCCCTGGTGACCCCTGGGGAGGAGGGTACACCACTCCCCTGGTGACCCCTGGGGAGGAGGGTACACCACTCCCCTGGTGACCCCTGGGGAGGAGGGTACACCACTCCCCTGGTGACCCCTGGGGAGGAGGGTACACCACTCCCCTGGTGACCCCTGGGGAGGAGGGTACACCACTCCCCTGGTGACCCCTGGGGAGGAGGGTACACCACTCCCCTGGTGACCCCTGGGGAGGAGGGTACACCACTCCCCTGGTGACCCCTGGGGAGGAGGGTACACCACTCCCCTGGTGACCCCTGGGGAGGAGGGTACACCACTCCCCTGGTGACCCCTGGGGAGGAGGGTACACCACTCCCCTGGTGACCCCTGGGGAGGAGGGTACACCACTCCCCTGGTGACCCCTGGGGAGGAGGGTACACCACTCCCCTGGTGACCCCTGGGGAGGAGGGTACACCACTCCCCTGGTGACCCCTGGGGAGGAGGGTACACCACTCCCCTGGTGACCCCTGGGGAGGAGGGTACACCACTCCCCTGGTGACCCCTGGGGAGGAGGGTACACCACTCCCCTGGTGACCCCTGGGGAGGAGGGTACACCACTCCCCTGGTGACCCCTGGGGAGGAGGGTACACCACTCCCCTGGTGACCCCTGGGGAGGAGGGTACACCACTCCCCTGGTGACCCCTGGGGAGGAGGGTACACCACTCCCCTGGTGACCCCTGGGGAGGAGGGTACACCACTCCCCTGGTGACCCCTGGGAGGAGGGTACACCACTCCCCTGGTGACCCCTGGGGAGGAGGGTACACCACTCCCCTGGTGACCCCTGGGGAGGGTACACCACTCCCCTGGTGACCCCTGGGGAGGAGGGTACACCACTCCCCTGGTGACCCCTGGGGAGGAGGGTACACCACTCCCCTGGTGACCCCTGGGGAGGAGGGTACACCACTCCCCTGGTGACCCCTGGGGAGGAGGGTACACCACTCCCCTGGTGACCCCTGGGGAGGAGGGTACACCACTCCCCTGGTGACCCCTGGGGAGAGGGTACACCACTCCCCTGGTGACCCCTGGGGAGGAGGGTACACCACTCCCCTGGTGACCCCTGGGGAGGAGGGTACACCACTCCCCTGGTGACCCCTGGGGAGGAGGGTACACCACTCCCCTGGTGACCCCTGGGGAGGAGGGTACACCACTCCCCTGGTGACCCCTGGGGAGGAGGGTACACCACTCCCCTGGTGACCCCTGGGGAGGAGGGTACACCACTCCCCTGGTGACCCCTGGGAGGAGGGTACACCACTCCCCTGGTGACCCCTGGGGAGGAGGGTACACCACTCCCCTGGTGACCCCTGGGGAGGAGGGTACACCACTCCCCTGGTGACCCCTGGGGAGGAGGGTACACCACTCCCCTGGTGACCCCTGGGGAGGAGGGTACACCACTCCCTGGTGACCCCTGGGGAGGAGGGTACACCACTCCCCTGGTGACCCCTGGGGAGGAGGGTACACCACTCCCCTGGTGACCCCTGGGGAGGAGGGTACACCACTCCCCTGGTGACCCCTGGGGAGGAGGGTACACCACTCCCCTGGTGACCCCTGGGGAGGAGGGTACACCACTCCCCTGGTGACCCCTGGGGAGGAGGGTACACCACTCCCCTGGTGACCCCTGGGGAGGAGGGTACACCACTCCCCTGGTGACCCCTGGGGAGGAGGGTACACCACTCCCCTGGTGACCCCTGGGGAGGAGGGTACACCACTCCCCTGGTGACCCCTGGGGAGGAGGGTACACCACTCCCCTGGTGACCCCTGGGGAGGAGGGTACACCACTCCCCTGGTGACCCCTGGGGAGGAGGGTACACCACTCCCCTGGTGACCCCTGGGGAGGAGGGTACACCACTCCCCTGGTGACCCCTGGGGAGGAGGGTACACCACTCCCCTGGTGACCCCTGGGGAGGAGGGTACACCACTCCCCTGGTGACCCCTGGGGAGGAGGGTACACCACTCCCCTGGTGACCCCTGGGGAGGAGGGTACACCACTCCCCTGGTGACCCCTGGGGAGGAGGGTACACCACTCCCCTGGTGACCCCTGGGGAGGAGGGTACACCACTCCCCTGGTGACCCCTGGGGAGGAGGGTACACCACTCCCCTGGTGACCCCTGGGGAGGAGGGTACACCACTCCCCTGGTGACCCCTGGGGAGGAGGGTACACCCACTCCCCTGGTGACCCTGGCGAGGAGGGTACACCACTCCCCTGGTGACCCCTGGGGAGTAGGGTACACCACTCCCCTGGTGACCCCTGGGGAGGAGGGTACACCACTCCCCTGGTGACCCCTGGGGAGGAGGGTACACCACTCCCCTGGTCACCCACCACTCCCCTGGTGACCCCTGGGGAGGAGGGTTCACCACTCCCCTGGTGACCCCTGGGGAGGAGGGTACACCACTCCCCTGGTGACCCCTGGGGAGGAGGGTACACCACTTACCTGGTGACCCCTGGGGAGGATAAACCACTTACCTCGTGACCCCTGGGGAGTGTGCCCCACTTACCTGGTATTCTCCCCTGGTGGCCCCTGGGGAGTGTGCCCCACTCACCTGGTATTCTCCCCTGGTGGCCCCTGGGGAGTGTTCCCCACTTACCTGGTATTCTCCCCTGGTGGCCCCTGGGGAGTGTGCCCCACTTACCTGGTATTCTCCCCTGGCGGCCCCTGGGGAGTGTGCCCCACTTACCTGGTATTCTTCCCTGGTGACCCCTGGGGAGTGTGCCCCACTTACCTGGTATTTTCCCCTGGTGACCCCTGGGGAGTGTGCCCCACTCACCTGGTATTCTCCCCTGGTGGCCCCTGGGGAGTGTGCCCCACTCACCTGGTATTCTCCCCTGGTGGCCCCTGGGGAGTGTGCCCCACTTACCTGGTATTCTCCCCTGGTGGCCCCTGGGGAGTGTGCCCCACTTACCTGGTATTCTCCCCTGGTGGCCCCTGGGGAGTGTGCCCCACTCACCTAGTATTCTCCCCTGGTGGCCCCTGGGGTGTGTGCACAACGGTCTCCACCTGGAAGAGACGTGCCAGGTGCAGTGTCTCCTGCTGTACACCATCCACTACCACCAATACTTTCGTCTCAGCTGCACCGGCCACCGACCGGAAGTTCTTTAATATTCTGTGTGAAGAAAATAATTTACGGTAAACTCAGAGCTACAGTGAACTAACATTCCTTCTGCTATGACCAATTACCTTATTTCCTAAGATTTATATATTAACGTCAGTACATTACTGGTGCTGGATGTAACCATCCATTTTTTCTATAAAAGATCAATTTTATCACAATATTAGTATTGGATCCAGTCTTTACAAGGGGCATTCGCTTCCAAGAAAAAACACTGCTTTGGATTCAGCTCTCAGTCGTAAATATGGAGGTTTGAACCTCCCTAAATGTGAGAGCAGGACTCCACTATTCCACCGGATAATCGGAAGAACTCTAGCCTTCCCAGTTCCTGAGAAGCAAACTTAACTGATCATACCATGTTAAGTTGCACATTCTGTACATCAAGAATGCCCAAAGTGGTGGAGTCATAGGTTCATGAAAAAAGATAAGAAAGTTGTGAGGGGTCATAGATAAGGGGGGGAGAGAGAGAGAGAGAGAGAGAGAGAGAGAGAGAGAGAGAGAGAGAGAGAGAGAGAGAGAGAGAGAGAGAGAGAGAGAGAGAGAGAGAGAGAGAGAGAGAGAGTGGCAAAAACTGAATCTCTAATCAGGTTTCCACTACCCTCAATGTGTCTAAGTTTGTAAGGTAATTGCTTACTTAACTTTCACCATTTCAGTCTTCAACCCACCGACATTTTCTACAGATGAATTGTTGCAAGTTGCGAGAAACCGATGACTTTGTGAGGGAAAGATAAAATGCAGAATTCTGCCCGGATATGACATCACCTTGTCCAGTGTTAGCCACCAAGAGCATCTCTCTCTTGTTAGTTTTGTCCCTCTAATGTTCCCTGCATTCTATTGAACTGAAGTTCAACATTAAGAACATCTCACTCTTCCTCAAGGGTTTTTCATGTTTATGTTGCTATCACCAAAATGATACGAATTCTTTTTGGTTTCGACATTTTTTTCTATTGCAAAATATGCATGGAATATTGTCTTAACCGAGAGCGAAATTTTGGTTGCTATGAGGTAAGACGTGTTTTAAGGGTGATGGCTTAAGTGTGTCTTCTTCGCCACAAAAGTGCGTCGGGTGATCCAAGAACAGTTTTGATTTAATGCCAACCATTCCCATCACAGGATCGCGGCTGGACATACACAACAAGACACAAAAAGTGTGATTTTCACTATCAAGTCTTGCCCCATGTCAGAAAAGACTGTACGACGAAGATCATGTCAGTTTCATCGTGATTAACGGTCGAAAGCAACTTATGCCCATCAGAACCAACACTGACTCCACTGGGCCTCAGGCCTGGGAAGGGGTAATTCGACTTTATTTTGACTTACATTGTTATGTAAATAAACCGTGAGAATCTGGTAACGTTTTATGAGTAAATTGCTTGTGTTCAAGAAAAAATAAAGTCAGTACCAAAACGATGCAGTTCATTTCGAGTGTTGACATCAACACAAAAAAATCATTTGAATTCCGTCATCTCTCGTTCATCTGTCTTCCCTGTGATGTATTCGGATCTTTCTTATCTTTCATTACGGTGATAAGAAATACATTTCTTCATTATTACAGATGTTGATAAGACTAACTGTCCTGGGAAAACACTTTGGATCCGTCTCTATCAGGCACATGGTAGCATTGACTGCACGGAATAAGGCGCTTAAAATGATAACCTTATCATATGAAGAAGCCAGACACGGTTGATCTTCCTATATTACATGCATTAACAAGGGCGTAGCAATAATGTCTTGGTTGTTATCATCAAGAAACACCTGAACATGACTTACCTGTACAGGTAGTGGGGCTTATTGGCGGTAACGATGACTACAGGGATGTCCTCTGTCATGGGTATGGAGGCCTGCCGGTGGTGGACGGGAGAATACGTACATCAATCAGTCTTTGGTGGATGACACAACTGATCACATTTTACACAACACATAGACTAACCTAACAACCCCCACCGCCGCACTCCAGCCACACACGGGCCGCCCGGCGCCAGTGATGGCACTCGAAAAACACACACCCCATCCAGTGCCAGTTTCGACCCCCCGACCCGTACCTGCATGTTCACATGCCATACCTTCAAAGCATCTATCACTCCATCCTTCACCCACTTCCTTGTAATGACAGATGGATTGTAGTGGTTACAGTCAAAGGCTGAAAATATACGGAGAAAATACACACAATAATAAAAAGTGTGCTACAAAGATAGGGGGGTGTGGGGGAGAGGTTAAACAGTGTTGACCAAAATATGGTCACAACGGTTGGGATATGGGGCCGTTCTTGTAGCGGCTTGTACAAGCTCAAATGGATCTAATGTTGTATTACTGAACAGCAACTCGGGATAAGGGATACGAGGTGACAGGTGACGATGGAGTGTATGGTCTGGTTGCTTCATCCCGAATTGTTGAATGAAGTCCAGGTGATGGCTGATGGAAAACGGATCATAAGTGAAGTGACTCTCGATAAGAAATGTAAGACGGAATGAATATGATCCTGAATGTCACTTTCTATACCTTCCCAAGTAATCCCTCTTCCATAGTGAATAAAAAAAAAAGACCAGGTGTGGAAGGCTTGGGTAAACTTGGGAAAAAATGTATGAGGTGTGTCGATATACTTTATAGGGAATGCGTGTGCCTTGAGTCAACAAGGAGCTGAAGAACGCCAGCTGGATGACTGAACGATAGCGGTCACTGCTTACATTGTCGTCCACAAGACACACACAAAAAAAGAAAAGCCGGTGGACTGAACATCCTAGAGAGGATGAGGCCTAGCCAGACACCAGGGGAAGGGATATGTTTGAAAACGAGGTTGATATGTGTGACCACCACGGACTGTACGAGGTTGAGGGTTCTGAAGGCTTGTTGAGGGTATTCTAGACGACAATATGATCAGGAAAGCTGTTTTCGATGTTAGTACCAGGACCAGAGTCGCCGGCGTGATTCCAACAGACAGGGTGTATCCATCAGGTGAGGATAGGGTAGCAAAAAAAAGAAGGATCCTATCTCTGTAATCTATGGGGCACCACAGGTAAGGGACTAGGTGGTGGAAATGGCTTCTCGCAGGCAATAGAATGACCTAGCTCACCAGAGGGAATCTGCAGGCCATGAAACGAAATTTCTGTCGCCACTTAGTGTAGTTGATTGTTATGTTACGACGAAGAGTAAAAAGCTTTAGTAAAGTCAACGATAGTGAGAGACACAGAGGTCTTGCGTTTCTCGAAGTTACGATGGCCAAAGTCAAGGGAGCTGACAAGGCATTGAATGGTAGAGCTTTTCATATTATCAATATTATGAAGCTTGCAATATATATAAGCCCAATAGAGCATCGAGTCTTCACCGTGTGGCTGAGGGTTGGAATGATGACAATGTGTTTATCTCACTGAAATACTGTCGATTTGTTGAGCAGTGAAATAAAACACAAGGTGTGTATTGGATCACCTGTGAGTTATTACATTTCTGGGGATCCGATCTCTTAACCCTTGCTATGATACAACTTTTCCAGCTCATGGATGACACTGTCTACATTCATGGTTCAGCGCTTGTTCCAGTCGTCCAGAACTAATGAAGTAGAATCACTTCCTCCCGTCTGCTTCCAGCAGATGCTGAGCTCAGCATCTTGTCATGGCCTCAGCAGATGCTGAGCTCAGCATCTTATCATGGCCTCAGCAGATGCTGAGCTCAGCATCTTGTCATGGCCTCAGCAGATGCTGAGCTCAGCATCTTGTCATGGCCTCAGCAGATGCTGAGCTCAGCATCTTGTCATGGCCTCAGCAGATGCTGAGCTCAGCATCTTGTCATGGCCTCAGCAGATGCTGAGCTCAGCATCTTGTCATGGCCTCAGCAGATGCTGAGCTCAGCATCTTGTCATGGCCTCAGCAGATGCTGAGCTCAGCTCTTGTCATGGCCTCAGCAGATGCTGAGCTCAGCATCTTGTCATGGCCTCAGCAGATGCTGAGCTCAGCATCTTGTCATGGCCTCAGCAGATGCTGAGCTCAGCATCTTGTCATGGCCTCAGCAGATGCTGAGCTCAGCATCTTGTCATGGCCTCAGCAGATGCTGAGCTCAGCATCTTGTCATGGCCTCAGCAGATGCTGAGCTCAGCATCTTGTCATGGCCTCAGCAGATGCTGAGCTCAGCATCTTGTCATGGCCTCAGCAGATGCTGAGCTCAGCATCTTGTCATGGCCTCAGCAGATGCTGAGCTCAGCATCTTGTCATGGCCTCAGCAGATGCTGAGCTCAGCATCTTGTCATGGCCTCAGCAGATGCTGAGCTCAGCATCTTGTCATGGTCTCAGCAGATGCTGAGCTCAGCATCTTGTCATGGCCTCAGCAGATGCTGAGCTCAGCATCTTGTCATGGCCTCAGCGGATGCTGAGCTCAGCATCTTGTCATGGCCTCAGCAGATGCTGAGCTCAGCATCTTGTCATGGCCTCAGCAGATGCTGAGCTCAGCATCTTGTCATGGCCTCAGCAGATGCTGAGCTCAGCATCTTGTCATGGCCTCAGCAGATGCTGAGCTCAGCATCTTGTCATGGCCTCAGCAGATGCTGAGCTCAGCATCTTGTCATGGCCTCAGCAGATGCTGAGCTCAGCATCTTATCATGGCCTCAGCAGATGCTGAGCTCAGCATCTTGTCATGGCCTCAGCAGATGCTGAGCTCAGCATCTTGTCATGGCCTCAGCAGATGCTGAGCTCAGCATCTTGTCATGGCCTCAGCAGATGCTGAGCTCAGCATCTTGTCATGGCCTCAGCAGATGCTGAGCTCAGCATCTTGTCATGGCCTCAGCAGATGCTGAGCTCAGCATCTTGTCATGGCTTTTCGTTGCTCTATTTTGCACTTCACGAGGAACGTTTTACTATTGAGGTTGTACAAACGTGTTCAGGAACTTCATGACTGTAATCAGTTCTCTCCTTACTCTTCTCTCTTTCGTAGAGGGCAAATTTTTGGCTTTTTACCTCTACCTGTAACTCAGCTCTTATCAAAGGTACCATTTTCTGTTACCTTCTTGTTGACATTTCTTATTAGTTCTATTTGTACTTTCAAGCATGATACTCATACTTAAGATGCATACTTTAATCAGGTCTAACACACGTTGTATATTCCTTAGTGAATTTCTCATGAATGTCCCTGAAGCAGTTGGAATATATACGAGCAGATTGTTTGTCTTCGACACTGTTCTCCTGGCGTGGTGTTCTGTAAACATGTTGGGTGCATTATCAATTTCCAAGTCCACAGACTGGGACATGTAACTTCTTACCTGCCAATTTGTTTACCCATATGGAGTCCTTCCTTCATTGTGTCCCATATTCATTATTTTGCAGTTATTTCGGGTAAATATCAACCATGTGTCAGACCAACTCTGGAGCTCCTCTACACCTCCTTGTAAATTTGATATCATCGTCATTCATTACTCTCCTCATGAATATATGCAACATATCAGGTAGAAATCCGGTCTTTCTGGCATGTCTTGCCTCAGAAGTGGTAGAGGATGTGTGGATCAGGTATTTGCTTTGAAGAATGTATGTGAGAAATACTTAGAAAAGCAAATGGATTTGTATGTAGCATTTATGGATCTGGAGAAGGCATATGATAGAGTTGATAGAGATGCTCTGTGGAAGGTATTAAGAATATATGGTGTGGGAGGAAAGTTGTTAGAAGCAGTGAAAAGTTTTTATCGAGGATGTAAGGCATGTGTACGTGTAAGAAGAGAGGAAAGTGATTGGTTCTCAGTGAATGTAGGTTTGCGGCACGGGTGTTTGATGTCTCCATGGTTGTTTAATTTGTTTATGGATTGGGTTGTTAGGGAGGTGAATGCAAGAGTTTTGGAAAGAGGGGCAAGTATGAAGTCTGTTGGGGATGAGAGAGCTTGGGAAGTGAGTCAGTTGTTGTTCGCTGATGATACAGCGTTGGTGGCTGATTCATGTGAGAAACTGCAGAAGCTGGTGGCTGAGTTTGGTAAAGTGTGTGAAAGAAGAAAGTTAAGAGTAAATGTGAATAAGAGCAAGGTTATTAGGTACAGTAG
This sequence comes from Panulirus ornatus, assembly GCF_036320965.1. Taxonomy (NCBI): domain Eukaryota; kingdom Metazoa; phylum Arthropoda; class Malacostraca; order Decapoda; family Palinuridae; genus Panulirus; species Panulirus ornatus. The sequence goes on along the minus strand of NC_092252.1, from coordinate 24,625,809 downwards.
GGTTGAGGGTCAAGTCAATTGGGTGGTGAGTTTGAATGGAGAAAAACTGGAGGAAGTAAAGTGTTTTAGATATCTGGGAGTGGATCTGGCAGCGGATGGAACCATGGAAGCGGAAGTGGATCATAGGGTGGGGGAGGGGGCGAAAATTCTGGGAGCCTTGAAGAATGTGTGGAAGTCGAGAACATTATCTCGGAAAGCAAAAATGGGTATGTTTGAAGGAATAGTGGTTCCAACAATGTTGTATGGTTGCGAGACGTGGGCTATGGATAGAGTTGTGCGCAGGAGGATGGATGTGCTGGAAATGAGATGTTTGAGGACAATATGTGGTGTGAGGTGGTTTGATCGAGTAAGTAACGTAAGGGTAAGAGAGATGTGTGGAAATAAAAAGAGCGTGGTTGAGAGAGCAGAAGAGGGTGTTTTGAAATGGTTCGGGCACATGGAGAGAATGAGTGAGGAAAGATTGACCAAGAGAATATATGTGTCAGAGGTGGAGGGAACGAGGAGAAGAGGGAGACCAAATTGGAGGTGGAAAGATGGAGTGAAAAAGATTTTGTGTGATCGGGGCCTGAACATGCAGGAGGGTGAAAGGAGGGCAAGGAATAGAGTGAATTGGAGCGATGTGGTATACCGGGGTTGACGTGCTGTCAGTGGATTGAATCAAGGCATGTGAAGCGTCTGGGGTAAACATGGAAAGCTGTGTAGGTATGTATATTTGCGTGTGTGGACGTATGTATATACATGTGTATGGGGGTGGGTTGGGCCATTTCTTTCGTCTGTTTCCTTGCGCTACCTCGAAAACGGGGGAGACAGCGACAAAGCAAAAAAAAAAAAATATATATATATATATATATATATATATATATATATATATATATATATATATATATATATATATGTATATATATATATATATATACGAATAAAGTGTATATGAACGCGCACCTTCATAGAACATACAAAGCTCCATCAGCCAGGATCGAACCTGGGACCCCTTGTGCAAGAGGCCTCTTGCACAAGGGGTCCCAGGTTCGATCCTGGCTGATGGAGCTTTGTATGTGATATATATATATATATATGTGTGTGTGTGTGTGTGTGTGTGTGTGTGTGTATGCATAAATATGCGCAACAACTTGTAGATCAATATGGCATGTCAGTCTTGTCCACAGCAGACGACCAGTAATGAATCCTTCTGATGTAGTAGTAGCAGTGACGCTACTGTTGTCTGTTTGAGATCATCAGGTCCCAGCTTGGACGAGCCCCATCACATGACGGCCTGTGACCAGATATGAACCTGGACAGGACGTTGCCTCACACCGACTCTGATCCTGGTGAGGGTGAACTTGACAACATTGAAATCAAATAAAAACGTAAACATTAGGGAACGAATGGAGTACCATCCTCCATACTGTCACACACCATGTTCACTCCAGACATAAACCACATGCATCTTTGCAACACTTTTACGCTGCAGATGAAACGCCGTCTTCACGACACCTTCATCTTCACGACACGCTTATATCTTCATTAAACCCTCTACACCACAGGCCTTTGAACTGACCTTACGGATCAAGACAAATGTCATTTTTACTGCACCCTCATCTTTACAGCATCTTTACCTTCACTAAACCCTCATCACCAGTGGCGATTAAGATGCGTCTAAAAGTTCAGGTTAAACACAACGTTACATCAGGGATCAGCTGCTGATCGCTGGAGGGACAAGTAACAACAAGAAGTATAACCAAGACAATGTGTTCCCATCCTCCGAAGGGACATATAAAAGATGAGAGAAGTACTAACGGGAGGCGGATGGAGGGCAGGGTTGTAGGGCCCATCACACTGGCAGAGAGCACCATATCCTTCGTAGGTGTCACAGAAACGTGCGTGGGCTGCTTGGTGCTTCGTTCCTTCCCGCCCACACCACCCACCTGCAACACACCAGCCACAGTCAGTACTATAAGGACGTTCTTAAGAACAACAGCAGAGCATAGGACTGAGTTTCCCCATGTCTGGCTAGTACCCACCTTCTGTTGCCATGATGACGTCCACTTCCAATCGCAAAGCTGGACCAGCCCTGGCGCCCTCTCGTGTGGCCACGGTCTCCGCCAGGACCCTCCCTCCATGCAAGGTGAAGCCACGTCTGTGTCCCGTGAGGGTAACCATTACCCAGAGCTCACCAAGCGTTACCCGAGGCACCAGCGTAGCCCCCTGCTGCAACAGGGCCTCCACGCCCTCAGGCCACATATACGTCATAAAGGGCGGCTGTGACCGACACAAGAAAGTAAAAAACAAATTGAAAAAAAGCATCACGTCAGTTTGAAGGTGCGTGTGGCCTTAAATCCCATGTTATTAAAAAGTGCTTCAGAAATTACCAAATGCATAAACTACGTACGGGATGTTGATCAATAAGTTTCCTCGGCTTATCTAAAATTGCTACATTCATCTACCACACCTTTTTCCCCTAACTGCACCTCTTCCTCTACCACACCTCCTCCTTCTACACCAAACCTTCTCCTCTACCATACTTCCTTCACCAAAACACCTCTCCATTCACCACGCCTTCACCTTCATCGCTCCTCTACCAAACCTCCACGGCTTAACAGTTTACAGCAGAGCGAGAAACGAGTACTTTTACAGGATGTGAAAAAGAATTGCAAACACATCAGAGGAAGTAACGCACACAGAACATGAACTCAAAACGTCTTACGAAACACCGGAAAAGAACGAAGAGAAAAGAGCCATCGATGAAATAATAAAAAACCTATAACTTTCTACTCATATGCAAAACGCGAAGCGAAGACTGCAAACCTCATTAGCTATCCTGAAAACAAAATCGGGTACATTTACAGAGGAGCTTCTAAAGCAGCTATATGAAGCGATGGTCACTGTCAGTATAATCACAGACAAAGTAAACCAACACACTTTCTTTCTTCCTGAACGTACCTTCCTAAACACGACGGTTATCACCACCTCCTTCACCACAGGATTTTGAGAGGGCTATTGAGAGTATGCCCGTGCACTCTGCCCCAGGACCGAACTCCTGGAACTCAGTCTCCATGAAGAAATGCAAAAACACATCTTACACGATCATTAGACCTCCTCTGAAGAGAAAAGGAAAGAGTCTGAAAGTGACTCAATATCGTCCCCACTTCACAAAGATTGGATGTAAAGTAATCTCAGAAAATCTATCGACCGATAACACGGCCATAGCATATTACCAAAAGCTACGAGAGAGACGTAACAGACGACTTGATTGAATTTATGGAAGTGAACAACAGTCCACATAATCCAGGACAACGTGGTTACAGCACGGGAACATCTTGCCTCTCTCAGTCACTTGACCATTAAATAAGATTATTGAAGCTTTGGAAAACATGGGAAATGCTGATGTTATATATATACTTTCCAAACACGTCCACCACACACCACCTCCCTCCTGCTCTACCACACACCACCTCCTTCCTCCTCTACCACACACCTACCTCCTTCCTCCTCTACCACACACCACCTCCCTCCTCCTCTACCACACATCCACCTCCTTCCTCCTCTACCACACATCCACCTCCTTCCTCCTCTACCACACAACCACCTCCTCCCTACTCTACCACACACCACCTCCATCCTACTCTACCACACAACCACCTCCTTCCACCTCCATCACACACCCACCTCCATCCTACTCTACCACACACCATCTCCCTCCTCCTCTACCACACACCACCTCCTTCCTACTCTACCACACCCACCTCCTCCTACTCTAACACACACCACCTCCTTCCTCACTCTACCACACAACCACCTCCTTCCTACTCTACCACACACACCTTCCTCCTACTCTACCACACACCACCTCCCTCCTCATCTACCACACAACCATCTCCTCCTCCTCTACCACACACCACTTCCTCCCTACTCTACGACACACCACCTCCTTCCTACTCTACCACACAACCACCTCCTTCCTCCTCTACCACACACCACCTCCCCCCTCATCTACCACACACCACCTCCTCCTCCTCTACCACACAACCACCTCCCTCCTCTACCACACACCACCTCCTTCCTACTCTACTACACAACCACCTCCTTCCTCCTCTACCACACACCACCTCCATCCTCATCTACCACACACCACCTCATTCCTCCTCTACCACACACCACCTCCTTCTTCCCCTATCACACACCACCTCCTCCTCCTCTACCACACAACCACCTCCATCCTCCTCTACCAGACACCACCTCCTTCCTCCTCTACCACACGACCACCTCCTTCCACCTCTACCACACACCACCTCCTTCTTCCCCTATCACACACCACCTCCTTCCTCCTCTACCACACACCCACCTCCTTTCTCCTCTACCACACACCACCTCCTTCTTCCCCTATCACACACCACCTCCTTCCTCCTCTACCACACAACCACCTCCTTCCTCCTCTACCAGACACCACCTCCTTCCTCCTCTACCACACGACCACCTCCTTTCTCCTCTACCTCACACCACCTCCTTCTTCCCCTATCACACACCACCTCCTTCCTCCTCTACCACAAACCCACCTCCTTTCTCCTCTACCACACACCACCTCCTTCTTCCCCTATCACACACCAACTCCTTCCTCCTCTACCACACGACAATCTCCTTTCCCCTCTACCTCACACCACCTCCTTCTTCCACTATCACACACCACCTCCTTCCTCCTCTACCACACAACCACCTCCTCCCTACTCTACCACACACCACCTCCCTCCTCCTCTACCACACTCCACCTCCTTCCTCCTCTACCACACACCACCTCCCTCCTCCTCTACCACACTCCACCTCCTTCCTCCTCTACCACACTCCACCTCCTTCCTCCTCTACCATACACCACCTCCTTCCTCCTCTACCTCACACCACCTCCTTCTTCCCCTATCACACACCACCTCCTTCCTCCTCTACCACACACCCACCTCCTTTCTCCTCTACCACACACCCACCTCCTTCCTCCTCTACCACACACCACCTCCTTCTTCCCCTATCACACACCACCTTCCTCCTCTACCACACACCCACCTCCTTTCTCCTCTACCACACACCACCTCCTTCTTCCCCTATCACACACCACCTCCCTCCTCATCTACCACACACCACCTCCTTCCTCCTCTACCACACACCACCTCCCTCCTCATCTACCACACACCACCTCCTTCCTCCTCTACCACACACCACCTCCTTCTTCCCCTATCACACACCACCTCCTTCCTCCTCTACCACACACCCACCTCCTTTCTCCTCTACCACACACCACCTCCCTCCTCATCTACCACACACCACCTCCCTCCTCATCTACCACACACCACCTCATTCCTCCTCTACCACACACCACCTCATTCCTCCTCTACCACACAACACCTCCCTCCTCATCTACCACACACCACCTCCCTCCTCATCTACCACACACCACCTCATTCCTCCTCTACCACACACCGCCTCCTTCCTCCTCTATATCTCCTCTTCCACGCATCACGTACTTCCTCATCTATACCTCCTCTTCCACATACCACTTCCTTCCTCCACTTCCACACACTAACTCCTTCCTTCTCTTCCACACACCACCTCCTTCCTCCTATTCCTTACACCACCTGCTTCCTCCAGCACACCACCTCATTTCTTTGTTATATCTCCTCCTACTCCACACCTGCTCCTCCACCACATCTTTTCCATCATCACAAGACCTTTTCCACCACACCTCCACTTCCAACCTACCAGCTCCTCCCAACCACACCTCCTCCTAAAAACAAAATCGGGTACATTTACAGAGGAGCTTCTAAAGCAGCTATATGAAGCGATGGTCACTGTCAGTATAATCACAGACAAAGTAAACCAACACACTTTCTTTCTTCCTGAACGTACCTTCCTAAACACGACGGTTATCACCACCTCCTTCACCACAGGATTTTGAGAGGGCTATTGAGAGTATGCCCGTGCACTCTGCCCCAGGACCGAACTCCTGGAACTCAGTCTCCATGAAGAAATGCAAAAACACATCTTACACGATCATTAGACCTCCTCTGAAGAGAAAAGGAAAGAGTCTGAAAGTGACTCAATATCGTCCCCACTTCACAAAGATTGGATGTAAAGTAATCTCAGAAAATCTATCGACCGATAACACGGCCATAGCATATTACCAAAAGCTACGAGAGAGACGTAACAGACGACTTGATTGAATTTATGGAAGTGAACAACAGTCCACATAATCCAGGACAACGTGGTTACAGCACGGGAACATCTTGCCTCTCTCAGTCACTTGACCATTAAATAAGATTATTGAAGCTTTGGAAAACATGGGAAATGCTGATGTTATATATATACTTTCCAAACACGTCCACCACACACCACCTCCCTCCTGCTCTACCACACACCACCTCCTTCCTCCTCTACCACACACCTACCTCCTTCCTCCTCTACTACACATCACCTCCCTCCTCCTCTACCACACATCCACCTCCTTCCTCCTCTACCACACATCCACCTCCTTCCTCCTCTACCACACAACCACCTCCTTCCTCCTCTACCACACAACCACCTCCCTCCTCATCTACCACACACCCACCTCCCTCCTCATCTACCACACATCCACCTCCTTCCTCCTCTACCACACACCCACCTCCTTTCTCCTCTACCACACACCACCTCCTTCCTCCTCTACCACACACCACCTCCTCCCTACTCTAAAACACACCACCTCCTTCCTACTCTACCACACAACCACCTCCCTCCTCTACCACACACCACTTCCTCCCTACTCTACCACACACCACCTCCCTCCTCCTCTACCACACTCCACCTCCTTCCTCCTCTACCACACACCACCTCCCTCCTCCTCTACCACACTCCACCTCCTTCCTCCTCTACCACACTCCACCTCCTTCCTCCTCTACCATACACCACCTCCTTCCTCCTCTACCTCACACCACCTCCTTCTTCCCCTATCACACACCACCTCCTTCCTCCTCTACCACACACCCACCTCCTTTCTCCTCTACCACACACCCACCTCCTTCCTCCTCTACCACACACCACCTCCTTCTTCCCCTATCACACACCACCTTCCTCCTCTACCACACACCCACCTCCTTTCTCCTCTACCACACACCACCTCCTTCTTCCCCTATCACACACCACCTCCCTCCTCATCTACCACACACCACCTCCTTCCTCCTCTACCACACACCACCTCCCTCCTCATCTACCACACACCACCTCCTTCCTCCTCTACCACACACCACCTCCTTCTTCCCCTATCACACACCACCTCCTTCCTCCTCTACCACACACCCACCTCCTTTCTCCTCTACCACACACCACCTCCCTCCTCATCTACCACACACCACCTCCCTCCTCATCTACCACACACCACCTCATTCCTCCTCTACCACACACCACCTCATTCCTCCTCTACCACACAACACCTCCCTCCTCATCTACCACACACCACCTCCCTCCTCATCTACCACACACCACCTCATTCCTCCTCTACCACACACCGCCTCCTTCCTCCTCTATATCTCCTCTTCCACGCATCACGTACTTCCTCATCTATACCTCCTCTTCCACATACCACTTCCTTCCTCCACTTCCACACACTAACTCCTTCCTTCTCTTCCACACACCACCTCCTTCCTCCTATTCCTTACACCACCTGCTTCCTCCAGCACACCACCTCATTTCTTTGTTATATCTCCTCCTACTCCACACCTGCTCCTCCACCACATCTTTTCCATCATCACAAGACCTTTTCCACCACACCTCCACTTCCAACCTACCAGCTCCTCCCAACCACACCTCCTCCTAAAAACAAAATCGGGTACATTTACAGAGGAGCTTCTAAAGCAGCTATATGAAGCGATGGTCACTGTCAGTATAATCACAGACAAAGTAAACCAACACACTTTCTTTCTTCCTGAACGTACCTTCCTAAACACGACGGTTATCACCACCTCCTTCACCACAGGATTTTGAGAGGGCTATTGAGAGTATGCCCGTGCACTCTGCCCCAGGACCGAACTCCTGGAACTCAGTCTCCATGAAGAAATGCAAAAACACATCTTACACGATCATTAGACCTCCTCTGAAGAGAAAAGGAAAGAGTCTGAAAGTGACTCAATATCGTCCCCACTTCACAAAGATTGGATGTAAAGTAATCTCAGAAAATCTATCGACCGATAACACGGCCATAGCATATTACCAAAAGCTACGAGAGAGACGTAACAGACGACTTGATTGAATTTATGGAAGTGAACAACAGTCCACATAATCCAGGACAACGTGGTTACAGCACGGGAACATCTTGCCTCTCTCAGTCACTTGACCATTAAATAAGATTATTGAAGCTTTGGAAAACATGGGAAATGCTGATGTTATATATATACTTTCCAAACACGTCCACCACACACCACCTCCCTCCTGCTCTACCACACACCACCTCCTTCCTCCTCTACCACACACCTACCTCCTTCCTCCTCTACCACACATCCACCTCCTTCCTCCTCTACCACACATCCACCTCCTTCCTCCTCTACCACACAACCACCTCCTTCCTCCTCTACCACACAACCACCTCCCTCCTCATCTACCACACACCCACCTCCCTCCTCATCTACCACACATCCACCTCCTTCCTCCTCTACCACACACCCACCTCCTTTCTCCTCTACCACACACCACCTCCTTCCTCCTCTACCACACACCACCTCCTCCCTACTCTAAAACACACCACCTCCTTCCTACTCTACCACACAACCACCTCCCTCCTCTACCACACACCACTTCCTCCCTACTCTACCACACACCACCTCCCTCCTCATCTACCACACAACCACTTCCCTCCTCTACCACACACCACTTCCTCCCTACTCTACGACACACCACCTCCTTCCTACTCTACCACACAACCACCTCCTTCCTCCTCTACCACACACCACCTCCCTCCTCATCTACCACACACCACCTCCCTCCTCCTCTACCACACAACCACCTCCCTCCTCTACCACACACCACCTCCTTCCTACTCTACCACACAACCACCTCCTTCCTCCTCTACCACACACCACCTCCATCCTCATCTACCACACACCACCTCATTCCTCCTCTACCACACACCATCTCCTTCCTCCTCTACCACACACCACCTCCATCCTCCTCTACCACACACCACCTCCCTCCTGCTCTACCACACACCACCTCCCTCCTCCTCTACCACACAACCACCTCCTTCCTCCTCTACCACACACCACCTCCTTCCTCCTCCACCACACACCCACCTCCTTTCTCCTCTCCCACACTCCATCTCCTTCCTCCTCTCCCACACTCCACCTCCTTCCTCCTCTACCACACACCACCTCCTTCCTCCTCCACCACACACCCACCTCCTTTCTCCTCTACCACACTCCATCTCCTTCCTCCTCTCCCACACTCCACCTCCTTCCTCTTCTACCACACACGACCTCCTTCTTCCCCTATCACACACGACCTCCTTCCTCCTCTACCACACTCCACCTCCTTCCTACTCTACCACACACCACCTCCTTCCTACTCTACCACACACCCACCTCCTTTCTCCTCTACCACACACCACCTCCTTCTTCCCCTATCACACACCACCTCCTTCCTCCTCTACCACAATCCACCTCCTTCCTCCTCTACCACACACCATCTCCTTCCTCCTCTACCACACACCACCTCCTTCCTCCTCTACCACACACCACCTCCATCCTCCTCTACCAAACACCACCTCCTTCCTCCTCTACCACACACCCACCTCCTTCCTCCTATACCACACACCACCTCCTTCTTCCCCTATCACACACCACCTCCTTCCTCCTCTACCACACACCACCTCCTTCTTCCCCTATCACACACCACCTCCTTCCTCCTCTACCACACACCACCTCCTTCTTCCCCTATCACACACCACCTCCCTCCTCCTCTACCACACAACCACCTCCATCCTCCTCTACCAGACACCACCTCCTTCCTCCTCTACCACACGACCACCTCCTTTCTCCTCTACCTCACACCACCTCCTTTTTCCCCTATCACACACCACCTCCTTCCTCCTCTACCACACACCACCTCCTTCTTCCCCTATCACACACCACCTCCTTCCTCCTCTACCACACAACCACCTCCATCCTCCTCTACCAGACACCACCTCCTTCCTCCTCTACCACACGACCACCTCCTTTCTCCTCTACCTCACACCACCTCCTTCTTCCCCTATCACACACCACCTCCTTCCTCCTCTACCACACACCCACCTCCTTTCTCCTCTACCACACACCACCTCCTTCTTCCCCTATCACACACCAACTCCTTCCTCCTCTACCACACGACCATCTCCTTTCTCCTCTACCTCACACCACCTCCTTCTTCCCCTATCACACACCACCTCCTTCCTCCTCTACCACACAACCACCTCCTCCCTACTCTACCACACACCACCTCCCTCCTCCTCTACCACACTCCACCTCCTTCCTCCTCTACCACACACCACCTCCCTTCTCCTCTACCACACTCCACCTCCTTCCTCCTCTACCACACTCCACCTCCTTCCTCCTCTACCATACACCACCTCCTTCCTCCTCTACCTCACACCACCTCCTTCTTCCCCTATCACACACCACCTCCTTCCTCCTCTACCACACACCCACCTCCTTTCTCCTCTACCACACACCCACCTCCTTCCTCCTCTACCACACACCACCTCCTTCTTCCCCTATCACACACCACCTTCCTCCTCTACCACACACCCACCTCCTTTCTCCTCTACCACACACCACCTCCTTCTTCCCCTATCACACACCACCTCCCTCCTCATCTACCACACACCACCTCCTTCCTCCTCTACCACACACCACCTCCCTCCTCATCTACCACACACCACCTCCTTCCTCCTCTACCACACACCACCTCCTTCTTCCCCTATCACACACCACCTCCTTCCTCCTCTACCACACACCCACCTCCTTTCTCCTCTACCACACACCACCTCCCTCCTCATCTACCACACACCACCTCCCTCCTCATCTACCACACACCACCTCATTCCTCCTCTACCACACACCACCTCATTCCTCCTCTACCACACAACACCTCCCTCCTCATCTACCACACACCACCTCCCTCCTCATCTACCACACACCATCTCATTCCTCCTCTACCACACACCACCTCCTTCCTCCTCTATATCTCCTCTTCCACGCATCACGTACTTCCTCATCTATACCTCCTCTTCCACATACCACTTCCTTCCTCCACTTCCACACACTAACTCCTTCCTTCTCTTCCACACACCACCTCCTTCCTCCTATTCCTTACTCCACCTGCTTCCTCCAGCACACCACCTCATTTCTTTGTTATATCTCCTCCTACTCCACACCTGCTCCTCCACCACATCTTTTCCATCATCACAAGACCTTTTCCACCACACCTCCACTTCCAACCTACCAGCTCCTCCCAACCACACCTCCTCCTAAAAACAAAATCGGGTACATTTACAGAGAAGCTTCTAAAGCAGCTATATGAAGCGATGGTCACTGTCAGTATAATCACAGACAAAGTAAACCAACACACTTTCTTTCTTCCTGAACGTACCTTCCTAAACACGACGGTTATCACCACCTCCTTCACCACAGGATTTTGAGAGGGCTATTGAGAGTATGCCCGTGCACTCTGCCCCAGGACCGAACTCCTGGAACTCAGTCTCCATGAAGAAATGCAAAAACACATCTTACACGATCATTAGACCTCCTCTGAAGAGAAAAGGAAAGAGTCTGAAAGTGACTCAATATCGTCCCCACTTCACAAAGATTGGATGTAAAGTAATCTCAGAAAATCTATCGACCGATAACACGGCCATAGCATATTACCAAAAGCTACGAGAGAGACGTAACAGACGACTTGATTGAATTTATGGAAGTGAACAACAGTCCACATAATCCAGGACAACGTGGTTACAGCACGGGAACATCTTGCCTCTCTCAGTCACTTGACCATTAAATAAGATTATTGAAGCTTTGGAAAACATGGGAAATGCTGATGTTATATATATACTTTCCAAACACGTCCACCACACACCACCTCCCTCCTGCTCTACCACACACCACCTCCTTCCTCCTCTACCACACACCTACCTCCTTCCTCCTCTACCACACACCACCTCCCTCCTCCTCTACCACACATCCACCTCCTTCCTCCTCTACCACACATCCACCTCCTTCCTCCTCTACCACACAACCACCTCCTCCCTACTCTACCACACACCACCTCCATCCTACTCTACCACACAACCACCTCCTTCCACCTCCATCACACACCCACCTCCATCCTACTCTACCACACACCATCTCCCTCCTCCTCTACCACACAACCACCTCCTTCCTACTCTACCACACACCACCTCCTTCCTACTCTACCACACACCACCTCCCTCCTCATCTACCACACAACCACCTCCTTCCTACTCTACCACACACCACCTCCTTCCTACTCTACCACACACCACCTCCCTCCTCATCTACCACACACCATCTCCCTCCTCCTCTACCACACACCACCTCCTTCCTCCTCTATATCTCCTCTTCCACGCATCACGTACTTCCTCATCTATACCTCCTCTTCCACATACCACTTCCTTCCTCCACTTCCACACACTAACTCCTTCCTTCTCTTCCACACACCACCTCCTTCCTCCTATTCCTTACTCCACCTGCTTCCTCCAGCACACCACCTCATTTCTTTATTATATCTCCTCCTACACCACACCTGCTCCTCCACCACATCTTTTCCATCACCAAAACACCTTTTCCACCACACCTCCACTTCCAAACTACCAGCTCCTCCCAACCACACATTCTCCTTCATACCACCTTGTCGTGTATCACACCACCTTCCCTTCCATATCTCCTCCATCACAGTTACCCCCAACCATACCTCCACCACACCTCTCCCTGCTCCACCACACCACCTCCTCCAACACCTGAAGCTGGAGAAGGAGAGGCAATACTCACCATACCAAGTAGAACCAGCAGACGCCCAGGCTGTAGGGAGTCCAGGCAGCCGTGCAAGCCATGTTGCTCGGCTGGCTGGTACGTGCGGAAATGTCGTGCCATCATAACGTGACCCGTACTGGCGTGCATCACCAACACGTGCACTCCACCTTCACCACTGGTCCCTGCTTCGTACCCATACACCTGCAAACACGTACTTCCATGGTAGACTGCTACAGATAGTAACATTGTAGTCTGCTACAGGTAGCAGCATAGTAGTCTGCTACAGGTAGCAGCATAGTAGTATGCTACAGGTAGAACCATAGTAGTCTGCTACTAGTGGTATCATAGTAGTCTGCTGCAGGTTTCGCCATAGTAGTCTGCTACAGGTAGCACCTTACTCCCAAGACATTCCCAAACCACTCTTCCCCTTTACCCTTGAGCTTCGTTTCACTCAGAGCCAAAACATCCAGGTTCCTTTCCTCAAACATACTACCTATCTCTCCTTTTTTCACATCTTGGTTACATCCACACACATTTAGACACCCCAATCTGAGCCTTCGAGGAGGATGAGCACTCCTCGCGTGACTCCTTCATCTTTTTCCTCTTTTAGAAACTTTCTAACCCCCGCTGCCGATATATATATATATATATATATATATATATATATATATATATATATATATATATATATATATTTTCTATTTTTTTATACTTTGTCGCTGTCTCCCGCGTTTGCGAGGTAGCGCAAGGAAACAGACGAAAGAAATGGCCCAACCCCCCCCCCATACACATGTATATACATACGTCCACACACGCAAATATACATACCTACACAGCTTTCCATGGTTTACCCCAGACGCTTCACATGCCTTGATTCAATCCACTGACAGCACGTCAGCCCCGGTATACCACATCGCTCCAATTCACTCTATTCCTTGCCCTCCTTTCACCCTCCTGCATGTTCAGGCCCCGATCACACAAAATCTTTTTCACTCCATCTTTCCACCTCCAATTTGGTCTCCCTCTTCTCCTTGTTCCCTCCACCTCCGACACATATATCCTCTTGGTCAATCTTTCCTCACTCATCCTCTCCATGTGCCCAAACCACTTCAAAACACCCTCTTCTGCTCTCTCAACCACGCTCTTTTTATTTCCACGCATCTCTCTTACCCTTACGTTACTCACTCGATCAAACCACCTCACACCACACATTGTCCTCAAACATCTCATTTCCAGCACATCCATCCTCCTGCGCACAACTCTATCCATAGCCCACGCCTCGCAACCATACAACATTGTTGGAACCACTATTCCTTCAAACATACCCATTTTTGCTTTCCGAGATAATGTTCTCGACTTCCACACATTCTTCAAGGCCCCCAGAATTTTCGCCCCCTCCCCCACCCTATGATCCACTTCCGCTTCCATTGTTCCATCCGCTGCCAGATCCACTCCCAGATATCTAAAACACTTCACTTCCTCCAGTTTTTCTCCATTCAAACTCACCTCCCAATTGACTTGACCCTCAACCCTACTGTACCTAATAACCTTGCTCTTATTCACATTTACTCTTAACTTTCTTCTTCCACACACTTTACCAAACTCAGTCACCAGCTTCTGCAGTTTCACACATGAATCAGCCACCAGCGCTGTGTCATCAGCGAACAACAACTGACTCACTTCCCAAGCTCTCTCATCCCCAACAGACTTCATACTTGCCCCCCTTTCCAAAACTCTTGCATTTACCTCCCTAACAACCCCATCCATAAACAAATTAAACAACCATGGAGACATTACTCACCCCTGCCGCAAACCTACATTCACTGAGAACCAATCACTTTCCTCTCTTCCTACACGTACACATGCCTTACATCCTCGATAAAAACTTTTCACTGCTTCTAACAACTTTCCTCCCACACCATATATTCTTAATACCTTCCACAGAGCATCTCTATCAACTCTATCATATGCCTTCTCCAGATCCATAAAAGCTACATACAAATCCATTTGCTTTTCTAAGTATTTCTCACATACATTCTTCAAAGCAAACACCTGATCCACACATCCTCTACCACTTCTGAAACCACACTGCTCTTCCCCAATCTGATGCTCTGTACATGCCTTCACCCTCTCAATCAATACCCTCCCATATAATTTACCAGGAATACTCAACAAACTTATACCTCTGTAATTTGAGCACTCACTCTTATCCCCTTTGCCTTTGTACAATGGCACTATGCACGCATTCCGCCAATCCTCAGGCACCTCACCATGAGTCATACATACATTAAATAACCTTACCAACCAGTCAACAATACAGTCACCCCCTTTTTTAATAAATTCCACTGCAATACCATCCAAACCTGCTGCCTTGCCGGCTTTCATCTTCCGCAAAGCTTTCACTACCTCTTCTCTGTTTACCAAATCATTTTCCCTAACCCTCTCACTTTGCACACCACCTCGACCAAAACACCCTATATCTGCCACTCTATCATCAAACACATTCAACAAACCTTCGAAATACTCACTCCATCCCCTTCTCACATCACCACTAGTTATCACCTCCCCATTTGCGCCCTTCACTGAAGTTCCCATTTGCTCCCTTGTCTTACGCACTTTATTTACCTCCTTCCAGAACATCTTTTTATCCTCCCTAAAATTTAATGATATATATATATATATATATATATATATATATATATATATATATATATATATATATATATATATATATATATATATATATATATATATATATATATATATATATATATATATATATATATATATATATATATATATATATATATATATATATATATATATACATATATATATATATATATATATATATATATATATATATATATATATATATATATATATATATATATATATATATATATATATATATATATATATATATATATATATATATATTTTCTTTCTTTCAAACTATTCGCCATTTCCCGCATTAGCGAGGTAGCGTTAAGAACAGAGGACTGGGCCTTGAGGGAATACCCTCACCTGGCCCAATTCTCTGTTCCTTCTTTTGGAAAATTAAAAAAAAAACGTGAGGGTAGGATTTCCAGCCCCCCGCTCCCTCCCCTTTTAGTCGCCTTCTACGACACGCGGGGAATACGTGGGAAGTATTCTTTCTCCCCTATCCCCAGGGATATATATATATATATATATATATATATATATATATATATATATATATATATATATATATATATATATATATATATATATATATATATATCAAACACATTCAACAAACCTTCAAAATACTCACTCCATCTCCTTCTCACATCACCACTACTTGTTATCACCTCCCCATTTGCGCCCTTCACTGAAGTTCCATTTGCTCCCTTGTCTTACGCATTTTATTTACCTCCTTCCAGAACATCTTTTAATTCTCCCTAAAATTTAATGATACTCTCTCACCCCAACTCTCATTTGCCCTCTTTTTCACCTCTTGCACCTTTCTCTTGACCTCCTGTCTCTTTCTTCTATACATCTCCCACTCATTTGCATTTTTTCCCTGCAAAAATCGTCCAAATGCCTCTCTCTTCTCTTTCACTAATAATCTTACTTCTTCATCCCACCACTCACTACCCTTTCTAATCAACCCACCTCCCACGCTTCTCATGCTACAAGCATCTTTTGCGCAAGCCATCACTGCTTCCCTAAATACGTCCCATTCCTCCCCCACTCGAGGTCGAGGTGGTGTGAAAAGTGAGAGGGTTAGGGAAAATGATTTGGTAAATAGAGAAGAGGTAGTAAAAGCTTTGCGGAAGATGAAAGCCGGCAAGGCTGCAGGTTTGGATGGTATTGCAGTGGAATTTATTAAAAAAGGGGGTGACTGTATTGTTGACTGGTTGGTAAGGTTATCTAATGTATGTGAGGTGCCTGAGGATTGGCGGAATGCGTGCATAGTGCCATTGTACAAAGGCAAAGGGGATAAGAGTGAGTGCTCAAATTACTGAGGTATAAGTTTGTTGAGTATTCCTGGTAAATTATATGGGAGGGTATTGATTGAGAGGGTGAAGGCATGTACAGAGCATCAGACTGGGGAAGAGCAGTGTGGTTTCAGAAGTGGTAGAGGATGTGTGGATCAGGTGTTTGCTTTGAAGAATGTATGTGAGAAATACTTAGAAAAGCAAATGGATTTGTATGTAGCATTTATGGATCTGGAGAAGGCATATGAAAGAGTTGATAAAACCCTCTGAGGAAGGTTTTAAGAATATATGGTGTGGGAGGCAAGTTGTTAGAAGCAGTGAAAAGTTTTTATCGAGGATGTATGGCATGTGTACGTGTAGGAAGAGAGGAAAGTGATTGGTTCTCAGTGAATGTAGGTTTGCGGCAGGGGTGTGTGATGTCTCCATGGTTGTTTAATTTGTTTATGGATGGGGTTGTTAGGGAGGTGAATGCAAGAGTTTTGGAAAGAGGGGCAAGTATGAAGTCTGTTGGGGATGAGGGAGCTTGGGAAGTGAGTCAGTTGTTGTTCGCTGATGATACAGCGTTGGTGGCTGATTCATGTGAGAAACTGCAGAAGTGGTGACTGAGTTTGGTAAAGTGTGCGAAAGAAGAAAGTAAAGAGTAAATGTGAATAAGAGCAAGGTTATTAGGTACAGTAGGGTTGAGGGTCAAGTCAACTGGGAGATAAGTTTGAATGGAGAAAAACTGGAGGAAGTAAAGTGTTTTAGATATCTGGGAGTGGAGCTGGCAGTGGATGGAACCATGGAAGCGGAAGTGAATCATAGGGTGGGGGAGGGGGCGAAAATCCTGGCAGCCTTGAAGAATGTGTGGAAGACGAGAACATTATCTCGGAAAGCAAAAATGGGTATGTTTGAAGGAATAGTGGTTCCAACAATGTTGTATGGTTGCGAGGCGTGGGCTATGGATAGAGTTGTGCGCAGGAGGGT
The DNA here is from genome assembly GCF_036320965.1 of Panulirus ornatus. Taxonomy (NCBI): domain Eukaryota; kingdom Metazoa; phylum Arthropoda; class Malacostraca; order Decapoda; family Palinuridae; genus Panulirus; species Panulirus ornatus. The sequence continues at coordinate 24,607,850 of NC_092252.1, read as the reverse complement.
GGATGTGCTGGAAAAGAGATGTTTGAGGACAATATGTGGTGTGAGGTGGTTTAATCGAGTAAGTAACGTAAGGGTAAGAGAGATGTGTGGAAATAAAAAGAGCGTGGTTGAGAGAGCAGAAGAGGGTGTTTTGAAATGGTTTGGGCACATGAAGAGAATGAGTGAGGAAAGATTGACCAAGAGGATATATGTGTCGGAGGTGGAGGGAACGAGGAAAAGTGGGAGACCAAATTGGAGGTGGAAAGATGGAGTGAAAAAGATTTGTGTGATCGGGGCCTGAACATGCAGGAGGGTGAAAGGCGTGCAAGGAATAGAGTGAATTGGATCGATGTGGTATACCGGGGTCGACTTGCTGTCAGTGGATTGAATCAGGGCATGTGAAGCGTCTGGGGTAAACCATGGAAAGTTGTGTGGGGCCTGGATGTGGAAAGGGAGCTGTGGTTTCGGGCATTATTACATGACAGCTAGAGACTGAGTGTGAACGAATGGGGCCTTTGTTGTCTTTCTTAGCGCTACCTCGCACACATGAGGCGGGAGGGGGATGTTATTCCATGTGTGGCGAGGTGGCGATGGGAATGAATAAAGGCAGACAGTATGAATTGTGTGCATGTGTATATATGTATATGTCTGTGTGTGTATATAAATGTGTACATTGAGATGTATGGGTATGTATATTTGCGTGTGTGGACGTGTATGTATATACATGTGTATGAGGGTGAGTTGGGCGATTTCTTTCGTCTGTTTCCTTGCGCTACCTCGCAAACGCGGGAGACAGCGACAAAGCAAGTAAAAAATAAAAAATTATATATATATATATATATATATATATATATATATATATATATATATATATATATATATATATATATATATATATATCCCTGGGATAGGGGAGAAAGAATACTTCCCACGTATTCCCTGCGTGTCGTAGAAGGCAACTAAAAGGGAAGGGAGCGGGGGGCTGGAAATCCTCCCCTCTCGTTTATGGATTTCCTAATGAGGGAGCGGAGGAGGGGGCCAAGTGGAGATATTCCCTCAGAGGCTCAGTCCTCTGTTCTTAACGCTACCTTGCTGACGCGGGAAATGGCGAATAGTTTAAAAGAAAAGAAAAGAAATATATATATATATATATATATATATATATATATATATATATATATATATATATATATATATATATATATATATCATTATATCTATGTATATATATATATATATATATATATATATATATATATATATATATATATATATATATATATAATTTTCCAAAAGAAGGAACAGAGAATTGGGCCAGGTGAGGGTATTCCCTCAAAGGCCCAGTCCTCTGTTCTTAACGCTACCTCGCTAATGCGGGAAATGGCGAATAGTTTGAAAGAAAAGATATATATATATATATATATATATCCTGAACTAGGTACTCCTTTTATGGACCAAAGCGCAGAGGTGAACCGACTGCCGTAACCAGGATTCGAACCTGTGCACTCGAGCCTGTAGAACCGTAGAATGCGTTGCGGTAAGAACCGCTAACCGCTACACCACGGAGGTCCACAGACAGAACCAGATGTTGAGATCATTTATGGAGAAAAGGAAAAGAGTAGATGAAAGGACAGAACCCTTAGGGACACCACTGTTGGTAGGATAAGTGGGGGATGGCACTGCATGGCTACTGCAATGGGCCAACTAGAGACAAAGCATTGCACTGGACAACAGAAAGAGGCAGGAAAGCCCAAAAGACTGATGATTAGAAAGCAGAACTGTGCCAAACCGCGTCAAATGCTTTGGAGATATCGAGGTCCACGACTCAACAATCATCAGACTTCCTGAGATAGAAGGACCAGAGGTGAGTCACACATGAGGGATAAATAGAACACGTTGCACCGTCAAAGTCGTAATGGTAGTGTAAAAGAAAGGATTGTTAGCGTTTCAGAAAGTGAGAGCTAGAAACAGTTTCAAAGACGTTGGAGACAGCAGACTTAAAGGGAATGGGGAGATAGTTTAAGGATTAGAACCAATGTATGCGGACAAGTAAGGACAGTTTACGATTTTATAAGAAACTAAATAGGTGAGTACGGTATCGGAGCTAGCTCAGAGGCACACTACTTCGAGCAGGTATGCCGTCTACACCATATGTCTTGCCCACTTGAGGCTGGGAAATAATTGAACTACTTTGTGCGAGGATAATACAGGAGAGGGCATAGGTCCAGCGTAGGAGGAGATCTGGGAAGGTAAACTAGACGTGAAACTATTACAAAGTGGAGTTAGAGGTGAATATGGTGATGCCAAGAGGATCAGTATCATTACCAGTCGGCCATAAACTTATCAGGTGGAAAGCAGAGGAGAGGACAGATTACAGAAGGTACTGAAAACGCTTATTGCAAAAAAATCGGAAAGATTTACCATTAGAAGTCAGATCAGAACATGTTTTTCTCGTGAGGGTGTGCTTAACTTTACGTAAAACAGACCTGCAATGATTCCAAGCGGAAATGAAAAAGGAGGGGGGTCCATAGGAGGGAGACTTTCATGGACCTATGTGTTATGTCCGTAATGCAATAGGTATTAGAGCAAAAGCAATAAAACTATGATTGGAGAGCATAAAGCTTTAGTAGAAGGACAGTAGGACTCCACTCTAGCCAAGATAACCTCCGCTATATGGTCATCACAGCTGAAGTCATGCCGGCTGGTTACGCAGGGATGGCTAATAGGCCCTACCGAAGAGCCAGAATTGCCGGCTCCAAAAAGTAATACAGAAAGAGTTACAGGACCAGGGCGAGGATATTGTCTTTACAGTGAGAGGTACAACAGAAAAAAGTTAGTTGTCTAAGTACTAGTTGTTACAGTTGAAAACTCGTGTTAGCTGTTTCAACATCTGTTCCAGATCGTTAGGGAGAAGAGAAGATGTCTTGACTCCATCGGGATCATCCTGTGTCCAACCTAATCAGTCCTTGTGGTCTATATCAAAATTCCCAGCTTAAATAATATCACTACGTGGATGTTAAGGGAGTGAATCTTTTTGGCAGGAGAAATGATTGAAGAATCGTCCACGGTTGGACGAGATTGGGGCAAAATATGCATAATATAGAAGCAAACTTATAGAAAATGGAGACATTTCGAGGTAGACGGCTTCAAATTGGGAGACAAGATGTGCGAGGCGAGCAATAGGTGTTCTTATTTTTCACGACAGTAAAACTCAAACACTCTTGGAACGGGAGCGATGGTAGAGATCATAGTCGGAGATCTGATAGTGCAGAGGAGAGTCAGCCTTGGACATTGGGTTTCAGAGAGAAGCTCAGGCATAGAATTAGACAGATGGTCTTTTACAGAGGGAAGGTTGGACTTGACACCGCAAGTGTTACAGAAAGGAATAGAGAAACGTCCAGATGTAAAAGCAGCATCAACAGACATGAGATGACGTTCAAGGAGAACCTGGGAACAGCCCAGCCCTCCTCAACTGGTTATAATGCTATTCAGTACTAGCCCCGATGAAACACTGAACTGGTGTACTTTTAAACTTCATGGTAAACAGATGAGGAAAAACACTACAGTTATGAATAAAGAGCTGAGTGCGTTACGGGCTCGAAAGTGTTACAGGTGAGTAGCGTGAACACTAGCAATGCAAGCGTAGATAAGCAATAGAGAAATAATAACAGTCCATTTCTCATATGCTCCAGTACCAGTAACCACAGACTACAGAGCTCCATTCTCATATGCTCCAGTACCAGTAACCACAGACTACAGAGCTCCATTCTCATATGCTCCAGGACCCAGTAATCACAGGCTCTAGAGCTCCATTCTCACATGCTCCAGTGACCAGTAATCCCAGACCCTAGAGCTCCATTTTCACATGCTCCAGGACCCAGTAATCACAGGCTCTAGAGCTCCATTCTCACATGCTCCAATACCCAGTAATCACAGGCTCCAGAGCTCCATTCTCACATGCTCCAGGACCCAGTAATCACAGGCTCTAGAGCTCCATACTCTCCATTTTCACATGCTCCAGGACCCAGTAATCACAGGCTCTAGAGCTCCATTCTCACATGCTCCAATACCCAGTAATCACAGGCTCCAGAGCTCCATTCTCACATGCTCCAGGACCCAGTAATCACAGGCTCTAGAGCTCCATACTCTCCATTTTCACATGCTCCAGGACCCAGTAATCACAGGCTCTAGAGCTCCATACTCTCCATTTTCACATGCTCCAGGACCCAGTAATCACAGGCTCTAGAGCTCCATTCTCACATGCTCCAATACCCAGTAATCACAGGCTCCAGAGCTCCATTCTCACATGCTCCAGGACCCAGTAATCACAGGCTCTAGAGCTCCATACTCTCCATTTTCACATGCTCCAGGACCCAGTAATCACAGGCTCTAGAGCTCCATTCTCACATGCTCCAATACCCAGTAATCACAGGCTCCAGAGCTCCATTCTCACATGCTCCAGGACCCAGTAATCACAGGCTCTAGAGCTCCATACTCTCCATTTTCACATGCTCCAGGACCCAGTAATCACAGGCTCTAGAGCTCCATTCTCACATGCTCCAATACCCAGTAATCACAGGCTCCAGAGCTCCATTCTCACATGCTCCAGGACCCAGTAATCACAGGCTCTAGAGCTCCATACTCTCCATTTTCACATGCTCCAGGACCCAGTAATCACAGGCTCTAGAGCTCCATTCTCACATGCTCCAATACCCAGTAATCACAGGCTCCAGAGCTCCATTCTCACATGCTCCAGGACCCAGTAATCACAGGCTCTAGAGCTCCATACTCTCCATTTTCACATGCTCCAGGACCCAGTAATCACAGGCTCCAGAGCTCCATTCTCACATGCTCCAGTGACCAGTAATCCCAGACCCTAGAGCTCCATTTTCACATGCTCCTGGACCCAGTAATCACAGGCTCTAGAGCTCCATTCTCACATGCTCCAATACCCAGTTATCGCAGACCCTAGAGCTCCATTCTCACGTGATCCAGTCACCAGTAATCACAGGCTCTAGAGCTCTATTTTCACATGCTCTAGGACCCAGTGAACACATGCTCTAGTGCTCCATTCTCACATGTTCCAACACCTAATAATCACAAGCTCTAGAGCAAAATTCTCACATCCTCCAGTACCCAGTACTCACAGGCTCTGACGACCAATATTCACAAGCTTCAATGTCCAGTACTTACAAGACCCGGAGCCCAGTTTTCAAACGATCCAGTACCCAGTACTCACAGGCTGCTGGTCCCTAAGGACGAGAACGCTGCTGTAGTTGGCGTGCACCGTCACAGAGAGGGAGTTCTCCATCATGTCTGTGAATTGGGGTTAGAGAGTATCATTAAATGTTAGGGAGAGTAAAAAGATGTTTTGGAAGGAGGTAAATAAAGAGTGTAAGACGGGAGAACAGACGGGAACACCGGTGAGACATGATTAGAAAAACAGATGGATTTGTATTTAACATTTATGGCATATGATAGGGTGGATACAGATGCTTTGTAGGAGGTTTTAAGAGTGTATGGCGTGAGAGGTAAATTGCTATTACCGGTGAAACGTTTTTACCAAGGATGTAAGGAATGTGTACAGGTAGGAAGACAGGAAAGTGATTGGTTCCCAGTGAATGTCGGTTTGCGGCAGGGGTACTTGATGTCTCTATGGTTGTTTAATTTGTTTATGGATGGGGTGGTTAGGGAAGTGAATGCAAGAATTTTGAAGAGAGGGGCAATTATGCAGTCTGTTCTGGATGAGAGGGCTTGGGAAGTGAGTCAGTAGTCGTTCGCTGATGATACATCGCTGGTGGCTGATTCTCGTGAGAAACTGCGTAAGTTGGTGACTGAGTTTGGTAAGTCTGTGAAAGGATAAAGTTCAGAGCAAATATGAATAAGAGCAAGGTTATTCGATTCAGCAGGGTTGAGGGGCAAGTTGATTTAGAGGTAAGTTTGAATGGAGGAAGACTAGAGGAAGTGAAGTATTTTATATATCTGGAAGTGGACTTAGCAGCGGATGGAAACATGGAAGCGGAAGTGAGTCACAGGGCGGTGGAGAGGGCGAAGGTTCTGGGAACGTTAAATAGAAGGAGAGAACATTACCTCAGCAAGCAAAAATGAGTATGTTTGAAGGAATAAGGGTTCCAATAATGTTATATGGTTGCGAGGCATGGGCTATAGGTAGGGTTCTGAGAAGGGTGGATGTGTTGGAAATTAAATGTTTGAGGACAATATGTGAGGTGGCTTGATCGAGTAAGTAAACAGAGTGTAAGAGAGATGTAAGGTAATAAAAAGAGTGTGGTTGAGAGAGCAAAAGAGGGTGTGTTGAAATGGTTTGGCCACATGGAGAGATGAAAGAGGAAAGATTTACAAAGAGGATATATGTGTCCGAGGAGGAGGGACCAAAGAGAGGCGAGAGACCAAACTTGAGGTGGAATTATGTAGGGAAAAAGATCTTGAGCGATCAGGGCCTGAACATACAGGAGGGTGAAAAGCGTGCAAGGAAGATAGAGAATTAGAGCGATGTGGTAAACTGAGGTCGACGTGCTGTCAATGGATTGAACCAGGGCATGTGAAACGTTTGGGGTAAAACATGGAAAGGTCTGAGGGGCCTGGATGTGGAAATGGAGCTGTGGTTTCAGTGCATTACACATGACAGCAAGAAACCGAGGGTTAACGAATGTGGCTTTCTCTGCCATTTCCTGGCGCTACCTAGCTGCAAAGGATGAGATGTGGATACCATTTCATGTGTGGCGGGGTGGCGACGAAATGGATGAAGACAGAAAGTATGAATATGTACGGGTGTATATATGTATATGTCTGTGAATTTATATGTATGTATACGTAGAAATGTATATGTATGTATAAGTGCGTGTATGGGCATTTATGTATATACATGTGTACATGGGTGGGTTGGGCCATTCCTCGTCTGTTTTCTTGCGCTATCTCGCTGACGAGGGAGAAGACGATTAAGTATAATATTATGATAATGATAATGATAATATATATATATATATATATATATATATATATATATATATATATATATATATATATATATATATATATATATATATATATATATATATTATTTTATTATTTTTTTTTATTATACTTTGTCGCTGTCTCCCGCGTTTGCGAGGTAGCGCAAGGAAACAGACGAAAGAAATGGCCCAACTCCCCCCCATACACATGTATATACATACGTCCACACACGCAAATATACATACCTACACAGCTTTCCATGGTTTACCCCAGACGCTTCACATGCCTTGATTCAATCCACTGACAGCACGTCAACCCCGGTATACCACATCGCTCCAATTCACTCTATTCCTTGCCCTCCTTTCACCCTCCTGCATGTTCAGGCCACGATCACACAAAATCTTTTTCACTCCATCTTTCCACCTCCAATTTGGTCTCCCTCTTCTCCTCGTTCCCTCCACCTCCGAAACATATATCCTCTTGGTCAATCTTTCCTCACTCATTCTCTCCATGTCCCCAAACCACTTCAAAACAACCTCTTCTGCTCTCTCAACCACGCTCTTTTTATTTCCACACATCTCTCTTACCCTTACGTTACTCACTCCATCAAACCACCTCACACCACACATTGTCCTCAAACATCTCATTTCCAGCACATCCATCCTCCTGCGCACAACTCTATCCATAGCCCACGCCTCGCAACCATACAACATTGTTGGAGCCACTATTCCTTCAAACATACCCATTTTTGCTTTCCGAGATAATGTTCTCGACTTCCACACATTCTTCAAGGCTGCCAGGATTTTCGCCCCCTCCCCCACCCTATGATCCACTTCCGCTTCCATATTTCCATCCGCTGCCAGATCCACTCCCACATATCTAAAACACTTTACTTCCTCCAGTTTTTCTCCATTCAAACTTACCTCCCAATTGACTTGACCCTCACCCCTACTGTACCTAATTACCTTGCTCTTATTCACATTTACTCTTAACTTTCTTCTTTCACACACTTTACCAAACTCAGTCACCAGCTTCTGCAGTTTCTCACATGAATCAGCCACCAGCGCTCTATCATCAGCGAACAACAACGGACTCACTTCCCAAGCTCTCTCATCCACAACAGACTTCATACTTGCCCCTCTTTCCAAAACTCTTGCATTCACCTCCCTAACAACCCCATCCATAAACAAATTAAACAACCATGGAGACATCACACACCCCTGCCGCAAACCTACATTCACTGAGAACCAATCTCTTTCCTCTCTTCCTACACGTACACATGCCTTACATCCGCGATAAAAACTTTTCACTGCTACTAACAACTTGCCTTCCACACCATATATTCTTAATACCTTCCACATAGCATCTCTATCAACTCTGTCATATGCCTTCTCCAGATCCATAAATGCTACATACAAATCCATTTGTTTTTCTAAGTATTTCTCACATACATTCTTCAAAGCAAACACCTTATCCACACATCCTCTACCACTTCTGAAACCATATTTCTCTTCCCCAATCTGATGCTCTGTACATGCCTTCACCCTCTCAATCAATACCCTCCCATATAATTTACCAGGAATACTCAACAAACTTATACCTCTGTAATTTGAGCACTCACTCTTATCCCCTTTGCCTTTGTACAATGGCACTATGCACGCATTCCGCCAATCCTCAGGCACCTCACCATGAGTCATACATACATTAAATAACCTTACCAACGAGTCAATAATACAGTCACCACCTTTTTAAATAAATTCCACTACAATACCATCCAAACCTGCTGCCTTGCCGGCTTTCATCCTTGGCAGAGCTTTTACTACCTCTTCTCTGTTTACCATATATATATATATATATATATATATATATATATATATATATATATATATATATATATATATATATATATATATATATATATATATATATATATATATATATATATATATATATATATATATATATATATATATATATATATATATATATATATATATATATATATATATATATATATATATATATATATATATATATATACATATATATATATGTATATATATATATATATATATATATATATATATATATATATATATATATATATATATATATATATATATATATATATATACAAATATATATATATATATATATATATATATATATATATATATATATATATATATATATATATATATATATATATATATATATATATATATATAACTATATATATACAGAAGAAGGATTCACGCGAGAAGTGCTCATCCTCCTCGAAGACTCAGATTGGGGTGTCTAAATGTGTGTGGATGTAACCAAGACGAATAAAAAGGAGAGATAGGTAGTATGTTTGAGGAAAGGAACCTGGATTCTTGGCTCTGAGTGAAACGAAGCTCAAGGGTAAAGGGGAAGAGTGGTTTGGGAATATCTTGGGAGTAAAGTCAGGGGTTAGTGAGAGGACAAGACCAAGGGAAGGAGTAGCACTACTCCTGAATCAGGAGTTGTGGGAGTATGTGATAGAGTGCAAGAAAGTAAATTCTAGATTGATATGGGTAAAACTGAAAGTTGATGGAGAGAGATGGGTGATTATTGGTGCATATGCACCTGGGCATGAGAAGAAAGATCATGAGAGGCAAGTGTTTTGCACAAGACCGGGTTATAGTGATGGGTGATTTGAATGAAAAGGTGAGTAATGTGGCAGTTGAGGGAATAATTGGTATACATGGAGTGTTCAGTGTTGTAAATGGAAATGGTGAAGAGCTTGTAGATTTATGTGCTGAAAAAGGACTGGTGATTGGGAATACCTGGTTTAAAAAGCGAGATATACATAAGTATACGTATGTAAGTACGAGAGATGGCCAGAGAGCGTTATTGGATTATGTGTTAATTGATAGACGCGCGAAAGAGAGACTTTTGGATGTTAATGTGCTGAGAGGTGCAACTGAAGGGATGTCTGATCATTATCTTGTGGAGGCAAAGGTGAAGATTTGTGGGGGTTTTCAGAAAAGAAGAGAGAATGTTGGCGTGAAGAGAGTGGTGAGAGTAAGTGATCTTGGGAGACTGAGTACAGAATAGAAAAACGTGAGAACAAAGGAGGTAAGGGGAGTGGGGGAGGAATGGGATGTATTTAGGAAAGCAGTGATAGCTTGCGCAAAAGATGCTTGTGGCATGAGAAGCGTGGGAGGTGGGTTGATTAGAAAAGGTAGTCAGTGGTGGGATGAAGAAGTAAGAGTATTAGTGAAAGAGAAGAGAGAGGCATTTGGACGATTTTTGCGGGGAAAAAATGCAAATGAGTGGGAGAGGTATAAAAGAAAGAGGCAGGAGGTCAAGAGAAGGTCAAGAGGTCACGGTGCAAGAGGTGAAAAAGAGGGCAAATGAGAGTTGGGGTGAGAGAGTATCATTAAATTTTAGGGAGAATAAAAAGATGTTCTGGAAGGAGGTAAATAAAGTGCGTAAGACAAGGGAGCAAATGGGAACTTCAGTGAAGGGGGCTAATGGGGAGAAGATAACAAGTAATGGTGATGTGAGACGGAGATGGAGTGAGTATTTTGAAGGTTTGTTGAATGTGTTTGATGATAGAGTGGCAGATATAGGGTGTTTTGGTCGAGGTGGTGTGCAAAGTGAGAGGGTTAGAGAAAATGATTTGGTAAACAGAGAAGAGGTAGTAAAAGCTTTGCGGAAGATGAAAGCCGGCAAGGCAGCAGGTTTGGATGGTAGTGCAGTGGAATTTATTAAAAAAGGGGGTGACTGTATTGTTGACTGGTTGGTAAGGTTATTTAATGTATGTATGATTCATGGTGAGATGCCTGAGGATTGGCGGAATGCTTGCATAGTTCCATTGTACAAAGGCAAAGGGGATAAGAGTGAGTGCTCAAATTACAGAGGTATAAGTTTGTTGAGTATTCCTGGTAAATTATATGGGAGGGTATTGATTGAGAGGGTGAAGGCATGTACAGAGCATCAGATTGGGGAAGAGAAATATGGTTTCAGAAGTGGTAGAGGATGTGTGGATAAGGTGTTTGCTTTGAAGAATGTATGTGAGAAATACTTAGAAAAACAAATGGATTTGTATGTAGCATTTATGGATCTGGAAAAGGCATATGATAGAGTTGATAGAGATGCTCTGTGGAAGGTTTTAAGAATATATGGTGTGGGAGGCAAGTTGTTAGAAGCAGTGAAAAGTTTTTATCGAGGATGTAAAGCATGTGTACGTGTAGGAAGAGAGGAAAGTCATTGGTTCTCAGTGAATGTAGGTTTGCGGCAGGGGTGTGTGATGTCTCCATGGTTGTTTAATTTGTTTATGGATGGGGTTGTTGGGAAGGTGAATGCAAGAGTTTTGGAAAGAGGGGCAAGTATGCAGTCTCTTCTGGATAGGAGAACTTGGGAAGTGAGTCAGTTGTTGTTCGCTGATGAAAGAGCGCTGGTGGCTGATTTATGTAAGAAACTGCAGAAGCTGGTGACTGAGTTTGGTAAAGTGTGTGAAAGAAGAAAGTTAAGAGTAAATGTGAATAAGAGCAAGGTTATTAGATACAGTAGGGTTGAGGGTCAAGTCAATTGGGAGGTAAGATAGAATGGAGAAAAACTGGAGGAAGTAAAGTGTTTTAGATATCTGGGAGTGGATTTGGCAGCGGAGGGAACCATGGAAGCGGAAGTCAATCATAGGGTGTGGGAGGGGGCGAAAATTCTGGGAGCCTTGAAGAATGTGTGGAAGTCGAAAACATTATCTCGGAAAGCAAAAATGGGTATGTTTGAAGGAATAGTGGTTCCAACAATGTTGTATGGTTGCGAGGCGTGGGCTATGGATAGAGTTGTGCGCAGGAGGGTGGATGTGCTGGAAATGAGATGTTTAAGGACAATATGTGGTGTGAGGTGGTTTCATCGAGTAAGTAATGTAAGAGTAAGAGAGATGTGTGGAAATAAAAAGAGCGTGGTTGAGAGAGCAGAAGAGGGTGTTTTGAAATGGTTTGGTCACATGGCGAGAATGAGTGAGGAAAGATTGACAAAGAGGATATATGTGTCAGAGGTGGAGGGAACGAGGAGAAGTGGGAGACCAAATTGGAGGTAGAAAGATGGAGTGAAAAAGATTTTGAGTGATCGGAGCCTGAACATGCAGGAGGGTGAAAGGCGTGCAAGGAATAGAGTGAATTGGAACGATATGGTATACCGGGGTCGACGTGCTGTCAATGGATTGAACCAGGGCATGTGAAGCGTCTGGGGTAAACCATGGAAAGTTGTGTGGGGCCTGGATGTGGAAAGGGAGCTGTGGTCTCGGTGCATTATTACATGATAGCTAGAGACTGAGTGTGAACGAATGGGGCCTTTGGTGTCTTTTCCTAGCGCTACCTCGCACACATGAGGGGGGAGGGGGTTTTTATTCCTTGTGTGGCGAGGTGGCGATGGGAATAAATAAAGGCAGAATATATGAATTATGTACATGTGTATATATGTATATGTCTGTGTGTGCATATATATGTGTACATTGAGATGTATGGGTATGTATATGAGCTGTGTGTGGACGTGTATGTATATACATGTGTATGTGGGCGGGGTGGGCCTTTCTTACTTTTCACTTTACTTTTCACTGCTTCTAACAACTTGCCTCCCACACCATATATTCTTAATACCTTCCACAGAGCATCTCTATCAACTCTATCATATGCCTTCTCCACATCCATAAATGCTACATTGAAATCCATTTGCTTTTCTAAGTATTTCTCACATACATTCTTCAAAGCAAACACCTGATGCACACATCCTCTACCACTTCTGAAACCACATTGCTCTTCCCCAGTCTGATGCACTGTACATGCCTTCACCCTCTCAACCAATACCCTCCCATACAATTTACCAGGGATACTCAACAAACTTATACCTCTGTAATTTGAGCACTCACTCTTATCACCTTTGCCTTTGCACAATGGCACTATGCACGCATTCCGCCAATCCTCAGTCACCTCACCATGAGTCATACATACATAAAATAACCTTACCAACCAGTCAATAATACAGTCACCCCCTTTTTTAATAAATTCCACTGCAATACCATCCAAACCTGCTGCCTTGCCGGCTTTCATCTTCCGCAAAGCTTTTACTACCTCTTCTCTGTTTACCAAATCATTTTCAAAATACTCACTCCATCTCCTTCTCACATCACCACTACTTGTTATCACCTACCCATTTGCGCCCTTCACTGAAGTTCCCATTTGCTCCCTTGTCTTACGCACTTTATCTATCTCCTTCCAGAACATCTTTTTATTCTCCCTAAAATTTAATGATACTCTCTCACCCCAACTCTCATTTGCCCTCTTTTTTACCTCTTGCACCTTTCTCTTGAACTCCTGTCTCTTTCTTTTATACATCTCCCACTCATTTACATTTTTTCCCTTCAAAAATCGTCCAAATGCCTCTCTCTTCTCTTTCACTAATAATCTTACTTCCTCATCCCACCACTCACTACCCTTTCTAATCAACCCACCTCCCACTCTTCTCATGCCACAAGCATCTTTTGCGCAATCCATCGCTGATTCCCTAAATACATCCCATTCCTCCCCCACTCCCCTTACTTCCATTGTTCTCACCTTTTTCCATTCTGTAATCAGTCTCTCCTTGTACTTCCTCACACAAGTCTCCTTCCCAAGCTCACTTACTCTCACCACCCTCTTCACCCCAACATTCACTCTTCTTTTCTGAAAACCCATACAAATCTTCACCTTAGCCTCCACAAGATAATGATCATACATCCCTCCAGTTGCACCTCTCAGCACGTTAACATCCAAAAGTCTCTATTTCGCGCGCCTGTCAATTAACACGTAATCCAATAACGCACTCTGGCCATCTCTCCTACTTACATACGTATACTTATGTATATATCGCTTTTTAAACCAGGTATTCCCAATCACCAGTCCTTTTTCAGCACATAAATCTACAAGCTCTTCACCATTTCCATTTACAACACTGAACACCCCATGTATACCAATTATTCCCTCAACTGCCACATTACTCACCTTTGCATTCAAATCACCCATCACTATAACCCGGTCTCGTGCATCAAAACCACTAACACACTCATTCAGCTTCTCCCAAAACACTTGCCTCTCATGATCTTTCTTCTCGTGCCCAGGTGCATATGCACCAATAATCGCCCATCTCTCTCCATCAACTTTCAGTTTTACCCATATTAATGGAGAATTTACTTTCTTACATCCTATCACATACTCCCACAACTCCTGTTTCAGGAGTACTGCTACTCCTTCCCTTCCTCTTGTCCTCTCACTAACCCCTGACTTTACTCCCAAGACATTCCCAAACCACTCTTCCCCTTTACCCTTGAACTTCGTTTCACTTAGAGCCAAAACATCCAGGTTCCTTTCCTCAAACATACTACCTATATCTCCGTTTTTCACATCTTGGTTACATCCACACACATTTAGACACCCCAGTCTGAGCCTTCGAGGAGGATGAGCACTCCCCGCGTGACTCCTTCTTCTGTTTCCCATTTTAGAAAGTTAAAAAATACAAGGAGGGGAGGATTTCTGGCCCCCAGCTCCCGTCCCGTCTAGTCGCCTTCTACGACACGCGACGAATGCGTGGGAAGTATTCTTTCACCCCTATCCCCAGGGATAATATATATATATATATATATATATATATATATATATATATATATATATATATATATATATATATATATATATATATATATATATATATATGTATATATATATATATATATATATATATACATAGTTGTTAGAAGCAGTGAAAAGTTTTTATCGAGGATGTAAGGCATGTGTACGTGTAGGAAGAGAGGAAAGTGATTGGTTCTCAGTGAATGTAGGTTTGCGGCAGGGGTGTGTAATGTCTCCATGGTTGTTTAATTTGTTTATGGATGGGGTTGTTAGGGAGGTAAATGCAAGAGTTTTGGAAAGAGGGGCAAGTATGAAGTCTGTTGGGGATGAGAGAGCTTGGGAAGTGAGTCAGTTGTTGTTCGCTGATGATATAGATATATAGATATATAGATATATATCAGTTTTACCCATATCAATCTAGAATTTACTTTCTTACATTCTATCACATACTCCCACAACTCCTGTTTCAGGAGTAGTGCTACTCCTTCCCTTGCTCTTGTCCTTTCACTAACCCCTGACTTTACTCCCAAGACATTCCCAAACCACTCTTCCCTTTTACCCTTGAGCTTCGTTTCAATCAGAGCCAAAACATCCAGGTTCCTTTCCTCAAACATACTACCTATCTCTCCTTATTTTCACATCTTGGTTACATCCACACACATTTAGACACCCCAATCTGAGTCTTCGAGGAGGATGAGCACTCCCCGCGTGACTCCTTCTTCTGTCACCCATTTTAGAAAGTTGAAATACAAGGAGGGGAGGGTTTCTGCCCCACCCCCCTCCCTTCCCCTCTAGTCGCCTTCTACGACACGTGAGGAATGCGTGGGAAGTATTCTTTGTCCCCTATTTCATTTTTGTTTTTTTTTTCAAAAGAAGGAACAGAGAAGGGGGCCAGGTGAGGATATTCCCTCAGAGGCCCAGTCCTCTGTTCTTAACGCTGCCTTGCTAACGCGGGAAATGGCGAATAGTTTAAAAAAAAAAAGAAGAAAAAGAATATATATATATATGTATAAATATATATATATATATATATATATATATATATATATATATATATATATATATATATATATATATATATATATATATATATATATCATGCAAACCTTCAACAGCTAGGATCGAAAACGGGACCCCTGTGCAACAGGCGAGATCGCTACCGCTGGGCAATGATCACCCCTGTAGGGAAATGACTATTCGAATCCTAGCACGTCCACTCCGGTATACCACATCGCTCCAATTCACTCTATTCCTTGCCCGCCTTTCAGCCTCCTGCATGTTCAGGCCCCGATCACTCAAAATCTTTTTCACTCCATCTTTCCACCTCCAACTTGGTCTCCCACTTCTCGTTCCCTCCACCCTCTGACACATATATCCTCTTTGTCAATATTTCCTCACTCATTCCCTTCATGTGGCCAAACCATTTCAAAACACCCTCTTCTGCTCTCTCAACCACACTTCTTTTATCACCACACTTCGCTCTTACCCTTTCATCACTTACTCGATCAAATCACCTTACACCACATATTGACATCAAACATCTCATTTCCAATACATCCACCCTCCTCCGCACCGATAGCCCAGGACTAGGAACCGTGTGACATGGTTAGAACCACTATTTCTTCAAACATACCCATTTTTGCTCGACGAGATAACGTTCTAGCCTTCCACACATTCTTCAACGCTCCCTGAACTTTCGCCCCCTCCCCACCCTGTGACTCACTTCCGCTTCCATGGTTCCATCCGCTGCCAGATCCACTCCCAGATATCTACAACACTTCACTTCCTACAGTTTTTCTCCTATCAAACTTACCTCCCAGATAACTTGTCCCTCAACCCCACTGAACCTAATAACCTTGCTCTTATTCACATTTACTCTCAGCTTTCTTCTTTCACATATTTCAAAACACTCAGTCACCAGTTTCTGCAGTTTCTCATCCGACTCAGCCACCAGCGCTGTATCATCAGAGAACAACAACTGACTCACTTTCCAAGCACTCTCATCCAGAACAGACTGTATACTTACCCCTCTCTCGAAAACTTGCATTCACCTCCCTAAAAACCCAATCCATAAACAAATTAGACAACCATGGAGACATCACGCACCTTTGCCGCAAACCAACATTCACTGGGAACCAATCACTTTCCTCTCTTCCTACGCGTACACATGCCTTACATCCTCGATAAAAACTTTTCACTGCTTCTAACAACGTACCTCCCACACCCTATACTATTAATACCTTCCACAGAGCATCTCTATAAACTTTATCATATGCCTTCTCCAGATCCATAAATGCTGCATACAAATCCATTTGTTTTTCGAAGTATTTCTCACATACATTCTTCAAAGCAAACACCTGATCCACACATCCTCTACCACTTCTGAAACCACACTGCTCTTCCAGGAATAGAGTGAATTGGAGCGATGTGGTATACCGGGGTTGACGTGCTGTCAGTGGATTGAATCAAGGCATGTGAAGCGTCTGGGGTAAACCATGGAAAGCTGTGTAGGTATGTATATTTGCGTGTGTGGACGTATGTATATACATGTGTATGGGGGGGGGGCCATTTCTTTCTTCTGTTTCCTTGCGCTACCTCGCAAACGCGGGAGACAGCGACAAAGTATAATCAATAAAAAAATAATATATATATATATACTTTTTTTTTCGCTGTCTCCCGCGTTTGCGAGGTAGCGCAAGGAAACAGACGAAAGAAATGGCCCAACCCACCCCCATACACATGTATATACATACGTCCACACAAGCAAATATACATACCTACACAGCTTTCCATGGTTTACCCCAGACGCTTCACATGCCCTGATTCAATCCACTGACAGCACGTCAACCCCGGTAAACCATATCGATCCAATTCACTCTATTCCTTGCCCTCCTTTCACCCTCCTGCATGTTCAGGCCCCGATCACACAAAATCTTTTTCACTCCATCTTTCCACCTCCAATTTCGTCTTCCACTTCTCCTCGTTCCCTCCACCTCCGACACATATATCCTCTTGGTCAATCTTTCCTCACTCATTTTCTCCATGTGCCCAAACCATTTCAAAACACCCTCTTCTGTTCTCTCAACCACGCTCTTTTTATTTCCACACATCTCTCTTACCCTTACGTTACTTACTCGATCAAACCACCTCACACCACACATTGTCCTCAAACATCTCATTTCCAGCACATCCATCCTCCTGCGCACAACTCTATCCATAGCCCACGCCTCGCAACCATACAACATTGTTGGAGCCACTATTCCTTCAAACATACCCATTTTTGCTTTCCGAGATAATGTTCTCGACTTCCACACATTCTTCAAGGCTCCCAGGATTTTCGCCCCCTCCCCCACCCTATGATCCACTTCCGCTTCCATGGTTCCATCCGCTGCCAGATCCACTCCCAGATATCTAAAACACTTTACTTCCTCCAGTTTTTCTCCATTCAAACTTACCTCCCACCTGACTTGACCCTCACCCCTACTGTACCTAATTACCTTGCTCTTATTCACATTTATTCTTAACTTTCTTCTTTCACACACGTTACCAAACTCAGTCACCAGCTTCTGCAGTTTCTCACATGAATCAGCCACCAGCGCTGTATCATCAGCGAACAACAACTGACTCACTTCCCAAGCTCTCTCATCCACAACAGACTTCATACTTGCCCCTCTTTCCAAAACTCTTGCATTCACCTCCCTAACAACCCCATCCATAAACAAATTAAACAACCATGGAGACATCACACACCCCTGCCGCAAACCTACATTCACTGAGAACCAATCACTTTCCTCTCTTCCTACACGTACACATGCCTTACATCCTCGATAAAAACTTTTCACTGCTCCTAACAACTTGCCTCCCACACCATATATTCTTCATACCTTCCACAGAGCATCTCCATCAACTCTATCATATGCCTTCTCCAGATCCATAAATGATACATACAAATCCATTTGCTTTTCTAAGTATTTCTCACATACATTCTTCAAAGCAAACACCTGATCCACACATCCTCTACCACTTCTGAAACCACACTGCTCTTCCCCAATCTGATGCTCTGTACATGCCTTCACCCTCTCAATCAACACCCTCCCATATAATTTACCAGGAATACTCAACAAGGCTTATACCTCTGTAATTTGAGCACTCACTCTTATCCCCTTTGCCTTTGTACAATGGCACTATGCACGCATTCCGCCAATCCTCAGGCACCTCACCATGAGTCATACATACATACATTACATAACATTACCAACCAGTCAATAATACAGTCACCCCCTTTTTTAATAAATTTGTAAAATGATAAGTTTATGAACGCTCGTTGTATGTTTTGGACAATCACATGTTTACCAAATGGCGTCCTATCTTCGTCTCTTCGATGTATATCAACTGACTGTTATATATATATATATAGGGTTATAGATATATAGGGTGTTTTGGTCGAGGTGGTGTGCAAAGTGAGAGGGTTTGGGAAAATAATTTGGTAAACAGAGAAGAGGTAGTAAAAGCTTTGCGGAAGATGAAAGCCGGCAAGACAGCAGGTTTGGATGGTATTTCAGTGGAATTTATAAAAAAAAAAAAAAGGGGGTGACTGTATTGTTGACTGGTTGGTAAGGTTATTTAATGTATGTATGACTCATGGTGAGGTGCCTGAGGATTGGCGGAATGCGTGCATAGTGCCATTGTACAAAGGCAAAGGGGATAAGAGTGAGTGCTCAAATTACAGAGGTATAAGTTTGTTGAGTATTCCTGGCAAATTGTATGGGAGGGTATTGATTGAGAGGGTGAAGGCATGTACAGAGCATCAGATTGAGGAAGAGCAGTGTGGTTTCAGAAGTGGTAGAGGATGTGTGGATCAGGTGTTTGCTTTGAAGAATGTATGTGAGAAATACTTAGAAAAGCAAATGGATTTGTATGTAGCATTTATGGATCTGGAGAAGGCATATGATAGAGTTGATAGAGATGCTCTGTGGAAGGTATTAAGAATATATGATGTGGGAGGCAAGTTGTTAGAAGCAGTGAAAAGTTTTTATCGAGGATGTAAGGCATGTGTACGTGTAGGAAGAGAGGAAAGTGATTGGTTCTCAGTGAATGTAGGTTTGCGGCAGGGGTGTGTGATGTCTCCATGGTTGTTTAATTTGTTTATGGATGGGGTTGTTAGGGAGGTGAATGCAAGAGTTTTGGAAAGAGGGGCAAGGATGAAGTCTGTTGGGGATGAGAGAGCTTGGGAAGTGAGTCAGTTGTTGTTCGCTGATGATACAGCGCTGGTGGCTGATTCATGTGAGAAACTGCAGAAGCTGGTGACTGAGTTTGGTAAAGTGTGTGAAAGAAGAAAGTTAAGAGTAACTGTGAATAAGAGCAAGGTTATTAGGTACAGTAGTGTTGAGGGTCAAGTCAATTGGGAGGTGAGTTTGAATGAAGAAAAACTGGAGGAAGTGAAGTGTTTTACATATCTGGGAGTGGATCTGGCAGCGGATGGAAACATGGAAGCGGAAGTGGATCATAGGGTGGGGGAGGGGGCGAAAATTCTGGGAGCCTTGAAGAATGTGTGGAAGTCGAGAACATTATCTCGGAAAGCAAAAATGGGTATGTTTGAAGGAATAGTGGTTCCAACAATGTTGTATGGTTGCAAGGCGTGGACTATGGATAGAGTTGTGCGCAGGAGGATGGATGTGCTGGAAATGAGATGTTTGAGGACAATGTGTGGTGTGAGGTGGTTTGATCGAGTAAGTAACGTAAGGGTAAGAGAGATGTGTGGAAATAAAAAGAGCGTGGTTGAGAGAGCAGAAGAGGGTGTTTTGAAATGGTTTGGTCACATGGAAAGAATGAGTGAGGAAAGATTGACCAAGAGGATATATGTGTCGGAGGTGGAGGGAACGAGGAGAAGAGGGAGACCAAATTGGAGGTGGAAAGATGGAGTGAAAAAGATTTTGTGTGATCGGGGCCTGAACATGCAGGAGGGTGAAAGGAGGGCAAGGAATAGAGTGAATTGGAGCGATGTGGTATACCGGGGTTGACGTGCTGTCAGTGAATTGAATCAAGGCATGTGAAGCGTCTGGGGTAAACCATGGAAAGCTGTGTAGGTATGTATATTTGCGTGTGTGGACGTATGTATATTCATGTGTATGGGGGTGGGTTGGGCCATTTCTTTCGTCTGTTTCCTTGCGCTACCTCGCAAACGCGGGAGACAGCGACAAAGCAAAAAAAAAAAAAAAAAAAAAAAATATATATATATATATATATATATATATATATATATATATATATATATATATATATATATATATATATATATATATATATATATATATATATATATATATATATTTATATCTATTTATTTTGCTTTGTCGCTGTCTCCCGCATTTGCGAGGTAGCGCAAGGAATCAGACGAAAGAATGACCCAACCCACCCACATACACATGTATATACATACACGTCCACACACACAAACATACATACCTATACATCTCAATCTACATATATATATATATATATATATATATATATATATATATATATATATATATATATATATATATATATATATATATATATATATATATATATATATATATATATATATATATATATATATACACACACACAGACATATACATATATACACATGTACATAATTCATACTGTATGACTTTATTCATTCCCATCGCCACCTCGCCACACATGAAATAACAACCCCCTCCCCCCTCATGTGTGCGAGGTAGCACTAGGAAAAGACAACAAAGGCCCCATTCGTTCACACTCAGTCTCTAGCTGTCATGTAATAATGCACCGAAACCACAGCTCCCTTTCCACATCCAGTCCCCACAGCTCTTTCCATGGTTTACCCCAGACGCGTCACATGCCCTGGTTCAATCCATTGACAGCAGGTCGACCCTGGTATACCACATCGTTCCAATTCACTCTATTCCTTGCACGCCTTTCACCCTCCTACATGTTCAGGCCCCGATCACTAAAAATCTTTTTCACTCCATCTTTCCACCTCCAATTTGCTCTCCCACTTCTCCTCGTTCCCTCCACCTCTGACACATATATCCTCTTAGTCAATCTTTCCTCACTCATTCTCTCCATGTGACCAAACCATTTCAAAACACCCTCTTCTGCTCTCTCAACCAAACTCTTTTTATTTCCACACATCTCTCTTACCCTTACATTATTTACTAGATCAAACCACCTCACACAACATATTGTCCACAAACATCTCATTTCCAGCACATCCACCCTCCTGCGCACAACTCTATCCATAGTCCACGCCTCGCAGCCATACAACATTGTTGGAACCACTATTCCTTCAAACATACCCATTTTTGCTTTCCGAGATAATGATCTCGACTTCCAAAAATTCTTCAAGGCTCCCAGAATTTTCGCCCCCTCCCCAACCCTATGATTCACTTCCGCTTCCATGGTTCCATCCGCTGCCAGATCCACTCCCAGATATCTAAAACATTTTACTTCCTCCAGTTTTTCTCCATTCAAACTTACCTCACAATTGACTTGACCCTCAACCCTACTGTACCTAATAACCTTGCTCTTATTCACATTTACTCTTAACTTTCTTCTTTCACACACTTTACCAAACTCAATCACCAGCTTCTGCAGTTTCTCACATGAATCAGACACCAGCGCTGTATCATCAGCGAACAACAACTGACTCACTTCCCAAGCTCTCTCATCCACAACAGACTTCATACTTGCCCCTCTTTCCAAAACACTTGCATTTACCTCCCTAACAAACCCATCCATAAACAAATTAAACAACCATGGAGACATCACACACCCCTGCCGCAAACCTACATTCACTGAGAACCAATCACTTTCCTCTCTTCCTACACGTACACATGCCTTACATCCTCGATAAAAACTTTTCACTGCTTCTAACAACTTGTCTCCCACACCATATATTCTTAATACCTTCCATAGAGCATCTCTATCAACTCTATCGCATGCCTTCTCCAGATCCATAAATGCTACATACAAATACATTTGCTTTTCTAAGTATTTCTCACATACATTCTTCAAAGCAAACACCTGATCCACACATCCTCTACCACTTCTGAAACCACACTGCTCTTCCCCAATCTGATGCTCTGTACATGCCTTCACCCTCTCAAAATCAATACCCTCCCATATAATTTACCGGAATACTCAACAAACTTATACCTCTGTAATTTGAGCAATCATTCTTATCCCCTTTCCCTTTGTACAATGGCACTATTCAAGCATTCCGCCAATCCTCAGGCACCTCAACATGAATCATACATACATTAAATAACCTCACCAACCAGTCAACAATACACTCACTCCCTTTTTTAATAAATTCCACTGCAATACCATCTGAACCTGCTGCCTTGCCGGCTTTCATCTTCCCCAAACCTTTCACTACCTCTTCTTTGTTTACCAAATCATTTTCCCTAACCCTCTCACTTTGAACACCACCTCGAACAAAACACCCTATATCTGCCACTCTATCATCAAACACATTCAATAAACCTTCATAATACTCACTCCATCTCCTTCTCACAAAACCACTACTTATTATCACCTCCTCATTAGCCCCTTCACTGAAGTTCCCATTTGCTCCCTTGTCTTACGTGACTTTATTTACCTCCTTCCAAAACATCTTTTTATTCTCCCTAAAATTTAATGATACTCTCTCACCCCAACTCTCATTTGCCCTCTTTTTCACCTCTTGCACCTTTCTCTTGACATCCTGCCTCTTCCTTTTATACATCTCTCACTCATTTGCATTTTTTCCCTGCAAAAATCGTCCAAATGCCTCTCTCTTCTCTTTCACTAATAATCTTACTTCTTCATCCCACCACTCACTACCCTTTCTAATCAACCCACCTCCCACGCTTCTCCTGCCACAAACATCTTTTGCGCAAGCCATCACTGCTTCCCTAAATATATTCCATTCCTCCCCCACTCCCCTTACCTCCTTTGTTCTCACCTTTTTCCATTCTGTACTCAGTCTCTCCTGGTACTTCCTTACACAAGTCTCCATATGTATATATATATATATATATATATATATATATATATATATATATATATATATATATATATATATATATATATATATATATATATATATATATATATATATATATATTGCCTTGTCGCTGTCTCCCGCGTTTGCGAGGTAGCGCAAGGAAACAGACGAAAGAAATGGCCCAACCCACCCCCATACACATGTATATACATACGTCCACACACGCAAATATACATACCTACACAGCTGTCCATGGTTTACCCCAGACGCTTCACATGCCTTGATTCAATCCACTGACAGCACGTCAACCACGGTATACCACATCGATCCAATTCACTCTATTCCTTGCCCTCCTTTCACCCTCCTGCATGTTCAGGCCCTGATCACACAAAATCTTTTTCACTCCATCTTTCCACCTCCAATTTGGTCTCCCACTTCTCCTCGTTCCCTCCACCTCCGACACATATATCCTCTTGGTCAATCTTTCCTCACTCATTCTCTCCATGTGCCCAAATCATTTCAAAACACCCTCTTCTGCTCTCTCAACCACGCTCTTTTTATTTCCACACATCTCTCTTACCCTTACGTTACTTACTCGATCACACCACCTCACACCACACATTGTCCTCAAACATCTCATTTCCAGCACATCCATCCTCCTGCGCACAACTCTATCCATAGCCCACGCCTCGCAACCATACAACATTGTTGGAACCACTATTCCTTCAAACATACCCATTTTTGCTTTCCGAGATAATGTTCTCGACTTCCACACATTCTTCAAGGCTCCCAGGATTTTCGCCCCCTCCCCCACCCTATGATCCACTTCCGCTTCCATGGTTCCATCCGCTGCCAGATCCACTCCCAGATATCTAAAACACTTTACTTCCTCCAGTTTTTCTCCATTCAAACTTACCTCCCAATTGACTTGACCCTCAACACTACTGTACCTAATTCCCTTGCTCTTATTCACATTTACTCTTAACTTTGTTCTTTCACACACTTTACCAAACTCAGTCACCAGCTCCTGCAGTTTCTCACATGAATCAGCCACCAGCGCTGTATCATCAGCGAACAACAACTGACTCACTTCCCAAGCTCTCTCATCCCCAACAGACTTCATACTTGCCCCTCTTTCCAAAACTCTTGCATTCACCTCCCTAACAACCCCATCCATAAACAAATTAAACAACCATGGAGACATCACACACCCCTGCCGCAAACCTACATTCACTGAGAACCAATCACTTTCCTCTCTTCCTACACGTACACATGCCTTACATCCTCGATAAAAACTTTTCACTGCTTCTAACAACTTGCCTCCCACACCATATATTCTTAATACTTTCCATAGAGCATCTCTATCAACTCTATCATATGCCTTCTCCAGATCCATAAATGCTACATACAAATCCATTTGCTTTTCTAAGTATTTCTCACATACATTCTTCAAAGCAAACACCTGATCCACATATCCTCTATCACTTCTAAAACCCTGGGGATAGGGGAGAAGGAATACCTCCCACGTATTCCCTGCGTGTCGTAGAAGGCGACTAAAAGGGAAGGGAGCGGGGGGCTGGAAATCCTCCCCTCTTGTTTTTTTTTTTCCCCAAAGAAGGAACAGTGAAGGGGGCCAGACGAGGATATTCACTCTAAAGCCCTGTCCTCAGCTCTTAACGCTACCTCGCTAACGCGGGAAATGGCGAATAGTATGAAAGAAAGAAATATATATATATATATATATATATATATATATATATATATATATATATATATATATATATATATATATATATATATATATATATATATATATATATATATATATATATTCTTCTTTCAAACTATTCGCCATTTCCCGCATTAGCGAGGTAGCGTTAAGAACAGAGGACTGGGCCTTGAGGGAATACCCTCACCTGGCCGAATTCTCTGTTCCTTCTTTTGGAAAAAAAAAAAAAAAAAAAGAAGCAGTGAAAAGTTTTTATCGAGGATGTAAGGCATGTGTACGTGTAGGAAGAGAGGAAAGTGATTGGTTCTCAGTGATGTAGGTTTGCAGCAGGGGTGTGTGATGTCTCCATGGTTGTTTAATTTGTTTATGGATGGGGTTGTTAGGGAGGTAAATGCAAGAGTTTTGGAAAGAGGGGCAAGTATGAAGTCTGTTGGGGATGAGAGAGCTTGGGAAGTGAGTCAGTTGTTGTTCGCTGATGATACAGCGCTGGTGGCTGATTCATGTGAGAAGCTGCAGAAGCTGGTGACTGAGTTTGGTAAAGTGTGTGGAAGAAGAAAGTTAAGAGTAAATGTGAATAAGAGCAAGGTTATTAGGTACAGTAGGGTTGAGGGTCAAGTCAATTGGGAGGTGAGTTTGAATGGAGAAAAACTGGAGGAAGTGAAGTGTTTTAGATATCTGGGAGTGGATCTGGCAGCGGATGGAACCATGGAAGCGGAAGTGGATCATAGGGTGGGGGAGGGGGCGAAAATTCTGGGGGCCTTGAAGAATGTGTGGAAGTCGAGAACATTATCTCGGAAAGCAAAAATAGGTATGTTTGAAGGAATAGTGGTTCCAACAATGTTGTATGGTTGCGAGGCGTGGGCTATGGATAGAGTTGTGCGCAGGAGGATGGATGTGCTGGAAATGAGATGTTTGAGGACAATGTGTGGTGTGAGGTGGTTTGATCGAGTGAGTAACGTAAGGGTAAGAGAGATGTGTGGAAATAAAAAGAGCGTGGTTGAGAGAGCAGAAGAGGGTGTTTTGAAGTGGTTTGGGCACATGGAGAGAATGAGTGAGGAAAGATTGACCAAGAGGATATATGTGTCGGAGGTGGAGGGAACGAGGAGAAGAGGGAGACCAAATTGGAGGTGGAAAGATGGAGTGAAAAAGATTTTGTGTGATCGGGGCCTGAACATGCAGGAGGGTGAAAGGAGGGAAAGGAATAGAGTGAATTGGAGCGATGTGGTATACCGGGGTTGACGTGCTGTCAGTGGATTAAATCAAGGCATGTGAAGCGTCTGGGGTAAACCATGGAAAGCTGTGTAGGTATGTATATTTGCGTGTGTGGACGTATGTATATACATGTGTATGGGGGGGGGGCCATTTCTTTCTTCTGTTTCCTTGCGCTACCTCGCAAACGCGGGAGACAGCGACAAAGTATAATCAAATAAGATAAATATAATATATATATATATATAAGTATACTTACATAAGTATACTTATGTAAGTAGGAGAGATGGCCAGACAGCGTTATTGGATTACGTGTTAATTGACAGGCGTGCGAAAGAGAGACTTTTGGATGTTAATGTGCTGAGAGGTGCAACTGGAGGGATGTCTGATCATTATCTTGTGGAGGCTAAGGTGAAGATCTGTATGGGTTTTCAGAAAAGAAGAGTGAATGTTGGGGTGAAGAGGGTGGTGAGAGTAAGTGAGCTTGAGAAGGAGACCTGTGTGAGGAAGTACCAGGAGAGACTGAGTACAGAATGGAAAAAGGTGAGAACAATGGAAGCAAGGGGAGTGGGGGAGGAATGGGATGTATTTAGGGAATCAGTGATGGATTGCGCAAAAGATGCTTGTGGCATGAGAAGAGTGGGAGGTGGGTTGATTAGAAAGGGTAGTGAGTGGTGGGATGAAGAAGTAAGAGTATTAGTGAAAGAGAAGAGAGAGGCATTTGGACGATTTTTGCAGGGAAAAAATGCAATTGAGTGGGAGATGTATAAAAGAAAGAGACAGGAGGTCAAGAGAAAGGTGCAAGAGGTGAAAAAAAGGGCAAATGAGAGTTGGGGTGAGAGAGTATCATTAAGTTATAGGGAGAATAAAAAGATGTTCTGGAAGGAGGTAAATAAAGTGCGTAAGACAAGGGAGCAAATGGGAACTTCAGTGAAGGGCGCAAATGGGGAGGTGATAACAAGTAGTGGTGATGTGAGAAGGAGATGGAGTGAGTATTTTGAAGGTTTGTTGAATGTGTTTGATGATAGAGTGGCAGATATAGGGTGTTTTGGTCGAGGTGGTGTGCAAAGTGAGAGGGTTAGGGAAAATGATTTGGTAAACAGAGGAGAGGTAGTGAAAGCTTTGCGGAAGATGAAAGCCGGCAAGGCAGCAGGTTTGGATGGTATTGCAGTGGAATTTATTAAAAAAGGGGGTGACTGTATTGTTGACTGGTTGGTAAGGTTATTTAATGTATGTATGACTCATGGTGAGGTGCCTGAGGATTGGCGGAATGCGTGCATAGTGCCATTGTACAAAGGCAAAGGGGATAAGAGTGAGTGCTCAAATTAAAGAGGTATAAGTTTGTTGAGTATTCCTGGTAAATTATATGGGAGGGTATTGATTGAGAGGGTGAAAGCATGTACAGAGCATCAGATTGGGGAAGAGCAGTGTGGTTTCAGAAGTGGTAGAGGATGTGTGGATCAGGTGTTTGCTTTGAAGAATGTATGTGAGAAATACTTAGAAAAGCAAATGGATTTGTATGTAGCATTTATGGATCTGGAGAAGGCATATGATAGAGTTGATAGAGATGCTCTGTGGAAGGTATTAAGAATATATGGTGTGGGAGGAAAGTTGTTAGAAGCAGTGAAAAGTTTTTATCGAGGATGTAAGGCATGTGTACGTGTAGGAAGAGAGGAAAGTGATTGGTTCTCAGTGAATGTAGGTTTGCGGCAGGGGTGTGTGATGTCTCCATGGTTGTTTAATTTGTTTATGGATGGGGTTGTTAGGGAGGTAAATGCAAGAGTTTGGGAAAGAGGGGCAAGTATGAAGTCTGTTGGGGATGAGAGAGCTTGGGAAGTGAGTCAGTTGTTGTTCGCTGATGATACAGCGCTGGTGGCTGATTCATGTGAGAAACTGCAGAAGCTGGTGACTGAGTTTGGTAAAGTGTGTGGAAGAAGAAAGTTAAGAGTAAATGTGAATAAGAGCAAGGTTATTAGGTACAGTGGGGTTGAGGGTCAAGTCAGTTGGGAGGTGAGTTTGAATGGAGAAAAACTGGAGGAAGTGAAGTGTTTTAGAAATCTGGGAGTGGATCTGGCAGCGGATGGAACCATGGAAGCGGAAGTGGATCATAGGGTGGGGGAGGGGGCGAAAATTCTTGGGGCCTTGAAGAATGTGTGGAAGTCGAGAACATTATCTCGGAAAGCAAAAATGGGTATGTTTGAAGGAATAGTGGTTCCAACAATGTTGTATGGTTGCGAGGCGTGGGCTATGGATAGAGTTGTGCGCAGGAGGATGGATGTGCTGGAAATGAGATGTTTGAGGACAATGTGTGGTGTGAGGTGGTTTGATCGAGTGAGTAACGTAAGGGTAAGAGAGATGTGTGGACATAAAAAGAGCGTGGTTGAGAGAGCAGAAGAGGGTGTTTTGAAGTGGTTTGGGCACATGGAGAGAATGAGTGAGGAAAGATTGACCAAGAGGATATATGTGTCGGAGGTGGAGGGAACGAGGAGAAGAGGGAGACCAAATTGGAGGTGGAAAGATGGAGTGAAAAAGATTTTGTGTGATCGGGGCCTGAACATGCAGGAGGGTGAAAGGAGGGCAAGGAATAGAGTGAATTGGAGCGATGTGGTATACCGGGGTTGACGTGCTGTCAGTGGATTGAATCAAGGCATGTGATGCGTCTGGGGTAAACCATGGAAAGCTGTGTAGGTATGTATATTTGCGTGTGTGGACGTATGTATATACATGTGTATGGGGGGGGGGGGGGTGGGGCCATTTCTTTCGTCTGTTTCCTTGCGCTACCTCGCAAACGCGGGAGACAGCGACAGAGTATAAAAAAAAAAAAGAAAATATATATATATATATATATATATATATATATATATATATATATATATATATATATATATATATATATATATATATACACGTCCACACAGGCACATATACATACATACACTTGTACATAATTCATACTTACTGAGTTATTCATTCCCGTCGCCACCCCGCCACACATGAAATAACAACCACCTCCACCTGCACGGACGTGAGGTAGCGCTAGGAAAACACAACAAAGGCCATATGCGTTCACACTCAGTCTCTTGCTGTCATATGTAATGCACCGAAACCACAGCTCCCTTTCCACATCCACGCCCCACAAAACTTTCCATGGTTTACCCCAGACGCTTTACATGCCCTGGTTCAATCCATTGAGAGCACGTCAACCCCATTACAACACATCGTTCCAATTCACTCTATTCCTTGCACGCCTATCACCCTCGTGTTTGTTCAGGCCCCGATCGCTCAAAATCTTTTTCACTCCATCCGTCCACCTCCAATTTGGTCTCCCACCACCTCCCTCCACCTCTGACACATACATCCTCTTTTTCAATCTTTCCTCATTCATTCTCTCCATGTGACCAAACCACTTCAATACATCCCCTTCTCCTCTCTCAACCACACTCTTTTTATTACCACACATCTCTCTTACCCTTTCATTACTTAATCGATCAAACCACCTCACACCACATATTGTCCTCAAACATGTCATATCCAACACATTTACCCTCCTCCGCACAACCCCAGCTATAGCCCACGCCTCGCAACCATATAACATTGTTGGAACCACTATTCCTTCAAACATACCCATTTTTGCTTTCCAAGATAATGTTCTCGCCTTCCACACATTCTTCATTGCTCCCAGAACCTTCGCGCCCTCCCCAACTCTGTGACTTACTTCCGCATCCATGGTTCCTTCCGCTGCCAATTTCCAATCCCAGATATCTAAAACACTTCACTTCCTCCAGTTTTCTCCTTTCAAACTTACCTCCCAATTGACTTATCCCTCAACCGTATTGTACCTAATAACCTTGCTCTTATTCACATTTGCTCTCAGCTTTCTTCTCTCACACACTTTACTAAACTCAGTCACCAGCTTCTGCAGATTCTCATCCGAATCAGCCACCAGCGCTGTATCATCAGCGAACAACAACTGACTTACTTCCAAGCCCTCTCATCCACAACAGATTGCATACTTGCCCCTCTCTACAAAACTCTTGCAGTCACCTCCCTAACAACCCCATCCATAAACAAAGCAAACAACCATGGAGAAATCACGCACCCCCAGCGCACACCGACGTTCACTGAGAACTAATCACTTTCCTCTCTTCTTTCTCGTACACATGCCTTAGGTCCTCGATAAAAACTTTTCGCTGCTTCTAGCAGCGTGCCTTTCACACCATATACTCTTAATACCTTCCACAGGAGCACCTCTATCAACTCTATCATATGCCTTTTCTAGATCCATAAATGCCACTTACAAATCCATTTGTTTTTCTAAGTATTTTTCACATACATTCTTCTAAGCAAACACCTGATCCACACATCCTCTACCACTTCTGAAACCACATTGCTCTTCCCCAATCTGATGCTCTGTACATGCCTTCACCCTCTTAATCAATACCCTCCCATATAATTTACCAGAAATACTCGACAATTTATACCTTTATAATTTGAACACTCACCTTTATCCCCATTGCCTTTTTGCAATGGCTCAATGCATGCATTCTGCCAATCATCAGGCACTTCACCATGAGCCATATATACACTGAATATCCTCACCAACCAGTCAACAACACAGTCACAACCTTTTCTTAATAAATTCCACTGCAATACCATCCATGATGCACGAGACAGGGTTATAGTGATGGATGATATGAATGTAAATGTGAGTAATGGGGCAGTTGAGGGAATAATTGGTGTACATGGGGCGTTAGGTGTTGTAGATGGAAATGGTGAAGAGCTTGTAAATTTGTGTGCTGAAAAAGGACTGGTGATTGGGAATACCTGGTTTGAAACAAGAGATATAAATAAGTTTACGTGTGTAAGTAAAAGAGATGGCCAGAGAGCGTTATTGGACTATGTGTTAATTGATAGGCGTGTGAAAGAGAGACTTTCGGATGTTAATGTGCTCAGAGGTGTAACTGGAGGGATGTCTGATCATTATCTCGTGGAGGCGAAAGTGAAGATTTGTAGAGATTTCAGAAAAGAAGAGAGAATGCTGGGATGAAGAGAGTGGTGAGAGGAAGTGAGCTTGGGAAGGAGACTTGTGTGAGGAAGTACCAGGAGAGATTGAGTGCAGAATGGAAAAAGGTGAGAGCATAGGACGTAAGGGGAATGACGGAAGAATGGGGTGTATCTAAGGAAGCAGTGATAGCTTACGCAAAAGATACTTGTGGCATGAGAAGCGTGGGGGGTGGGAAGATTACAAAGGGCAGTGAGTGGTGGGATGAAGAAGTAAGAGTATTAGTGAAAGAGAAGAGAGAGGCATTTGGACGATTTTTGCAGCGAAATAATGCAAATGACTAGGAGAGGTATAAAAGAAAGAGGCAGGAGGTCAAAAGAAAGGTGCAAGAGGTGAAAAAGAGGGCAAATGAGAGTTGGGGTGAGAGGGTATCATTTAATCTTAGGGAGAATGAAAAGATGTTTTGGAAGGAGGTAAATAAAGTGCGTGAGACAAGAGAATAAATGGGAACTTCGGTGAAGGGGATTAATGGGGAGGTAATAACAAGTAGTGGTGATGTGAGTAGATGGAGTGAGTATTTTGAAGGTTTGTTGAATGTGTTAGATGATAGAGTGGCAGATATAGGGTGTTTTGGTCGAGGTGGTGTGCGAAGGGAGAGGGTCAGGGAGAATGATTTGGTAAAGAGAGATGAGGTAGTGAAAACTTTGTGGCAGACGAAAGCCGGCAAGGCAGCGGGTTTGGATGGTATTGAAGTGGAATTTATTTAAAAAGGGAGTGACTGTGTTGTTAACTGGTTGATGAGGACATTCAATACATGTATGGCTCATGAAGTGCCTGAAGATTGGCGGAAGGCATGCATGCTGCCATTGCACAAAGGCAAAGGGGATAAAAGTGAGTGCTCAAATTACAGAGGTATAAGTTTGTTGAGTATTCCTATGAAATTATACAGGAGAATAGAATATTGATTGAGAGGATGAAGGAATGTACAAAACATCAGATTAGGGGAAAGCAGAGTGGTTTCAGAAGTGATAGAGGCTGTGTGAATCAGGCGTTTGCTTTGAAGAATGTATGTGAGAAATATTTAGGAAAACAAATGGATTTGTATGTAGCATTTATGAATCTGGAGAAGACATATGAGAGAGTTGATAGAGATGCTCTGTTGAAGGTATTAGGAGTATATGGTGTGGGAGGCAAGTCGCTGAAATCAGTGAAGTTTGTATCGAGGATGTAAGGCATGTCTACGAGTAGGAGGAGAAGAAAGTGATTGGTTCTCAATAAATGTCGGTTTGCGACAGGGGTGCGTGATATCTCTATGGTTGTATAATTGTTTATGGATGGGGTTCTTAGAAAGGTGAATACAAGAGTTTTGGAGAGAGGGGCAAGTATGAAGTCTGTTGTGGATGAGAGGACTTAGGAAGTGAGTCAGTTGTTGTTCGCTGATGATACAGCACTGGTGGCTGATTCGAGTGAGAAACTGTAGAAGCTGGTGACTGACTTTGGTAAAGTGTGTGGAAGAAGAAAGCTGAGAGTAAATGTGAATAAGAGCAAAGCTATTAGGCCCAGTTGGATTGAGGGACAAGACAACTGGGAGGTAAGTTTGAATGGAGAAAACTGGAGGAAGTGAAGTGTTTTAGATATTTGCGAGTGGATTTGGCAGCGGATGGAACCATGGAAGCGGTAGTGAGTCACAGGGTGGAGGAGGGAGAGAAAGTTCTGGGAGCATTAAAAACTGTGTGGAAGGCGAGAACATTATCTCGGAAAGCAAAAATGGGTAAGTTTGAAGGAATAGTAGTTCCAGCAATGTTATATGGTTGCGAAGAGTGGGCTATAGATAGGGTCGTGCGGAGGAGGGTGGAGGTGTTGGAAATGAGATGTTTGAGGACAATATGTGGTGTGAGGTGGTTTAATCGAGTACGTAATGAAAGGGTAAGAGAGACGTGTGGTAATAAAAAGTGTGGTTGAGAGGGAAGAAGGGGGTGTATTAAAATGGTTTGATCACATGGATAGAATGAATGAGAAAACATTGACAAAGAGGATATATGTGTCAGAGGTGGGGGGAAGGAGGAAAAGTGGGAGACCAAATTGGAGATGGAAAGATGGAATGAAAAAGATCCACGGTGCCTGCACATGCAGGAGGATGAAAGGCGTGCAAGGATTAGAGTGAATTGGAATGATGTGGTATAACGGGGTCGACGTGCTGTCAATGGATTGAACCAGGGCATGTGAAGCGTCTGGGTTAAGCCATGGAAAGTTTTGTGGGGCGTGGATGTGGAAAGGGAGCTTTGGTTTCGGTGCATTATACATGACTGCTAGAGACTGAGTGTGAACGCATGTGGCCTTTGTAGTGTTTTCCTAGCGCTACCTCGCGCGCGTGCGGTGTAGGGGGTTGTCATTTCATCAGTGGCAGGGTGGCGACAGGAATGAATAAAGGCAGCAATGATGAATCATGTACATGTGTATATGCCTGTGGATGTAAATATATGCATACGTTCAAAATGAATAGGTATGTATATGTGCGTGTGTGGACGTGTATATATATACATGTGTATGTGGGTGGGTTAAGCCATTCTTTCGTCTGTTTCCTTGCGCTACCTCGCTAACGCGGGAGACAACGACAAAATATAAAAGATATATATATATATATATATATATATATATATATATATATATATATATATATATATATATATATATATATATATGATTTATTATACTTTGTCACTGTCTCCCGCGTCAGCGAGGTAGCGCAAGGAAACAGACAAAACAATGGTCCAACCCACCCATATACACATGCACATACATACACGTCCAAAAACGCACATATACATACCTATAAATCTAAACGTATACATATATATATACGCACACAGACATATACATATATACACATGTACATAATTCATACTGTCTCCCCTTATTCATTCCCGTCGCCAGACCGCCACACATAAAATGAACCCCCCCCCCCGCACCCTCCCCTCGAATGTGCACGAGGCAGCAGTAGGAAAAGACAACAAAGGCCACATTTGTTCACACTCAGTCTCTAGCTGTCATGTATATTGCACCGAAACCACATCTCCCTTTCCACATCCAGGCCCCACAAAAACTTTCCATGGTTTACCCCAGACACTTCACATACACTGGTTAAATCCATTGACAGCACGTCGACCCCGGTAAACCACATCGTTCCAATTCACTCTATTCCTTGCACGCCTTTCACCCTCTTGCATGTTCAGGCCCCGATCACTCAAAAACTTTTTCACTCCATCTTTCCACCTCCAATTTGGTCTCCCACTTCTCCTCCTTCCCCCCTCCTCTGATACATATATCCTCTTTGTCAATATTTCCTCACTCATTCTCTCCATGTAACCAAACCATTTCAAAACACCCTCTTCTGCCCTTTCAACCACACTCTTTTTATTACCACACATCTCTCTTACCCTTTCATTACTTACTCGATCAAACCACCTCACACCACATATTGTCCTCAAACATCTCATTTCCAGCACATCCACCCTATGTTCACTCTATGTTCAGCCCACGCCACGCAACCATATAACAGTGGTTTGGAATACCTGGTTTAAAAAGAGAGATACACATAAGTATTCGTATGTAAGTAGGAGAGATGGCCAAAGAGCGTTATTGGATTACTTGTTAATTGATAGGCGCGTGAAAGACAGACTTTTGGATGTTATAGGGATGTCTGATCATTATTTTGTGGAGGAGAAGGGGAAGATATGTAGAGTTTTTCAGAAAAGAAGAGAGAATGTTGGGGTGAAGAGGGTGGTGATGGTAAATCAGTTTGGAAAGGAGATGCGTGTGAGGAAACACCAGGAGAGTTGAGCGCAGAATGGAAAAAGGTGAGAGCAAATGGCGTAAGGGGAGTTTGCGAGGAATGGGATGTATTTACGGAGCAGTGATGGCTTGCGCAAAAGATGCTTATGGTATGAGAAAGGTGGTAGGTGGAAAGATTACAAAGGGTAGTGAGTGGTGGTATGAAGAAGTAAGATTGTAGGTGAAAGAAAAGAGGGTGCTATTTGGACGATTTTTTGCAGTGAAATAGTGTAAGTCATTAGGAGATGTATAAAAGAAAGAGTCAAGAGGTTAAGAGAAAGGTGCAAGAGGTGAAAAACAGGGCAAATGAGAGTTGGGGTGAGAGCATCATTACATTTAAGGAGAATAACAAGATGTTTTGGAAGAAGAACAAATGGGAATATCGGTGAAGGGGCAAATGGAAAAGTAATACCAAGTAGTGATGAAGTGAGAGGGAGATTGAATGAGTATTTTGAAGGTTTGTTAAATGCGTTTGATGATAGATTGGTAGATATAGGGTCTTTTGGTCGAGGTGGCGTGCGAAGTGAGAGGGTCAGGGAAAACTATTTGGTAAACAGAGAAGAGGTAGTGAAACCTTTGCGGAAGATGAAAGCCAGCAAGGCGGTGGGTTTGTATGGCATTGCAGTGGAATTTATTAAAAAAGGGGGTGACTGTGGTGTTGACTGGTTGGTGAAAATATTCAATGTATGTACGGTTTATGGTGAAGTACCTGAGGATTGGCAGAATGCATGCAGTGCCACTGTACAAAGGCAAAGGGGATAAAGGTGAGTTTTCAAATTACAGAGGTATAAGTTTGTTGAGCATTCCTGGGAAATCATATGGGAGGGTTTTGACTGAGAGGGTGAAGGCATATACAGAGCATCAGATTGGGAAGAGCAGTGTGGTTTCAGAAGTGGTAGAGGATGTTTTGATCAGTTGTTTGCTTTGAAGAATGTATGTGAGAAATACTTAGAAAAACAGATGAATTTGTATCGAGCATTTATGGATATGGAGAAGACATATGAACGAGTTGATAGAGATGCTCCGTGGAAGGTACTAAGAGTATATGGCGTGGGAGGTAAGTTGCTAGAAGCAGTGAAAAGTTTCTTTAGAGGATGTAAAGCATGTGTACGAGTAGGAAGAGAAGAAAGTGGTTGGTTCCCA
Organism: Panulirus ornatus; assembly: GCF_036320965.1. Classification (NCBI taxonomy): domain Eukaryota; kingdom Metazoa; phylum Arthropoda; class Malacostraca; order Decapoda; family Palinuridae; genus Panulirus; species Panulirus ornatus. The sequence continues at coordinate 24,571,338 of NC_092252.1, read as the reverse complement.
GTGAATGTCGGTTTGCGGCAAGGATGAGTGATGTCTCCACGATTGTTTGATATGCTAATGGATGGGGTTGTTAGGGAAGTGAATGCAAGAGTTTTGGAGAGAGGGGCAAGTATGCTGTTTGTTTTGGATGAGAGGTCTAGGGAATAGAGTAAGTTGTTGTTCGCTGATGATACAACACTAGTGGCTGATTCAGGTGTGAAACTACAGAATCTGGTGACTGAGTCTGGTAAAGCGTGTGAAAGAAAGCGGAGAGTAAATGTGAATAAGAGCAATGTTATTAGGGTACAGTAGGGTTGAGGGACAAGTTAATTGGGAGGTAAGTTTGAATGGAGAAAAACTGGAGGAAGTGAAGTGTTTTAGATATCTGGGAGTGGATGTGGCGGCGGATGGTACAATGGAAGCGGAAGTGAGTCACAGGTTGGGGGAGTGGGCGAAGGTTCTGGGAGCGTTGAAGAATGTGTGGAAGACAAGAACGTTATCTCAGAGAGGAAAAATGGGTATGTTTAAAGGAATGGTGGTTCCAACAATGTTATATGGATAGGGTTCTGCGGAGGACGATAGATGTGTTCGAAATGAGATGTTTCAGGACAATATGTGGTGTGAGGTGGTTTGATCGATTAAGTACTGAAAGGGTTAGAAAGATGTGTGGTAATAAAATGACTGTGGTTGAGAGAGCAGATGAGGTTGTATTGAAATAGTTTGGTCACATGGAGAGAATGAGTGAATAAAGATTGACAAAGAGGATATATGTGTCAGAAGTGGAGGGAACGAGAAGAAATTGGAGACCGAATTGGAGGTTATAGTTTTTAACGGGACAAGTTCAAATGCCTTGTTTAATCATGTTAAAAACTATGATCATTGTATTGACGGGAGTAATGCCATCTCACTTATAAACTTTAGCTCTATTACCAAGAGAAATCTCATTAAATCTACTATTATTAAATAAACAAAGAATTATAACCTTAATATTACTGATGGTCTATACAAATTAGATAACTTTATTGTTGATAAAATTTGTAAAATGATAAGTTTATGAACGCTCGTTGTATGTTTTGGACAATCAAATGTTTACCAAATGGCGTCCTAGCTTCTTCTTTTCGATGTATATCAACTGACTTATACAGTACTTCTCTCTTGCGTCTCCCCTGATGATGTGACTTTGCACGAAAGTACACTTGGGAACTTATCGTATTTCATTTTCCCCGTGGACCCATAGGAATATGTACACACACACACACACACACACACATATATATATATATATATATATATATATATATATATATATATATATATATATATATATATATATATATATATATATATATATATATATGTTCTGGAAGGAGGTAAATAAAGTGAGTAAGACAAGGGAGCAAATGGGAACTTCAGTGAAGGGCGCAAATGGGGAGGTGATAACAAGTAGTGGTGATGTGAGAAGGATATGGAGTGAGTATTTTGAAGGTTTGTTGAATGTCTTTGATGATAGAGTGGCAGATATACGGTGTTTTGGTCGAGGTGGTGTGCAAAGTGAGAGGGTTAGGGAAAATGATTTGGTAAACAGAGAAGAGGTAGTGAAAGCTTTGCGGAAGATGAAAACCGGCAAGGCAGCAGTTTTGGATGGTATTGCAGTGGAATTTATTAAAAAAGGGGGTGACTGTATTGTTGACTGGTTGGTAAGGTTATTTAATGTATGTATGACTCATGGTGAGGTGCCTGAGGATTGGCGGAATGCGTGCATAGTGCCATTGTACAAAGGCAAAGGGGATAAGAGTGAGTGCTCAAATTACAGAGGTATAAGTTTGTTGAGTATTCCTGGTAAATTATATGGGAGGGTATTGATTGAGAGGGTGAAGGCATGTACAGAGCATCAGATTGGGGAAGAGCAGTGTGGTTTCAGAAGTGGTAGAGGATGTGTGGATCAGGTGTTTGCTTTGAAGAATGTATGTGAGAAATACTTAGAAAAGCAAATGGATTTGTATGTAGCATTTATGGATCTGGAGAAGGCATATGATAGAGTTGATAGAGATGCTCTGTGGAAGGTATTAAGAATATATGGTGTGGGAGGAAAGTTGTTAGAAGCAGTGAAAAGTTTTTATCGAGGATGTAAGGCATGTGTACGTGTAGGAAGAGAGGAAAGTGATTGGTTCTCAGTGAATGTAGGTTTGCGGCAGGGGAGTGTGATGTCTCCATGGTTGTTTAATTTGTTTATGGATGGGGTTGTTAGGGAGGTAAATGCAAGAGTTTGGGAAAGAGGGGCAAGTATGAAGTCTGTTGGGGATGAGAGAGCTTGGGAAGTGAGTCAGTTGTTGTTCGCTGATGATACAGCGCTGGTGGCTGATTCATGTGAGAAACTGCAGAAGCTGGTGACTGAGTTTGGTAAAGTGTGTGGAAGAAGAAAGTTAAGAGTAAATGTGAATAAGAGCAAGGTTATTAGGTACAGTAGGGTTGAGGGTCAAGTCAATTCGGAGGTGAGTTTGAATGGAGAAAAACTGGAGGAAGTGAAGTGTTTTAGATATTTGGGAGTGGATCTGGCAGCGGATGGAACCATGGAAGCGGAAGTGGATCATAGGGTGGGGGAGGGGGCGAAAATTCTGGGAGCCTTGAAGAATGTGTGGAAGTCGAGAACATTATCTCGGAAAGCAAAAATGGGTATGTTTGAAGGAATAGTGGTTCCAACAATGTTGTATGGTTGCGAGGCGTGGGCTATGGATAGAGTTGTGCGCAGGAGGATGGATGTGCTGGAAATGAGATGTTTGAGGACAATGTGTGGTGTGAGGTGGTTTGATCGAGTGAATAACGTAAGGGTAAGAGAGATGTGTGGAAATAAAAAGAGCGTGGTTGAGAGAGCAGAAGAGGGTGTTTTGAAGTGGTTTGGGCACATAGAGAGGATGAGTGAGGAAAGATTGACCAAGAGGATATATGTGTCGGAGGTGGAGGGAACGAGGAGAAGAGGGAGACCAAATTGGAGGTGGAAAGATGGAGTGAAAAGATTTTGTGTGATCGGGGCCTGAACATGCAGGGAGGGTGAAAGGAGGGCAAGGAATAGAGTGAATTGGAGCGATGTGGTATACCGGGGTTGACGTGCTGTCAGTGGATTGAATCAAGGCATGTGAAGCGTCTTGGGTAAACCATGGAAGGCTGTGTAGGTATGTATATTTGCGTGTGTGGACGTGTGTATGTACATGTGTATGGGGGGGGGGGGTTGGGCCATTTCTTTCGTCTGTTTCCTTGCGCTACCTCGCAAACGCGGGAGACAGCGACAAAGTATAAAAAAAAAAAAAAAAAAAATATATATATATATATATATATATATATATATATATACGAGAGGGGAGGATTTCCAGCCCCCCGCTCACTCCCCTTTTAGTCGCCTTCTACGACACGCAGGGAATACGTGGGAAGTATTCTTAATCCCCTATCCCCAGGGATATATATGTATATATATATATGAGTCACGCGGGGAGTGCTCATCCTCCTCGAAGGCTCTGATTGGGGTGCCTAAATGTGTGTGGATGTAACCAAGATGTGAAAAAAGGAGAGATAGGTAGTATGTTTGAGGAAAGGAACCTGGATGTTTTGGCTCTGAGTGAAAGGAAGCTCAAGGGTAAAGGGGAAGAGTGGTTTGGGAATGTCTTGGGAGTAAAGTCAGGGGTTAGTGAGAGGACAAGAGCAAGGGAAGGAGTAGCAGTACTCCTGAAACAGGAGTTGTGGAAGTATGTGATAGAATGTAAGAAAGTAAATTCTCGATTAATATGGGTAAAACTGAAAGTTGATGGAGAGAGATGGGTGATTATTGATGCATATGCACCTGGGCATGAGAAGAAAGATCATGAGAGGCAAGTGTTTTAGGAGCAGCTGAATGAGTGTGTTAGTGGTTTTGATGCACGAGACCGGGTTATAGTGTTGGGTGATTTCAATGCAAAGGTGAGTAATGTGGCAGTTGAGGGAATAATTGGTATACATGCGGTGTTCAGTGTTGTAAATGGAAATGGTGAAGAGCTTGTAGATTTATGTGCTGAAAAAGGACTGATGATTGGGAATACCTGGTTTAAAAAGCGAGATATACATAAGTATACTTATGTAAGTAGGAGAGATGGCCAGAGAGCGTTATTGGATTACGTGTTAATTGACAGGCGCGCGAAAGAGAGACTTTTGGATGTTAATGTGCTGAGAGGTGCAACTGGAGGGATGTCTGATCATTATCTTGTGGAGGCTAAGGTGAAGATTTGTATGGGTTTTCAGAAAAGAAGAGTGAATGTTGGGGTGAAGAGGGTGGTGAGAGTAAGTGAGCTTGGGAAGGAGACTTGTGTGAGGAAGTACCAGGAGAGACTGAGTACAGAATGGAAAAAGATGAGAACAATGGAAGTAAGGGGAGTGGGGGAGGAATGGGATGTATTTAGGGAATCAGTGATGGATTGCGCAAAAGATGCTTGTGGCATGAGAAGAGTGGAAGATGGGTTGATTAGAAAGGGTAGTGAGTGGTGGGATGAAGAAGTAAGAGTATTAGTGAAAGAGAAGAGAGAGGCATTTGGACGATTTTTGAAGGGAAAAAATGAAATTGAGTGGGAGACGTATAAAAGAAAGAGACAGGAGGTCAAGAGAAAGGTGCAAGAGGTGAAAAAAAAGGGCAAATGAGAGTTGGGGTGAGAGAGTATCATTAAATTTTAGGGAGAATAAAAAGATGTTCTGGAAGGAGGTAAATAAAGTGCGTAAGACAAGGGAGCAAATGGGAACTTCAGTGAAGGGCGCAAATGGGGAGGTGATAACAAGTAGTGGTGATGTGAGAAGGAGATGGAGTGAGTATTTTGAAGGTTTGTTGAATGTGTTTGATGATAGAGTGGCAGATATAGGGTGTTTTGGTCGAGGTGGTGTGCAAAGTGCGAGGGTTAGGGAAAATGAGTTGGTAAACAGAGAAGAGGTAGTAAAAGCTTTGCGGAAGATGAAAGCCGGCAAGGCAGCAGGTTTGGATGGTATTGCAGTGGAATTTATTAAAAAAGGGGGTGACTATATTGTTGACTGGTTGGTAAGGTTATTTAATGTATTTATGACTCATGGTGAGGTGCCTGAGGATTGGCGGAATGCGTGCATAGTGCCATTGTACAAAGGCAAAGGGGATAAGAGTGAGTGCTCAAATTACAGAGGTATAAGTTTGTTGAGTATTCCTGGCAAATTATATGGGAGGGTATTGATTGAGAGGGTGAAGGCATGTACAGAGCATCAGATTGGGGAAGAGCAGTGTGGTTTCAGAAGTGGTAGAGGATGTGTGGATCAGGTGTTTGCTTTGAAGAATGTATGTGAGAAATACTTAGAAAAGCAAATGGATTTGTATGTAGCATTTATGGATCTGGAGAAGGCATATGATAGAGTTGATAGAGATGTTCTGTGGAAGGTATTAAGAATATATGGTGTGGGAGGCAAGTTGTTAGAAGCAGTGAAAAGTTTTTATCGAGGATGTAAGGCATGTGTACGTGTAGGAAGAGAGGAAAGTGATTGGTTCTCAGTGAATGTAGGTTTGCGGCAGGGGTGTGTGATGTCTCCATGGTTGTTTAATTTGTTTATGGATGGGGTTGTTAGGGAGGTGAATGCAAGAGTTTTGGAAAGAGGGCAAGTATGCAGTGTGTTGTGGATGAGAGAGCTTGGGAAGTGAGTCATATATATATATATATATATATATATATATATATATATATATATATATATATATATATATATATATATATCTTTTCTTTTCTTTCAAACTATTCGCCATTTCCCGCATTAGCGAGGTAGCGTTAAGAACAGAGGACTGGGGCCTTTGAGGGAATACCCTCACCTGGCCCAATTCTCTGTTCCTCCTTTTGGGAAAAAAAAAAAAAAAAAAAAAAAAAATATATATATATATATTTATTAATTTATCCCTGGGGATAGGGGTGAACGTATACTTCCCACGCATTCCTCGCGTGTCGTAGAAGGCGACTAGAGGGGACGGGAGCGGGGGGCCAGAAATCCTCTCCTCCTTGTATTTTTTAACTTTCTAAAATGGGAAACAGAAGAAGGAGTCACGCGGGGAGTGCTCATCCTCCTCGAAGGCTCAGACTGGGGTGTCTAAATGTGTGTGGATGTAATCAAGATGTGAAAAAAGGAGAGATAGGTAATATGTTTGAGGAAAGGAACCTGGATGTTTTGGCTCTGAGTGAAACGAAGCTCAAGGGTAAAGGGGAAGAGTGGTTTGGGAATGTCTTGGGAGTAAAGTCAGGGGTTAGTGAAAGGACAAGAGCAAGGGAAGGAGTAGCACTACTCCTGAAACAGGAGTTGTGGGAGTATGTGATAGAATGTAAGAAAGTAAATTCTCCATTAATACAGGTAAAACTGAAAGTTGATGGAGAGAGATGGGTGATTATTGGTGCATATGCACCTGGGCATGATAAGAAAGATCATGAGAGGCAAGTGTTTTGGAAGCAGCTGAATGAGTGTGTTAGTGGTTTTGATGCACGAGACCGGGTTATAGTGATGGGTGATTTGAATGCAAAGGTGAGTAATGTGGCAGTTGAGGGAATAATTGGTATACATGGGGGTGTTCAGTGTTGTAAATGGAAATGGTGAAGAGCTTGTAGATTTATGTGCTGAAAAAGGACTGGTGATTTGGAATACCTGGTTTAAAAAGCGAGATATACATAAGCATACGTATGTAAGTAGGAGAGATGGCCAGAGAGCGTTATTGGATTACGTGTTAATTGACAGGCGCGCGAAAGAGAGACTTTTGGATGTTAATGTGCTGAGAGGTGCAACTGGAGGAATGTCTGATCAGTATCTTGTGGAGGCGAAGGTGAAGACTTGTAGAGGTTTTCAGAAAAGAAGAGAGAATGTTAGATTGAAAAGAGTGGTGAGAGTAAGTGAGCTTGGGAAGGACGCATGTGTGAGGAAGTACCAGAAGAGACTGAGTACAGAATGGAAAAAGATGAGAACAAAGGACGTATGGGGAGTGGGGGAGGAATGGGATATAATTAGGGAAGTAATGATGGCTTGCGCAAAAGATGTTTGTGACATGAGAAGCGTGGGAGGTGGGCGGATTAGAAAGGGTAGTGAGTAGCGGAATGAAGAAGTAAGAGTATTAGTGAAAGAGAAGAGAGAGGCATTTGCACGAACTTTGCAGGGAAATATTACAAATGACTGGGAGATGTATAAAAGAAAGAGGCAGAAGGTTAAGAGAAAGGTGCAAAAGGTGAAAAAGAGGGCAAATGAAAGTTGGGGTGAGAGAGTATCATTAAATTTTAGGAAGAATGAAAAGATATTTTGGAAGAAGGTAAATAAAGTGCGTAAGATAAGACGGCAAATGGGAACATCGGAGAAGGAGACTAATGGGAGGTGATAACAAGTAGTAATGATGTGAGAAACAGATGGAGTGAATACTTTGAAGGTTGTTGAATGTGTTTGATGATAGACTGGCAGATATAGGGTGTTTTGGTCGAGGTGGGGTGCAATGTGAGAGGGTTAGGGAGAATAATTTAATAAACAGAGAAAAGGTACTGAAAGCTTTGCGGAAAATGAGAGGTGGCAAGGAGGCGACTTTGGATGGTATTGCAGTAGAATTTATTAAAAAAAAAAGAGGGTGACTGTGTTGTTGACTGGTTCGTAAGGATATCTAATGTATGTATGATTCATGGTAAGGTGCCTGAGGATTAGCGGAATGCATGCATATTGCCATTGTACAGAGGTATAAGTTTGTTGAGTATTCCTGGTAAATTATATGGGAGGGTATTGATAGAGAGGGTAAAGGCATGTACAGAGCATCAGATTGGGGAAGAGCAGTGTAGTTTCAGAAGTTGAGGATGTGTGGATCAGGTGTTTGCTTTGAGGAATGTATGTGAGAAATACTTAGAAAAGCGAATTGATTTCTATGTAGCATTTATGGATCTGGAGAAGGCATATGATAGAGTTGATAGAGATGCTCTGGGGAAGGTATTAAGAATATATGGTGTGGGAGGCAAGTTGTTAGAAGCAGTGAAAAGTTTTTATTGAGTATGTATGGCATGTATACGAGTAGGAAAAGAGGAAAGTTATTGGTTCTCAGTGAATGTCGATTTTCAGCAGAGGTGCGTGATGTCTCCATGGTTGTTTGATGTGTTTATAGATAGGAATGTTAGGGAGATGAATGCAAGAGTTTTGGAAAGAGGGGCAATTAGCAAGTCTGCTGTGGATGAGAGAGCTTCAGAAGTGAGTCAGTTGTTGTTTGGTGATGATACAGCGCTGGTGGCTGATTCGGGAGAGAAACTGCAGAAGCTGGTAACTGAGTTTGGTAAAGTGTGTGAAAGAAGAAAGCTGAGAGTAAATGTTAATAAGAGGAAGGTTATTAGGTACAGTAGGGTTGAGGGACAAGTCAGTTGGGAGGTAAGTTTCAATGGAGAAAAACTGGAGGAAGTGAAGTGCTTTAGATATCTGGGAGTGGATTTGGCAGCGGATGGAACCATAGAAGCGGAAGTGAGTCACAGGGTGGAGGAGGGGGCGAAAGTTCTGGGAGAGTTGAAGAATGTGTGAAAGGCGAGAACATTATCTCTGAAAGCAAAAATGGGCATGTTTGAAGGAATAGTGGTTCCAACAATGTTATATGGTTTCGAGGCATGGGCTATAGATAGAGTTGTGCGGAGGAGGGTGGATGTTTTTGAAATGAGATGTTTGAGGAAAATATGTGGTGTGAGGTGGTTTGATCGAATAAATGATGAGAGGGTAAGAGACATGTGTAGTAATAAAAAGAGCGTGGTTGAGAGAGCAGAAGAGGGTGTTTTGAAACGGTTTGGTCACATGGAGAGAATGAGTGAGGAAAGATTGATAAAGAAGATATATAAGTCAGAGGTTGAGGGAACGAGGAGAAGTAGGAGACCAAATTTGAGGTGGAAGGATGGAGTGAAAAAGATTTTGAGCGATGGGGCCTGAACATGCAGGAGGGTGAAAGGCGTGCAAGGAGTAGAGTGAATTGGAACGATGTAGTATAACGGGGTCGACGTCCTGGCAATGGATTGAACCAGGGCATGTGAAGCGTCTGGGGTAAACCATGGAGAGATCTGTGGGGCCTGGATGTGGAAAGGGAGATGTGGTTCGGCGCATTTTACATGACAACTAGAGACTGAGTGTGAACAAATGTAGATTTTCTTGTATTTTCCTAGCGCTACCTCGCATGCGGGCGGAGGGCGTTCTCATTTCATGTGTGGCGGGTTGGCGACAGGAATGAACAAAGGCAGCAAGTATGAATTATGCACATGTGTATATATATATATGTCTGTGTATGTATACATATATATACGTTGAAATGTATACGTATTTGTATGTACGTGTGCGGACGTATATGTATATTCATGTGTATGCATCCGCTACCTCGCAAAGGCATGAAACAGCGACATAATAATGAATATATATATATATATATATATATATATATATATATATATATATATATATATATATATATATATATATATATATATATATATATATATATATATATATATTTCAAACTATTCGACAATTCCCGCATCAGGAACGTAGCGTTAAGAACAGAGGACTGGGCCTCTGAGGTAACATCCTCACCTGGCCCACTTCTCTCTTCCTTCTTTTGAAAAATTAAAAAAAAAACAAGAGGGGAGGATTTCTAGCCCCCCGCTCCCTCCCCTTTTAGTCGCCTTCTACGACACGCAGGGAATACGTGGGAAGTATTCTTTCTCCCCAATCCCAAGGAACAATATATATATATATATATATATATATATATATATATATATATATATATATATATATATATATATATATACATATATATATATATATATATATATATATATATATATATATATATATATATATATATATATATATGTATATATATATATATATATATATATATATATATATATATATATATATATATATTTTTTTTTTTTTTTCTTCTTTTTTTTTTTCTTTGTCGCTACCTCCCGCGTTTGCGAAGTAGCGCAAGGAAACAGACAAAAGAAATGGCCCAACCCACCCCCATACACATGTATATACATACGTCCACACACGCAAATATACATACCTACACAGCTTTCCATGGTTTACCCCAGACGCTCCACATGCCCTGATTCAATCCACTGACAGCACATCAACCCCGGTATACCACATCGATCCAATTCACTCTATTCCTTGCCCTCCTTTCACCCTCCTGCATGTTCAAGCCCCGATCACACAAAATCTTTTTCACTTCATCTTTCCACCTCCAATTTGTTCTCCCTCATCTCCTCGTTCCCTCCACCTCCGACACATATATCCTCTTGGTCAATCTTTCCTCACTCATTCTCTCCATGTGCCCGAACCATTTCAAAACACCCTCTTCTGCTCTCTCAACCACGCTCTTTTTATTTCCACACATCTCTCTTACCCTTACGTTACTTACTCGATCAAACCACCTCACACCACACATTGTCCTCAAACATCTCATTTCCAGCACATCCATCCTCCTGCGCACAACTCTATCCATAGCCCACGCCTCGCAACCATACAACATTGTTGGAACCACTATTCCTTCAAACATACCCATTTTTGCTTTCCGAGATAATGTTCTCGACTTCCACACATTCTTCAAGGCTCCCAGAATTTTCGCCCCCTCCCCCACCCTATGATCCACTTCCGCTTCCATGGTTCCATCCGCTGCCAGATCCACTCCCAGATATCTAAAACACTTTACTTGCTCCAGTTTTTCTCCATTCAAACTCACCTCCCAATTGACTTGACCGTCAACCCTACTGTACCTAATAACCTTGCTCTTATTCACATTTACTCTTAACTTTCTTCTTTCACACACTTTACCAAACTCAGTCACCAACTTCTGCAGTTTCTCACATGAATCAGCCACCAGCGCTGTATCATCAGCGAACAACAACTGACTCACTTCCCAAGCTCTCTCATCCCCAACAGACTTCATACTTGCCCCTCTTTCCAAAACTCTTGCATTTACCTCCCTAACAACCCCATCCATAAACAAATTAAACAACCTTGGAGACATCACACACCCCTGCCGCAAACCTACATTCACTGAGAATATATATATATATATATATATATATATATATATATATATATATATATATATATATATATATATATATATATATATATTTTTTTTTCTTTTTTTTTCGCTGTCTCCCGCGTTTGCGAGGTAGCGCAAGGAAACAGACGAAAGAAATGGCCCAACCTACCCCCATACACATGTATATACATACGTCCACACACGCAAATATACATACCTACACAGCTTTCCATGGTTTACCCCAGACGCTTCACATGCCTTGATTCAATTCACTGACAGCACGTCAACCCCGGTATACCACATCGCTCCAATTCACTCTATTCCTTGCCCTCCTTTCACCCTCCTGCATGTTCAGGCCCCGATCACACAAAATCTTTTTCACTCCATCTTTCCACCTCCAATTTGGTCTCCCTCTTCTCCTCGTTCCCTCCACCTCCGACACATATATTCTCTTGGTCAATCTTTCCTCACTCATTCTCTCCATGTGCCCGAACCATTTCAAAACACCCTCTTCTGCTCTCTCAACCACGCTCTTTTTATTTCCACACATCTCTCTTACCCTTCCATTGCTTACTCAATCAAACCACCTCACACCACACATTGTCCTCAAACATCTCATTTCCAGCACATCCATCCTCCTGCGCACAACTCTATCCATAGCCCACGCCTCGCAACCATACAACATTGTTGGAACCACTATTCCTTCAAACATACCCATTTTTGCCTTCCGAGATAATGTTCTCGACTTCCACACATTCTTCAAGGCTCCCAGAATTTTCGCCCCCTCCCCCACCCTATGATCCACTTCCGCTTCCATGGTTCCATCCGCTGCCAGATCCACTCCCAGATATCTAAAACACTTCACTTCCTCCAGTTTTTCTCCATTCAAACTCACCTCCCAATTGACTTGACCCTCAACCCTACTGTACCTAATAACCTTGCTCTTATTCACATTTACTCTTAACTTTCTTCTTTCACACACTTTACCAAACTCAGTCACCAGCTTCTGCAGTTTCTCACGTGAATCAGCCACCAGCGCTGTATCATCAGCGAACAACAACTGACTCACTTCCCAAGCTCTCTCATCCCCAACAGACTTCATACTTGCCCCTCTTTCCAAAACTCTTGCATTCACCTCCCTAACAACCCCATCCATAAACAAATTAAACAACCATGGAGACATCACACACCCCTGCCGCAAACCTACATTCACTGAGAACCAATCACTTTCCTCTCTTCCTACACGTACACATGCCTTACATCCTCGATAAAAACTTTTCACTGCTTCTAACAACTTACCTCCCACACCATATAGTCTTAATACCTTCCACAGAGCATCTCTATCAACTCTATCATATGCCTTCTCCAGATCCATAAATGCTACATACAAATCCATTTGCTTTTCTAAGTATTTCTCACATACATTCTTCAAAGCAAACACCTGATCCACACATCCTCTACCACTTCTGAAACCACATTGCTCTTCCCCAATCTGATGCTCTGTACATGCCTTCACCCTCTCAATCAATACCCTCCCATATAATTTACCAGGAATACTCAACAGACTTATACCTCTGTAATTTGAGCACTCACTCTTATCCCCTTTGCCTTTGTACAATGGCACTATGCACGCATTCTGCCAATCCTCAGGCACCTCACCATGAGTCATACATACATTAAATAACCTTACCAACCACTCAACAATACAGTCACCCCCTTTTTTGATAAATTCTACTGCAATACCATCCAAAACCGCTGCCTTGAAGGCTTTCATCTTCCGCAAAGCTTTTACTACCTCTTCTCTGTTTACCAAAACATTTTCCCTAACCCTCTCACTTTGCACACCACCTCGACCAAAACACCGTATATTTGCTAGTCTATCATCAAACACATTCAACAAACATTCAAAATACTCACTCTATCTCCTCACATCACCACTACTTATTATCACCTCTCCATTAGCCCCCTTCACTGAAGTTCCCATTTCCTCCCTTGTCTTAAGCACTTTATTTACCCCCTTCCAGAACATCTTTTTATTCTCCCTAAAATTTAATGATACTCTCTCACCCCAACTCTCATTTGCCCTCTTTTTCATCTCTTGCACCTTTCTCTTAACCTCCTGCCTCTTTCTTATATACATCTCCCAGTCATTTGCATTATTTCCCTGCAAAAATCGTCCAAATGCCTCTCTCTTCTCTTTCACTAATAATCTTACTTCGTCATCCCACCACTCACTGTCCTTTCTAATCTGCCCACCTCCCACGCTTCTCATGCCACAGGCATCTTTTGCGCAGTCCATCAATGCTTCCCTAAATACATCCCATTCCTCCCCCACTCCCCTTACCTCCTTTGTTCTCAACTTTTTCCATTCTGTACTCAGTCTCTCCTGGTACTTCCTCACACAAGTCTCCTCCCCAAGCTCACTTACTCTCACCACTCTTTTCACTCCAACATTCTCTCTTCTTTTCTGAAAACCTCTGCAAATATTCACCTTCGCCTCCACAAGATAATGATCAGACATCCCTCCAGCTGCACCTCCCGGCACATTAACATCCAAAAGTCTCTCTTTTGCGCGCCTATCAATTAACAAGTAATCCAATAAAGCTCTCTGGCCATCTCTCCCATTTACATACGTATACTTATGTATATCTCGCTTTTTAAACCAGGTATTCCCACTCAGCAGTCCTTTTTCAGCACATAAATCTACAAGCTCTTCACCATTTCCATTTACAACACTGAACACCCCATTTACACTAATTATTCCCTCAACTGCCACATTACTCACCTTTGCATTCAAATCACCCATCACTATAACCCGGTCTTGTTCATCAAAACTCCCAAAACACTCACTCAGCTGCTCCAAAAACACTTGCCTCTCATGATCTTTCTTCTCATGCCCAGGTGCATATGCACCAATAATCACCCATCACTCTCCATTCACTTTCAGTTTTACCCCTATCAATCTAGTTTACTTTCTTACACTCTATCACATACTCCCACCACTCCTGTTTCTGGAGTAGTGCTACTCTTTCCCTTGCTCTTGTCCTCTCACTACTAACCCTAAATAATATGTATATATATTTCTTTCTTTCATACTATTCGCCATTTCCCGCGTTAGCAAGGTAGCGTTAAGAACAGAGGACTGGGCCTATGAGGGAATATCATCACCTGGCCTCATTCTCTGTTCCTTCTTTTGAAAAATTAAAAAAAACGAGAGGGGAGGATTTCCAGCCCCCCCCCCCCCCCTCCCTCCCCTTTTAGTCGCCTTCTACGACACGAAGGGAATACGTGGGAAGTATTCTTTCTCCCCTATCCCCAGGATATATATGTATATATATATATATATATATATATATATATATATATATATATATATATATATATATATATATATATATATATATATATATATCCCCGGGGATAGGGGAGATATCTCTGGGGATATGGAAGAAAGAATACTTCCCACGCATTCCTCACGTGTCGTAGAAGGCGAGTAAAGGGGACGGGAGCGGGGGTCAGAAACCCTCCCCTCCTTGTATTTTAACTTTCTAAAAGGGGACACAGAAGAAGGAGTCACGCGGGGAGTGATCATCCTCCTCGAAGGCTCAGATTGGGGTGTCTAAATGTGTGTGGATGTAACCAAGATGAGAAAAAAGAAGAGATAGGTAGTATGTTTGAGGAAAGGAACCTGGATGTTTTGGCTCTGAGTGAAACGAAGCTCAAGGGTAAAGAGGAAGAGTGGTTTGGGAATGTCTTGGGAGTAAAGTCAGGGGTTAGTGAGAGGACAAGAGCAAGGGAAGGAGTAGCACTACTCCTGAATCAGGAGTTGTGGGAGTATGTGATAGAGTGTAAGAAAGTAAATTCCAGATTGATATGGGTAAAACTGAAAGTTGATGGAGAGAGATGAGTGATTATTGGTGCATATGCACCTGGGCATGAGAAGAAAGATCATGAGAGGCAAGTGTTTTGGGAGCAGCTGAATGAGTGTGTTAGTGGTTTGATGCACAAGACCGGGTTATAGTGATAGGTGATTTGAATGTAAAGGTGAGTAATGCGGCAGTTGAGGGAATAATTGGTATACATGGAGTGTTCAGTGTTGTAAACGGAAATGTTGAAGAGCGTGTAGATTTATGTGCTCAAAAAGTACTGGTGATTGGGAATACCTGGTTTAAAAAGCGAGATATACATAAGTATACGTATGTAAGTAGGAGAGACTGAGTACAGAATGGAAAAAGGTGAGAACAAAGGACGTAAGGGGAGTGGGGGAGGAATGGGATGTATTTAGGGAAGCAGTGATGGCCCGCGCAAAAGATGCTTGTGGCATGAGAAGCGTGGGAGGTGGGCAGATTAGAAAAGGTAGTGAGTGGTGGGATGAAGAAGTAAGATTATCAGTGAAAGAGAAGAGAGAGGCATTTGGACGATTTTTGCAGGGAAAAAATGCAAATGAGTGGGAGAGGTATAAAAGAAAGAGACAGGAGGTCAAGAGAAAGGTGCAAGAGGTGAAAAAAAAGGGCAAATGAGAGTTGGGGTGAGAGAGTATCATTAAATTTTAGGGAGAATAAAAAGATGTTTTGGAAGGGGGTAAATAAAGTGCGTAAGACAAGGGAGCAAATGGGAACTTCAGTGAAGGGGGCTAATGGGGAGGTGATAACAAGTAGTGGTGATGTGAGAAGGAGATGGAGTGAGTATTTTGAAGGTTTGTTGAATGTGTTTGATGATAGAGTGGCAGATATAGGGTGTTTTGGTCGAGGTGGTGTGCAAAGTGAGAGGGTTAGGGAAAATGATTTGGTAAATAGAGAAGAGGTAGTAAAAGCTTTACGGAAGATGAAAGCCGGCAAGGCAGCAGGTTTGGATGGTATTGCAGTGGAATTTATTAAAAAAGGGGGTGACTGTATTGTTGACTGGTTGGTAAGGTTATTTAATGTATGTATGACTCATGGTGAGGTGCCTGAGGATTGGCGGAATGCTTGCATAGTGCCATTGTACAAAGGCAAAGGGGATAAGAGTGAGTGCTCAAACTACAGAGGTATAAGTTTGTTCAGTATTCCTGGTAAATTATATGGGAGGGTATTGATTGAGAGGGTGAAGGCATGTACAGAGCATCAGATTGGGGAAGAGAAATGTGGTTTTAGAAGTGGTTGAGGATGTGTGGATCAGGTGTTTGCTTTGAAGAATGTATGTGAGAAATACTTAGAAAAACAAATGGATTTGTATGTAGCATTTATGGATCTGGAGAAGGCATATATATATATATATATATATATATATATATATATATATATATATATATATATATATATATATATATATATATATATATATATATATAGCGCCAGGAATAGATGAAGGCAAGTATGTGTAAATATGTCTGTGTATGTGTTGATATGTGTATGTGCGTGTATGGTTATATATATATATATATATATATATATATATATATATATATATATATATATATATATATATTTTTTTTTTTTTTTTTTTTTTTATACTTTGTCGCTGTCTCCCGCGTTTGCGAGGTAGCGCAAGGAAACAGACGAAAGAAATGGCCCAACCCCCCCCCCCCCATACACATGTACATACACACGTCCAGACACGCAAATATACATACCTACACAGCTTTCCATGGTTTACCCCAGACGCTTCACATGCCTTGCTTCAATCCACTGACAGCACGTCAACCCCTGTATACCACATGACTCCAATTCACTCTATTTCTTGCCCTCCTTTCACCCTCCTGCATGTTCAGGCCCCGATCACACAAAATCTTTTTCACTCCATCTTTCCACCTCCAATTTGGTCTCCCTCTTCTCCTCGTTCCCTCCACCTCCGACACATATATCCTCTTGGTCAATCTCTCCTCACTCATTCTCTCCATGTGCCCAAACCATTTCAAAACACCCTCTTCTGCTCTCTCGACCACGCTCTTTTTATTTCCACACATCTCTCTTACCCTTACGTTACTTACTCGATCAAACCACCTCACACCACACATTGTCCTCAAACATCTCATTTCCAGCACATCCATCCTCCTGCGCACATCTCTATCCATAGCCCACGCCTCGCAACCATACAGCATTGTTGGAACCACTATTCCCTCAAACATACCCATTTTTGATTTCCGAGATAATGTTCTCGACTTCCACACATTTTTCAAGGCTCCCAAAATTTTCGCCCCCTCCCCCACCCTATGATCCACTTCCGCTTCCATGGTTCCATCCGCTGACAGATCCACTCCCAGATATCTAAAACACTTCACTTCCTCCAGTTTTTCTCCATTCAAACTCACCTCCCAATTGACTTGACCCTCACCCCTACTGTACCTAATAACCTTGCTCTTATTCACATTTACTCTCAACTTTCTTCTTCCACACACTTTACCAAACTCAGTCACCAGCTTCTGCAGTTTCTCACATGAATCAGCCACCAGCGCTGTATCATCAGCGAACAACAATTGACTCACTTCCCAAGCTCTCTCATCCCCAACAGACTTCATACTTGCCCCTCTTTCCAGGACTCTTGCATTTACCTCCTTTACAACCCCATCCATAAACAAATTAAACAACCATGGAGACATCACACACCCCTGCCGCAAACCTACATTCACTGAGAACCAATCACTTTCCTCTCTTCCTACACGTACACATGCCTTACATCCTCGATAAAAACTTTTCACTGCTTCTAACAACTTGCCTCCCACCCCATATATTCTTAATACCTTCCACAGAGCATCTCTATCAACTCTATCATATGCCTTCTCCAGATCCATAAATGCTACATACAAATCCATTTGCTTTTCTAAGTATTTCTCACATACATTCTTCAAAGCAAACACCTGATCCACACATCCTCTACCACTTCTGAAACCGCACTGCTCTTCCCCAATCTGATGCTCTGTACATGCCTTCACCCTCTCAATCAATACCCTCCCATATAATTTACCAGGAATACTCAACAAACTTATACCTCTGTAATTTGAGCACTCACTCTTATCCCCTTTGCCTTTGTACAATGGCACTATGCACGCATTCCGCCAATCCTCAGGCACCTCACCATGAGTCATACATACATTAAATAACCTTACCAACCAGTCAACAATACAGTCACCCCCTTTCTTAATAAATTCCACTGCAATACCATCCAAACCTGCTGCCTTGCCGGCTTTCATCTTCCGCAAAGCTTTTACTACCTCTTCTCTGTTTATCAAATCATTTTCCCTAACCCTCTCACTTTGCACACCACCTCGACCAAAACACCCTATATCTGCCACTCTGTCATCAGACACATTCAACAAACCTTCAAAATACTCATTCCATCTCCTTCTCACATCACCGCTACTTGTTATCACCTCCCCATTTACGCCCTTCACTGAAGTTCCCATTTGCTCCCTTGTCTTACGCACCCTATTTACCTCCTTCCAGAACATCTTTTTATTCTCCCTAAAATTTACTGATAGTCTCTCACCCCAACTCTCATTTGCCCTTTTTTTCACCTCTTGCACCTTTCTCTTGACCTCCTGTCTCTTTCTTTTATACTTCTCCCACTCAATTGCATTTTTTCCCTGCAAAAATCGTCCATATATATATATATATATATATATATATCGTCACATATATATATATATATATATATATATATATATATATATATATGGTATCCCTGGGGATATGGGAGAAAGAATACTTCCCACGTATTCCCTGCGTGTCGTAGAAGGCGACTAAAAGGGAAGGGAGCGGGGGGCTGGAAATCCTCCCCTCTCAGTTTTTTTTTTTCAATTTTCCAAAAGAAGGAACAGAGAAGGGGGCCAGGTGAGGATGTTCCCTCAAAGGTCCAGTCCTCTGTTCTTAACGCTACCTTGCTAACGCGGGAAATGGCGAATAGTATAAAAAAAAATATATATATATATATAAGCAGTGAAAAGTTTTTATCGAGGATGTAAGGCATGTGTACGTGTAGGAAGAGAGGAAAGTGATTGGTTCTCAGTGAATGTAGGTTTGCGGCAGGGGTGTGTGATGTCTCCATGGTTGTTTAATTTGTTTATGGATGGGGTTGTTAGGGAGGTAAATGCAAGAGTTTTGGAAAGAGGGGCAAGTATGAAGTCTGTTGGGGATGAGAGAGCTTGGGAAGTGAGTCAGTTGGTGAAGTGAGTCAGTTGGTGGCGCTGGTGGCTGATTCATGTGAGAAACTGCAGAAGCTGGTGACTGAGTTTGGTAAAGTGTGTGGAAGAAGAAAGTTAAGAGTAAATGTGAATAAGAGCAAGGTTATTAGGTACAGTAGGGTTGAGGGTCAAGTCAATTGGGAGGTGAGTTTGAATGGAGAAAAACTGGAGCAAGTAAAGTGTTTTAGATATCTGGGAGTGGATCTGGCAGCGGATGGAACCATGGAAGCGGAAGTGGATCATAGGGTGGGGGAGGGGGCGAAAATTCTGGGAGCCTTGAAGAATGTGTGGAAGTCGAGAACATTATCTCGGAAAGCAAAAATGGGTATGTTTGAAGGAATAGTGGTTCCAACAATGTTGTATGGTTGCGAGGCGTGGGCTATGGATAGAGTTGTGCGCAGGAGGATGGATGTGGTGGAAATGAGATGTTTGAGGACAATGTGTGGTGTGAGGTGGTTTGATCGAGTGAGTAACGTAAGGGTAAGAGAGATGTGTGGAAATAAAAAGAGCGTGGTTGAGAGAGCAGAAGAGGGTGTTTTGAAGTGGTTTGGGCACATGGAGAGAATGAGTGAGGAAAGATTGACCAAGAGGATATATGTGTCGGAGGTGGAGGGAACGAGGAGAAGAGGGAGACCAAATTGGAGGTGGAAAGATGGAGTGAAAAAGATTTTGTGTGATCGGGGCCTGAACATGCAGGAGGGTGAAAGGAGGGCAAGGAATAGAGTGAATTGGAGCGATGTGGTATACCGGGGTTGACGTGCTGTCAGTGGATTGAATCAAGGCATGTGAAGCGTCTGGGGTAAACCATGGAAAGCTGTGTAGGTATGTATATTTGCGTGTGTGGACGTATGTATATACATGTGTATGGGGGGGGGGGGGTTGGGCCATTTCTTTCGTCTGTTTCCTTGCGCTACCTCGCAAACGCGGGAGACAGCGACAAAGTATAAAAAAAAAAAAAAAAAAAAAATATATATATATATATATATATATATATATATATATATATATATATATATATATATATATATATATATATATATATATATATATCCTCACCTGGCCCTCTTCTCTGTTCCTTCTTTTGGAAAAAAAAAAAAGAAAAAAAAGGCCCAGTCCTCTGTTCTTAACGCTACCTCGCTATCGCGGGAAATGGCGAATAGTATGAAAAAAAAAAAAAAAAATATATATATATATATATATATATATATATATATATATATATATATATATATATATGTGTGTGTGTGTGTGTGTGTGTGTGTGTGTGTGTCAGTTCATTGTTTTAGTTTATATATATATATATATATATATGTATATATATGTATATATATATATATATATATATATGTATATATATATATATGTATGTATATGTATGTATATATATATATATATGCTGTCAGTGGATTGAATCAAGGCATGTGAAGCGTCTGGGGTAAACCATGGAAAGCTGTGTAGGTATGTATATTTGCGTGTGTGGACGTATGTATATACATGTGTATGGGGGGGGGGGGTTGGGCCATTTCTTTCGTCTGTTTCCTTGCGCTACCTCGCAAACGCGGGAGACAGCGACAAAGTATAATAAAAAAAATAATATATAATATATATATATATATATATATATATATATATATATATATATATATATATATATATATATATATATGTAAGCTGTGAGTAAATGTGAATAAGAGCAAGGTTATTAGGTACAGTAGGGTTGAGGGACAAGTCAACTGGGAGGTAGGTTTGAATGGAGAGAAACTGTAGGAAGTGAAGTGTTTTAGATATCTGGGAGTGGATTTGGCAGCGGATGGAACCATGGAAGTGAAAGTGAATCATAGGGTGGGGGAGGTGGTGAAAGTTCTGGGAGCGTTGAAAAATGTGTGGAAATAAAAAATTGGTATGTTTGAAGGAATACTGTTTCCAACAATGTTATATGTTTGTGAGGCGTGGGCTATAGATAGAGTTGTGCGGAGGAGGTTCGACGTGCAAGAAATGAGATGTTTGAGGACATGTGGTGTGAGGTGGTTTGATCGAATAAGTAATGAAAGGATAAGAGAGGTGTGTGGTAATAAAAAGAGTGTGGTTGCGAGAGCAGAAGAGATTGTTTTGAAAAGGTTTGGTTACATGGAGAGAATGAGTGAGGAAAGATTGACAAAGAGGATATATGTGTCAGCGGTAGAGGGAAAGAGGAAAAGTGGGAGACCAAATTGGAGGTGGAAAGACGGAGTGAAAAAAAATTCTGAGTGATCGTGGCCTGAACATGCAGAAGGGTGAAAGGCGTACAAGGAATACAGTAAATCGAAACGATGTGGTATACCGGGGTCGACGTGCTGTCAGTGGATTGAACCAGGGCATGTGAAGCGTCTGGGGTAAACCATGGAAAGTTTTGTGGGGCCTGGATGTGGAAAGGGAGCTGTGGTTTCGGTGCATTATGCATGACAGCTAGAGACTGAGCGTGAACGAATGTGGCCCTTGTTGTCTTTTCCTAGCGCTACCTCGCGCACATGCGTGGCGAGGGGGTTGTCATTTCATGTGTGGCAGGGTGGCGACAGGAATGAATAAGGGCAGACAGTATGAATTATGTACATGTGTATATATGTATATGTCTGTGTCTGTATATATATGTATACGTTGAGATGTATAGGTGTGTATATGTGCATGTGTGGACGTGTATGTATATACATGTGTATGTGGGTGGGTTGGACCATTCTTTCATCTCTTACCTTGCGCTACCTCGCTAACGCGGGAGACAGCGACAAAGTTTGATAATATATATATATATATATATATATATATATATATATATATATATATATATATATATATATATATATATATATATATATATATATATATATGGTCATTAGAAAAAAGATCATGAGAGGCAAGCAGCTGAGTGAACCTGTTGAGTGTGTTAGCAGCTTTGATGCACGAGACCAGGCTAAAGTGATAGGTGATTTGAATGCAGAGGTGAGCAATGTGGCAGTTCATTGTATAATTGGTGTACATGTGGTGCTCAGTGTTGTAAATGGAAATGGTGAAGAGGTTGTGGATTTGTGTGCTGAAAAAGGACTGGTGATTGGGAATACCTGGTTTAAAAAGAGAGATATACATAAGTATACGTATGTGAGTAGAAGTAACCAGAGGGCATTATTGGATTACGTGTTAATTGATTGGCGTGCAAGAGAGAGACTTTTGGATGTTGGTGTGCTGAGAGGGGCAGTTGGAGGGATATCTGATCACTATCTTGTGGAGGCGAAGGTGAAGATTTGTAAAGGTTTTCAGAAAAGAAGAATGTTGAGGTGAAGAGAGTCATGAGAGTAAGTGAGCTTGGAAAGGAGACTTGTGTGAGGAATTTCCAAGAGAGATTGAATGTAGAATGACAAAATGAGAAAGCAAATGAAGCAATGGGGGTAGGGGAGGAATGGTTTGTATTTAGGGAAACAGTGATGGCTTGTGCAAAAGATGCTTGTGGCATGAGAAAGGTGGGAGGTAGGCAGATTAGAAAGGGTAGTGAATGGTGGGATGAAGAAGTAAGATTGTTAGTGAAAGAGAAGAGAGAGAGGCGTTTGGACGATTTTTGCAGGGCAGTAGTGCAAATCACTGGGAGATGTATAAGAGAAAGCGGCAGGAGGTCAAGAGAAAGGTGCAAAAGGTGAAAATGAGGGCAAATGAGAGCTGGGGTGAGAGAGTATCATACATTTTAGGGAAAATAAAAAGATGTTTTTGGAAGGAGGCAAATAAAATGCGTAAGACAAGAGAACAAATGGGAACATCGGTGAAGGGGTCAAATGGTGAGGTGATGACAAGTAGTCATGAAGTGAGAAGGAGATGGAGTGAGTATTTTCAATGTCTGTTAAATGTGTTTGATGATAAAGTGGCAGATATATTGTGTTTTGGTCGGGGTGGTGTGAGAAGTGAGAGGGTCAGGGAGAATGGTTTGATGAACAGAGAAGAGGTAGTGAAAGTTTTCCGGAAGATGAAAGCCGGCAAGTTGGCGGATATGGATGGTAGTGCAGTGGAATTTATCAAAAAAGGGGGTGACTGTGTTGTTGATTGGTTGGTAAGGATTTTCAGAGTATGTATGGATCATGGTGAAGTGCCTGAGGATTGGCGGAATACATGCATTGTGCCATTGTACAAAGGCAAAGGGTATAAAGGTGAGTGTTCAAATTACAGAGGTATGAGTTTTTTGAGTATTCCTCGGAAATCATAAGGGAGGATACTGATTGAGAGGGTGAAGGCATGTACAGAGCATCAGATTGGGGAAAAGCAGTGTGATTTCAGAAGTGGTAAAGGATGTGTGGATCAAGTGTTTGCTTTGAAGAATGTATGTGAGAAATACTTAGAAAAGCAGATGGATTTGTATGTAGCATTTACGGATCTGGAGAAGGCATATGACAGGGTGGATAGATATGCTTTGTGAAAGATTTTAAGACTAAAAGGTGAGGGAGGTAAGTTGTTAGAGGCAGTAAAAAGTTTTTACCAAGGATATAGGGCAGGTGTACGAGTAGGAAGAGAGGAAGAGATTGGTTCCCAATGAATGGCGGTTTACAGAAGGGGTGCGTGATGTCTCCATGGTTGTTAATTTGTTTATGGATGGGATGGTTAATGAGGCGAATGCAAGAGTTTTGGAAAGAGGGCAAGTATGCAGTCGGTTGTGGATTAGAAGGCTTGGGAAGTGAGTCAGTTGTTCGCTGACGATACAGCGCTGGTGGCGTATTCAGGTAGGAAACTGCAGAAGTTGGTGACGGAGTTTGGTAAAATGTGTGAAAGAAGAAAGTTGAGAGTAAATGTTAAGAAGAGCAAGGTTATTAGGTTCTGTAGGGTTTAGGGACAAGTTGATTGGGGGGGGGGGTAAGTTTATATGGAGAAAAACTGGAGGAAGTGAGGTGTTTTAGATATCTGGGAGTGGACGTAGCAGTGGATGGAACCATGGAAGCTGTTGTGAGTCACAGAAATGGGGGAGGGGGCTAAGATTCTGGAAGCGTTGAAGAATTTGTGGAAGGCGAGAACGTTAACTCGGAGAGAAAAAAGCGGGTATGTTTGAGGGAATGGTGGTTCCAACAATGTTATATGGTTGCGAGGCGTGGGCGATGGATGGACTGTGCGAAGGAAGTTGGAAATGTTGAAAATGAAATGTTTAAGGACAATATGTGATGTGAGGTGGTTTGATCGAGTAAGCAATGGAAGGGTAGGAAAGATGTGCGGTAATAAAAAGAGTGCGATTGAGAGAGCAGAAAAGGGTGTTTTGAAATGGTTTCGACACATGGAGAGAATGAGCGAGTAAAGATTGATAAAGAGGATATATGTGTCAGAGGTGGAGGAAAGAAGGAGAAGCAGGAGACCAAATTGGAGGTGGCAGGATGGAGTGAAAAAGATTTTGAGCGATCGAGACCTGAACATACAGGAGGGTGAAAGGTGTGCAAGGAATAGAGTGAATTGGAACGATGTGGTATACCGAGGTCGAAGTGCTGTCCATGGATTGAACCAGGACATATGAAGCGTATGGGGTAAACTATGGAAAGGTCTGTGTGGCCTGGATGTGAAAAGGGAGCTGTGGTATCGGTGCATTACACATGACAGCTAGAGACTAAGTGTGAACGAATGTGGCCTTTTTTTGTCTGTTCCTGGCGCTGCCTCGCTGGAGGGGGGGGGGGGGGGGGGGGCGTTATTTCGTGTGTGGCGGGGTGGAGACGAAAATGAATGAATGCAGCCAGTATGGATATGTACATGTGTATATATGTATATGTCTGTGTGTGTATATGTATGAATACGTTGAAATGTATATGTATGGATACGTTGAAATGTGTATGTATGTATATGTGCGTGTGCGGGCGTTTATGTAAATACATATGTATGTAGGTGGGTTGGGCCATTCCTCGTCTGTTTCCTGGCGAGTTTGGATGGTAATACAGTGGAATTTATCAAAAAAGAGGGTGACTGTGTTGTTGATTGGATGGTGAGGATTTTCAGAGTATGTATGGACCATGGTGAAGTGCCTGAGGATTGGCGGAATGCATGCATAGTGCCATTGTACAAAGGCAAAGGGGATAAAGGTGAGTGTTCAAATTACAGAAGCATAAGTTTGTTGAGTATTCCTGGAAAATTATGAGAGGCTATTGACTGAGAGGGTGAAGGCATGTATAGAACATCAAACTGGGGAAGAGGAGTGTCGTTTTAGAAATGATACTGGATGTGTGGATCAGGTGTTTGCTTTGAAGAATGTATGTGAGAAATACTTAAAGAAACGAATTGTATGTAGCATTTATGAATCTGGAGAAGGTGTATGATAGGTTGATAGAGATGCTTTGTGGAAGGTTTTTTGATTATATGGTGTAGGAAGAAAGTTGCTAGAAGCAGTGAAATGTTTTTACCAAGGATGTAAGGCATGTGTAGGAGCAGGGAGAGAGGAGAGTGATTGGTTCCCAGTGAATGTTGGTCTGCGGCAGGGGCGTGTGATGAGCCCATGGTTATTTGATATTTTTATGGATGGGGTGGTTAGGGAGGTGAATGCAAGAGTTTTGGAGAGAGGGGCGAGTTGTGGATGTTGTGGATGAGAGGGCTTGGGAAGTAAGTCAGTTGCTGTTCGCTGATGATACAGCTCTAGTGGCTGATTCGTGTGAGAAACTGCAGAAGTTGATGTGAGTTTAGAAAAGTGTGTGAAAGGAGAAAGTTGAGGATAAATGTAAATAAAAGCAAGGTTATTAGGCTCAGAAGGGTTGAGGGACAATCTGACTGGGATGCAAGTTTGAATGGAGAAAAATTGGAGGAAGTGAAGTGTTTTAGATATCTGAGAGTGGACTTAGCAGCGGATGGAACCATGGAAGTGGAAATGAGTCACAGGGTGGGGGACGGGGCGATGGTTCTGAGAGCAATGAAGAATGTGTGGAAGGAGAGAACGTTATCTCGGAGAGCAAAATTGGGCATGTTTGAAGGAAAAGTAGTTCCAACAATGTGATATGGTTGCGAGGCATGGGCTATAGATGGGTTGTACGGAGGAGGATGGATGTGTTAGAAACGAAATGTTTGAGGACAATATGTGGTGTGAGGTGGTTTGATCGAATAAGTAATGAAAGGGTAAAAGAGAGGTCTGAAAGTGAATAGAGTATGGAAGTGAGAGTAGAAGAGGATGTTTTCAAATGATTTGGACATATGGAGCGAATGAGTGAATGAGTGAGGAAAGATTGACAAAGATTTTGAGCGATCGAGACCTGAACATACGGGAGGGTGAGCGACGTGCAAGGAATACAGTGGATTGGAATGATGTGGTATACCTGGGTCGACGTGCTGTCAATGGACTGAACAGGGCATGTGAAGCGTCTGGGGTAAACCATGGAAAGGTCTGTGGGGCCTGGATGTGGAAGTGGAGCTGTGGTTTCGGCCCATTACACATGACAACTAGACACTAAGTGTGAACGAATTTGGCCTTTTATGTCGGTTTTCCTGGCGCTACCTCGCTGAAGCGGGATATAGCGACTCTTTTTTCCTGTGTGGTGGGGTAGCAGCAGGAATGGATGGCAAGCAGATATGAATATGTACATGTGCATTTCTGTATGTCTGTGTATCTGGATGTATATGTATGGATATGTTGATAGGTATATGTATGTCTATGTGCGTGTGCCGGCGTTTATGTATATACATATATATATACAAGTCTGTTTCCTCGCGCTGCTTCGCTGACGCAGGACACAGCGGTCAAGTATAATGATAATGATAATAATTATGATAATAATAACAATATATATATATATATATATATATATATATATATATATATATATATATATATATATATATATATATTTTTTTTTTTTTTTTTTTTTTTTTTTTTTTTTTGCTGTCTCCCGCGTTTGCGAGGTATCGCAAGGAAACAGACGAAAGAAATGGCACAACCCACCTCCATACACATGTATATACATACACGTTCTCACACGCAAATATACATACCTACACAGCTTCCCATGGTTTACCCCAGACGCTTCACATGCCCTGATTCAATCCACTGACAGCACGTCAACCCCGGTATACCACATCGATCCAATTCACTCTATTCCATGCCCTCCTTTCACCCTCCTGCATATTCAGGCCCCGATCACACAAAATATTTTTCACTCCATCTTTCCACCTCCAATTTGGTCTCCCTCTTCTCCTCGTTCCCTCCACCTCCGACACATATATCCTCTTGGTCAATCTTTCCATGCGCCCAAACCACTTCAAAACACCCTCTTCTGCTCTCTCAACCACACTCTTTTTATTTCCACACATCTCTCTTACCCTTACGTTACTTACTCGATCAAACCACCTCACACCTCACATTGTCCTCAAACATCTCATTTCCAGCACATCCACCCTCCTGCGCACAACTCTATCCATAGCCCACGCCTCGCAACCATACAACATTGTTGGAACCACTATTCCTTCAAACATCCCGCTTTTTGCTTTCCGAGATAATGTTCTCGACTTCCACACATTCTTCAATATATATATATATATATATATATATATATATATATATATATATATATATATATATATATATATATATATATTTTATATTTTATTTTATTATACTTTGTCGCTGTCTCCCGCGTTTCCGAGGTAGCGCAAGGAAACAGACGAAAGAAATGGCCCAACCCCCCCCCCCATACACATGTATATACATACGTCCACACACGCAAATATACATACCTACACAGCTTTCCATGGTTTACCCCAGACGCTTCACATGCCTTGATTCACTCCACTGACAGCACGTCAACCCCGGTATACCACATCGCTCCAATTCACTCTATTCCTTACCCTCCTTTCACCCTCCTGCATGTTCAGGCCCCGATCACACAAAATCTTTTTCACTCCATCTTTCCACCTCCAATTTGGTCTCCCTCTTCTCCTCGTTCCCTCCACCTCCGACACATATATCCTCTTGGTCAATCTTTCCTCACTCATTCTCTCCATGTGCCCAAACCACTTCAAAACACCCTCTTCTGCTCTCTCAACCACGCTCTTTTTATTTCCACACATCTCTCTTACCCTTACGTTACTCACTCGATCAAACCACCTCACACCACACATTGTCCTCAAACATCTCATTTCCACCACATCCATCCTCCTGCGCACAACTCTATCCATAGCCCACGCCTCGCAACCATACAACATTGTTGGAACCACTATTCCTTCAAACATACCCATTTTTGCTTTCCGAGATAATGTTCTCGACTTCCACACATTCTTCAAGGCCCCCAGAATTTTCGCCCCCTCCCCCACGCTATGATCCACTTCCGCTTCCATGGTTCCATCCGCTGCCAGATCCACTCCCAGATATCTAAAACACTTCACTTCCTCCAGTTTTTCTCCATTCAAACTCACCTCCCAATTGACTTGACCCTCAACCCTACTGTACCTAATAACCTTGCTCTTATTCACATTTACTCTTAACTTTCTTCTTCCACACACTTTACCGAACTCAGTCACCAGCTTCTGCAGTTTTTCACATGAATCAGCCACCAGCGCTGTATCATCAGCGAACAACAACTGACTCACTTCCCAAGCTCTCTCATCCCCAACAGACTTCATACTTGCCCCTCTTTCCAAAACTCTTGCATTTACCTCCCTAACAACCCCATCCATAAACAAATTAAACAACCATGGAGACATCACACACCCCTGCCGCAAACCTACATTCACTGAGAACCAATCACTTTCCTCTCTTCCTACACGTACACATGCCTTACATCCTCGATAAAAACTTTTCACTGCTTCTAACAACTTACCTCCCACACCATATATTCTTCATACCTTCCACAGAGCATCTCTATCAACTCTATCATATGCCTTCTCCAGATCCATAAATGCTACATACAAATCCATTTGCTTTTCTAAGTATTTCTCACATACATTCTTCAAAGCAAACACCTGATCCACACATCCTCTACCACTTCTGAAACCACACTACTCTTCCCCAATCTGATGCTCTGTACATGCCTTCACCCTCTCAATCAATACCCTCCCATATAATTTACCAGGAATACTCAACAGACTTATACCTCTGTAATTTGAGCACTCACTCTTATCCCCTTTGCCTTTGTACAATGGCACTATGCACGCATTCCGCCAATCCTCAGGCACCTCACCATGAGTCATACATACATTGAATAACCTATATATATATATATATATATATATATATATATATATATATATATATATATATATATATATATATATATATATATATATATATATATATATATATATATATATATATATATATATATATATATATGTGAGTTGAAATTCTAGGACTTTCAAGAACTTTCACGGGAAAATCAAGACATCATCAAAGCCAGACGTATGCCTTTGCTTCCATCTGGCCACCTGCAGAGAATGCCTACCTAACTCAGCTCAAGATTTCCGCAGGACGCCAGTTACTGATTAACTCAGACATGATATGTGACAGAGCAAGTAGCATCAGAGCCACTCAAACCCATGATACATAAACAGATGTTTTCAGTATGTCTTTATTTATTTACTTGATGCAAGCTACACTATTCCCTTCCACATGAAGCTTGAGGTTATGTGGGCTAAGTGGATTAGAATCAAGTGGGAATTTGTGTTGAACAGTTTTTATTTAGAAATTGTTGCTATTGTTTCTTTTTCTTTTTACATATTTGACTAGGTCTCTTTGCCAGTATTTTTTTATTTGACTTACCTTTTTGTACATTTCCTTTTCCATAGCCAGAGGTTGAACCATTATGTGACGTTCATTTTTTCATACATTTCAAGCTAAAAGTTTGTTTTCTAAATTGTTTCTTACATTTTTCATATGTATATATATGTATGTGTGTGTGTGTGCGTGTGTGTGTGTGTGTGTGTGTGTGTGTGTATATATATGTATATTATCCCTGGGGATAGGGGTGAAAGAATACTTCCCACGTATTCCTCGCGTGTCGTAGAAAGCGACTAGAGGGGACGGGAGCGGGGGGCCGGAAATCCTCCCCTCCTTGTATTAACTTTCTAAAATGGGAAACAGAAGAAGGAGTCACGCGGGGAGTGCTCATCCTCCTCGAAGGCTCAGAGTGGGGTGCCTAAATGTGTGTGGATGTAACCAAGATGTGAAAAAAGGAGAGATAGGTAGTATGTTTGAGGAAAGGAACCTGGATGTTTTGGCTCTGAGTGAAACGAAGCTCAAGGGTAAAGGGGAAGAGTGGTTTGGAAATGTCTGGGGAGTGAAGTCAGGGGTTAGTGAGAGGACAAGAGCAAGGGAAGGAGTAGCAATACTCCTGAAACAGGAGTTGTGGGAGTATGTGATAGAATGTAAGAAAGTAAATTCTCGATTAATATGGGTAAAATTGAAAGTTGATGGAGAGAGGTGGGTGATTAATGGTGCATATGCACCTGGGCATGAGAAGAAAGATCATGAGAGGCAAGTGTTTTGGGAGCAGCTAAATGAGTGTGTTAGCGGTTTTGATGCACGAGACCGGGTTATAGTGATGGGTGATTTGAATGCAAAGGTGAGTAATGTGGCAGTTGAGGGAATAATTGGTATGCATGGGGTGTTCAGTGTTGTAAATGGAAATGGTGAAGAGCTTGTAGATTTATGTGCTGAAAAAGGACTGATGATTGGGAATACCTGGTTTAAAAAGCGAGATATACATAAGTATACTTATGTAAGTAGGAGAGATGGCCAGAGAGCGTTATTGGATTACGTGTTAATTGACAGGCGTGCGAAAGAGAGACTTTTGGATGTCAATGTGCTGAGAGGTGCAACTGGAGGGATGTCTGATCATTATCTTGTGGAGGCTAAGGTGAAGATTAGTATGGGTTTTCAGAAAAGAAGAGTGAATGTTGGGGTGAAGAAGGTGGTGAGAGTAAGTGAGCTTGGGAAGGAGACCTGTGTGAAGAAGTATCAGGAGAGACTGTGTACAGAATGGAAAAAGGTGAGAACAATGGAAGTAAGGGGAGTGGGGAAGGAATGGGATGTATTTAGGGAATCAGTGATGGATTGCGCAAAAGATGCTTGTGGCATGAGAAGAGTGGGAGGTGGGCTGTTTAGAAAGGGTAGTGAGTGGTGGGATGAAGAAGTAAGAGTATTAGTGAAAGAGAAGAGAGAGGCATTTGGACGATTTTTGCAGGGAAAAAATGCAATTGAGTGGGAGAAGTATAAAAGAAAGAGACAGGAGGTCAAGAGAAAGGTGCAAGAGGTGAAAAAAAGGGCAAATGAGAGTTGGGGTGAGAGACTATCAGTAAATTTTAGGGAGAATAAAAAGATGTTCTGGAAGGAGGTAAATAGGGTGCGTAAGACAAGGGAGCAAATGGGAACTTCAGTGAAGGGCGTAAATGGGGAGGTGATAACAAGTAGTGGTGATGTGAGAAGGAGATGGAATGAGTATTTTGAAGGTTTGTTGAATGTGTCTGATGACAGAGTGGCAGATATAGGGTGTTTGGGTCGAGGTGGTGTGCAAAGTGAGAGGGTTAGGGAAAATGATTTGGTAAACAGAGAAGAGGTAGTAAAAGCTTTGCGGAAGATGAAAGCCGGCAAGGCAGCAGGTTTGGATGGAATTGCAGTGGAATTTATTAAAAAAGGGGGTGACTGTATTGTTGACTGGTTGGTAAGGTTATTTAATGTATGTATGACTCATGGTGAGGTGCCTGAGGATTGGCGGAATGCGTGCATAGTGCCATTGTACAAAGGCAAAGGGGATAAGAGTGAGTGCTCAAATTACAGAGGTATAAGTTTGTTGAGTATTCCTGGTAAATTATATGGGAGGGTATTGATTGAGAGGGTGAAGGCATGTACAGAGCATCAGATTGGGGAAGAGCAGTGTGGTTTCAGAAGTGGTAGAGGATGTGTGGATCAGGTGTTTGCTTTGAAGAATGTATGTGAGAAATACTTAGAAAAGCAAATGGATTTGTATGTAGCATTTATGGATCTGGAGAAGGCATATGATAGAGTTGATAGAGATGTTCTGTGGAAGGTATTAAGAATATATGGTGTGGGAGGCAAGTTGTTAGAAGCAGTGAAAAGTTTTTATCGAGGATGTAAGGCATGTGTACGTGTAGGAAGAGAGGAAAGTGATTGGTTCTCAGTGAATGTAGGTTTGCGGCAGGGGTGTGTGATGTCTCCATGGTTGTTTAATTTGTTTATGGATGGGGTTGTTAGGGAGGTAAATGCAAGAGTCTTGGAAAGAGGGGCAAGTATGAAGTCTGTTGGGGATGAGAGAGCTTGGGAAGTGAGTCAGTTGTTGTTCGCTGATGATACAGCGCTGGTGGCGGATTCATGTGAGAAACTGCAGAAGCTGGTGACTGAGTTTGGTAAAGTGTGTGGAAGAAGAAAGTTAAGAGTAAATGTGAATAAGAGCAAGGTTATTAGGTACAGTAGGGTTGAGGGTCAAGTCAATTGGGAGGTGAGTTTGAATGGTGAAAAACTGGAGGAAGTGAAGTGTTTTAGATATCTGGGAGTGGATCTGTCAGCGGATGGAACCATGGAAGCGGAAGTGGATCATAGGGTGGGGGAGGGGGCGAAAATTTTGGGAGCCTTGAAAAATGTGTGGAAGTCGAGAACATTATCTCGGAAAGCAAAAATGGGTATGTTTGAAGGAATAGTAGTTCCAACAATGTTGTATGGTTGCGAGGCGTGGGCTATGGATAGAGTTGTGCGCAGGAGGATGGATGTGCTGGAAATGACATGTTTGAGGACAATGTGTGGTGTGAGGTGGTTTGATCGAGTAAGTAACGTAAGGGTAAGAGAGATGTGTGGAAATAAAAAGAGCGTGGTTGAGAGAGCAGAAGAGGGTGTTTTGAAGTGGTTTGGGCACATGGAGAGGATGAGTGAGGAAAGATTGACCAAGAGGATATATGTGTCGGAGGTGGAGGGAACGAGGAGAAGAGGGAGACCAAATTGGAGGTGGAAAGATGGAGTGAAAAGGATTTTGTGTGATCGGGGCCTGAACATGCAGGAGGGTGAAAGGAGGGCAAGGAATAGAGTGAATTGGAGCGATGTGGTATACAGGGGTTGACGTGCTGTCAGTGGATTGAATCAAGGCATGTGAAGCGTCCGGGGTAAACCTTGGAAAGCTGTGTAGGTATGTATATTTGCGTGTGTGGACGTGTGTATGTACATGTGTATGGGGGGGGTTGGGCCATTTCTTTCGTCTGTTTCCTTGCGCTACCTCGCAAACGCGGGAGACAGCGACAAAGTATAAAAAAAAAAAAATATATATATATATATATATATATATATATATATATATATATATATATATATATATATATACATATATAAATGTGTGTGGATGTAACCAAGATGTGAAAAAAGGAGAGATAGGTAGTATGTTTGAGGAAAGGAACCTGGATGTTTTGGCTCTGAGTGAAACGAAGCTCAAGGGTAAAGGGGAAGAGTGGTTTGGAAATGTCTGGGAAGTGAAGTCAGGGGTTAGTGAGAGGACAAGAGCAAGGGAAGGAGTAGCAATACTCCTGAAACAGGAGTTGTGGGAGTATGTGATAGAATGTAAGAAAGTAAATTCTCGATTAATATGGGTAAAATTGAAAGTTGATGGAGAGAGGTGGGTGATTATTGGTGCATATGCACCTGGGCATGAGAAGAAAGATCATGAGAGGCAAGTGTTTTGGGAGCAGCTGAATGAGTGTGTTAGCGGTTTTGATGCACGAGACCGGGTTATAGTGATGGGTGATTTGAATGCAAAGGTGAGTAATGTGGCAGTTGAGGGAATAATTGGTATGCATGGGGTGTTCAGTGTTGTAAATGGAAATGGTGAAGAGCTTGTAGATTTATGTGCTGAAAAAGGACTGATGATTGGGAATGCCTGGTTTAAAAAGCGAGATATACATAAGTATACTTATGTAAGTAGGAGAGATGGCCAGAGAGCGTTATTGGATTACGTGTTAATTGAAAGGCGTGCGAAAGAGAGACTTTTGGATGTTAATGTGCTGAGAGGTGCAACTGGAGGGATGTCTGATCATTATCTTGTGGAGGCTAAGGTGAAGATTAGTATGGGTTTTCAGAAAAGAGGAGTGAATGTTGGGGTGAAGAAGGTGGTGAGAGTAAGTGAGCTTGGGAAGGAGACCTGTGTGAGGAAGTACCAGGAGAGACTGTGTACAGAATGGAAAAAGGTGAGAACAATGGAAGTAAGGGGAGTGGGGGAGGAATGGGATGTATTTAGGGAATCAGTGATGGATTGCGCAAAAGATGCTTGTGGCATGAGAAGAGTGGGAGGTGGGCTGTTTAGAAAGGGTAGTGAGTGGTGGGATGAAGAAGTAAGAGTATTAGTGAAAGAGAAGAGAGAGGCATTTGGACGATTTTTGCAGGGAAAAAATGCAATTGAGTGGGAGAAGTATAAAAGAAAGAGACAGGAGGTCAAGAGAAAGGTGCAAGAGGTGAAAAAAAGGGCAAATGAGAGTTGGGGTGAGAGACTATCAGTAAATTTTAGGGAGAATAAAAAGATGTTCTGGAAGGAGGTAAATAGGGTGCGTAAGACAAGGGAGCAAATGGGAACTTCAGTGAAGGGCGTAAATGGGGAGGTGATAACAAGTAGTGGTGATGTGAGAAGGAGATGGAGTGAGTATTATAAGGTTTGTTGAATGTGTCTGATGACAGAGTGGCAGATATAGGGTGTTTTGGTCGAGGTGGTGTGCAAAGTGAGAGGGTTAGGGAAAATGATTTGGTAAACAGAGAAGAGGTAGTAAAAGCTTTGCGGAAGATGAAAGCCGGCAAGGCAGCAGGTTTGGATGGTGTTGCAGTGGAATTTATTAAAAAAGGGGGTGACTGTATTGTTGACTGGTTGGTAAGGTTATTTAATGTATGTATGACTCATGGTGAGGTGCCTGAGGATTGGCGGAATGCGTGCATAGTGCCATTGTACAAAGGCAAAGGGGATAAGAGTGAGTGCTCAAATTACAGAGGTATAAGTTTCTTGAGTATTCCTGGTAAATTATATGGGAGGGTATTGATTGAGAGGGTGAAGGCATGTACAGAGCATCAGATTGGGGAAGAGCAGTGCGGTTTCAGAAGTGGTAGAGGATGTGTGGATCAGGTGTTTGCTTTGAAGAATGTATGTGAGAAATACTTAGAAAAGCAAATGGAGTTGTATGTAGCATTTATGGATCTGGAGAAGGCATATGATAGAGTTGATAGAGATGCTCTGTGGAAGGTATTAAGAATATATGGTGTGGGAGGCAAGTTGTTAGAAGCAGTAAAAAGTTTTTATCGAGGATGTAAGGCATGTGTACGTGTAGGAAGAGAGGAAAGTGATTGGTTCTCAGTGAATGTAGGTTTGCGGCAGGGGTGTGTGATGTCTCCATGGTTGTTTAATTTGTTTATGGATGGGGTTGTTAGGGAGGTAAATGCAAGAGTTTTGGAAAGAGGGGCAAGTATGAAGTCTGTTGGGGATGAGAGAGCTTGGGAAGTGAGTCAGTTGTTGTTCGCTGATGATACAGCGCTGGTGGCTGATTCATGTGAGAAACTGCAGAAGCTGGTGACTGAGTTTGGTAAAGTGTGTGGAAGAAGAAAGTTAAGAGTAAATGTAAATAAGAGCAAGGTTATTAGGTACAGTAGGGTTGAGGGTCAAGTCAATTGGGAGGTGAGTTTGAATGGAGAAAAACTGGAGGAAGTGAAGTGTTTTAGATATCTGGGAGTGGATCTGGCAGCGGATGGAACCATGGAAGCGGAAGTGGATCATAGGGTGGGGGAGGGGGCGAAAATTTTGGGAGCCTTGAAAAATGTGTGGAAGTCGAGAACATTATCTCGGAAAGCAAAAATGGGTATGTTTGAAGGAATAGTGGTTCCAACAATGTTGTATGGTTGCGAGGCGTGGGCTATGGATAGAGTTGTGCGCAGGAGGATGGATGTGCTGGAAATGAGATGTTTGAGGACAATGTGTGGTGTGAGGTGGTTTGATCGAGTAAGTAACGTAAGGGTAAGAGAGATGTGTGGAAATAAAAAGAGCGTGGTTGAGAGAGCAGAAGAGGGTGTTTTGAAATGGTTTGGGCACATGGAGAGAATGAGTGAGGAAAGATTGACCAAGAGGATATATGTGTCGGAGGTGGAGGGAACGAGGAGAAGAGGGAGACCAAATTGGAGGTGGAAAGATGGAGTGAAAAAGATTTTGTGTGATCGGGGCCTGAACATGCAGGAGGGTGTAAGGAGGGCAAGGAATAGAGTGAATTGGAGCGATGTGGTATACAGGGGTTGACGTGCTGTGAGTGGAGTGAATCAAGGCATGTGAAGCGTCTGGGGTAAACCATGGAAAGCTGTGTAGGTATGTATATTTGCGTGTGTGGACGTGTGTATGTACATGTGTATGGGGGGGTGGGTTGGGCCATTTCTTTCGTCTGTTTCCTTGCGCTACCTCGCAAACGCGGGAGACAGCGACAAAGTATAAAAAAAAAAAAAAAAAAATATATATATATATATATATATATATATATATATATATATATATATATATATATATATATATATAGTGATGGGTTATAGTGATGGGTGATTTGAATGCAAAGGTGAGTAATGTGGCAGTTGAGGGAATAATTGGTATACATGGGGTGTTCAGTGTTGTAAATGGAAATGGTGAAGAGCTTGTAGATTTATGTGCTGAAAAAGGACTGATGATTGGGAATACCTGGTTTAAAAAGCGAGATATACATAAGTATACTTATGTAAGTAGGACAGATGGCCAGAGAGCGTTATTGGATTACGTGTTAATTGAAAGGCGTGCGAAAGAGAGACTTTTGGATGTTAATGTGCTGAGAGGTGCAACTGGAGGGATGTCTGATCATTATCTTGTGGAGGCTAAGGTGAAGATTTGTATGGGTTTTCAGAAAAGAAGAGTGAATGTTGGGGTGAAGAGGGTGGTGAGAGTAAGTGAGCTTGGGAAGGAGACCTGTGTGAGGAAGTACCAGGAGAGACTGAGTACAGAATGGAAAAAGGTGAGAACAATGGAAGTCAGGGGAGTGGGGGAGGAATGGGATGTATTTAGGGAATCAGTGATGGATTGCGCAAAAGATGCTTGTGCCATGAGAAGAGTGGGA
Organism: Panulirus ornatus; assembly: GCF_036320965.1. Classification (NCBI taxonomy): domain Eukaryota; kingdom Metazoa; phylum Arthropoda; class Malacostraca; order Decapoda; family Palinuridae; genus Panulirus; species Panulirus ornatus. Next base: position 24,534,094 of record NC_092252.1, on the reverse strand, counting down.
GGTGGGTTGGTTAGAAAGGGTAGTGAGTGGTGGGTTGAAGAAGTAAGAGTATTAGTGAAAGAGAAGAGAGAGGCATTTGGACGATTTTTGCAGGGAAAAAATGCAATTGAGTGGGAGATGTATAAAAGAAAGAGACAGGAGGTCAAGAGAAAGGTGCAAGAGGTGAAAAAAAGGGCAAATGAGAGTTGGGGTGAGAGAGTATCATTAAATTTTAGGGAGAATAAAAAGATGTTCTGGAAGGAGGTAAATAAAGTGCGTAAGACAAGGGAGCAAATGGGAACTTCAGTGAAGGGCGCAAATGGGGAGGTGATAACAAGTAGTAGTGATGTGAGAAGGAGATGGAGTGAGTATTTTGAAGGTTTGTTGAATGTGTTTGATGATAGAGTGGCAGATATAGGGTGTTTTGGTCGAGGTGGTGTGCAAAGTGAGAGGGTTAGGGAAAATGATTTGGTAAAAAGAGAAGAGGTAGTGAAAGCTTTGCGGAAGATGAAAGCCGGCAAGGCAGCAGGTTTGGATGGTATTGCAGTGGAATTTATTAAAAAAGGGGGTGACTGTATTGTTGACTGGTTGGTAAGGTTATTTAATGTATGTATGACTCATGGTGAGGTGCCTGAGGATTGGCGGAATGCGTGCATAGTGCCATTGTACAAAGGCAAAGGGGATAAGGGTGAGTGCTCAAATTACAGAGGTATAAGTTTGTTGAGTATTCCTGGTAAATTATATGGGAGGGTATTGATTGAGAGGGTGAAGGCATGTACAGAGCATCAGATTGGGGAAGAGCAGTGTGGTTTCAGAAGTGGTAGTGGATGTGTAGATCAGGTGTTTGCTTTGAAGAATGTATGTGAGAAATACTTAGAAAAGCAAATGGAGTTGTATGTAGCATTTATGGATCTGGAGAAGGCATATGATAGAGTTGATAGAATTGCTCTGTGGAAGGTATTAAGAATATATGGTGTGGGAGGAAAGTTGTTAGAAGCAGTGGAAAGTTTTTATCGAGGATGTAAGGCATGTGTACGTGTAGGAAGAGAGGAAAGTGATTGGTTCTCAGTGAATGTAGGTTTGCGGCAAGGGTGTGTGATGTCTCCATGGTTGTTTAATTTGTTTATGGATGGGGTTGTTAGGGAGGTAAATGCAAGAGTTTTGGAAAGAGGGGCAAGTATGAAGTCAGTTGGGGATGAGAGAGCTTGGGAAGTGAGTCAGTTGTTGTTCGCTGATGATACAGCGCTGGTGGCTGATTCATGTGAGAAACTGCGGAAGCTGGTGACTGAGTTTGGTAAAGTGTGTGGAAGAAGAAAGTTAAGAGTAAATTTGAATAAGAGCAAGGTTATTAGGTACAGTAGGGTTGAGGGTCAAGTCAATTGGGAGGTGAGTTTGAATGGAGAAAAACTGAAGGAAGTGAAGTGTTTTAGATATCTGGGAGTGGATCTGGCAGCGGATGAAACCATGGAAGCGGAAGTGGATCATAGGGTGGGGGAGGGGGCGAAAATTCTGGGGGCCTTGAAGAATGTGTGGAAGTCGAGAACATTATCTCGGAAAGCAAAAATGGGTATGTTTGAAGGAACAGTGGTTCCAACAATGTTGTATGGTTGCGAGGCGTGGGCTATGGATAGAGTTGTGCGCAGGAGGATGGATGTGCTGGAAATGAGATGTTTGAGGACAATGTGTGGTGTGAGGTGGTTTGATCGAGTGAGTAACGTAAGGGTAAGAGAGATGTGTGGAAATAAAAAGAGCGTGGTTGAGAGAGCAGAAGAGGGTGTTTTGAAGTGGTTTGGGCACATGGAGAGGATGAGTGAGGAAAGATTGACCAAGAGGATATATGTGTCGGAGGTGGAGGGAGCAAGGAGAAGAGGGAGACCAAATTGGAGGTGGAAAGATGGAGTGAAAAAGATTTTGTGTGATCGGGGCCTGAACATGCAGGAGGGTGAAAGGAGGGCAAGGAATAGAGTGAATTGGAGCGATGTGGTATACCGGGGTTGACGTGCTGTCAGTGGATTGAATCAAGGCATGTGAAGCGTCTGGGGTAAACCGTGGAAAGTTGTGTAGGTATGTATATTTGCGTGTGTGGACGTATGTATATACATGTGTATGGGGGTGGGTTGGGCCATTTCTTTCGTCTGTTTCCTTGCGCTACCTCGCAAACGCGGGAGACAGCGACAAAGTATAAAAAAAAAAAAGAACATACAAAGCTCCAACAGCCAGGATCGAACCTGGGACCCCTTGTGCAAGAGGCAGGCATGCTAACCGCTAGGCTAAGGGACTGTATAATAGGAAACAACTATTCGAAATACTAAGTACTCGAATACCCTTCGTCTCACAATGGTGAGCAACGGGGTCTATCGGTTGTTTCCGAGCAGAACACATAGCCAGCTGATAGCGTTTTACCGAACCTGACTGTACAACGCGGAGTTATATGAATACGAATAAAGTGTATATGAACGCGCACCTTCATAGAACATACAAAGCTCCAACAGCCAGGATCGATCCTGGGACCCCTTGTGCAAGAATATCGGTTGTTTCCGAACAGAACACATAGCCAGCTGATAGCGTTTTACCGAACCTGATAGACCCCGTTGCTCACCATTGTGAGACGAAGGGTATTCGAGTACTTAGTATTTCGAATAGTTGTTTCCTATTATACAGTCCCTTAGCCTAGCGGTTAGCATGCCTGCCTCTTGCACAAGGGGTCCCAGGTTCGATCCTGGCTGTTGGAGCTTTGTATGTTCTATGAAGGTGCGCGTTCATATACACTTTATTCGTATGTGTATATATATATATATATATATATATATATATATATATATATATATATATATATATATATATATATATCCCACGCATGCCTCACGTGTCGTAGAAAGCGACTAAAGGGGACGGGAGCGGGGGGCTGGAAACCCTCCCCTCCTTGAATCTTATTTCTAAGAGGGGAAACAGAAGAAGGAGTAACGCGGGGAGTGCTCATCCTCCTCGAAGGCTCAGAGAAGGAGGCCAGGTGAGGATATTCCCTCAAAGGCCCAGTCCTCTGTTCTTAACGCTACCTTGCTAATGCGGGAAATGGCGAATAGTTTGAAAGAAAGAAAATATATATATATATATATATATATATATATATATATATATATATATATATATATATATATATATATATATATATATATATATTCATATGTTAGTTAGGGTTAGTAGTGAGAGGACAAGAGCAAGGGAACGAGTAGGACTACTCCTGAAACAGGAGTAGTGGGAGTATGTGATAGAGTGTAAGAAAGTAAACTCTAGATTGATATGGGTAAAACTGAAAGTGGATGGACAGAGATGGGTCACTATTGGTGCATATGCACCTGGGCATAAGAAGAAAGATCATGAGAGGCAAGTGTTTTGGAAGCAGCTGAGTGAGTGTCTTAGTAGTTTTGATGCACGAGACCGGGTTACAGTGATGGGTGATTTGAATGCAAAGATGAGTAATGTGGCAGTTGAGGGAATAACTGGTGTACATGGAGTGTTCAGTGTTGTAAATGGAAATGGTGAAGAGCTTGTAGATTTATGTGCTGAAAAAGGACTGGGGATTGGGAATACCTGATTTAAAAAGAGAGATATACATAAGTATACGTATGTAAGTAGGAGAGATGGCCAGAGAGCGTTATTAGATTACGTGTTAATTGATAGGCTCGCGAAAGAGACTTTTGGATGTTAATGTGCTGAGAGGTGCAACTGGAGTGATGTCTGATCATTATCTTGTGGAGGCGAAGGTGAAGATTTCTAGAGGTTTTCAGAAAAGAAGAGAGAGTGTTGGGGTCAAAAGAGTGGTGAGAGTAAGTGAGCTTGGGAAGGAGACCTGTGTGAGGAAGTACCAGGAGAGACTGAGTACAGAATGGAAAAAGGTGAGAACAAAGAGCGTAAGGGGAGTGGGGAAGGAATGGGATGTATTTAGGGAAGCAGTGATGGCTTGCGCAAAAGATGCTTGTGGCATGAGAAGTGTGGGAGGTGGGCAGATTAGAAAGGGTAGTGAGTGGTGGGATGAAGAGGTAAGATTATTAGTGAAAGAGAAGAGAGAGGCATTTGGACGATTTTTGTAGGGAAATAATGCAAATGAGTGCGAGATGTATAAAAGAAAGAGGCAGGAGGTCAAGAGAAAGGTGCATGAGATGAAAAAGAGGGCAAATGAGAGTTGGGGTGAGAGATTATCATTAAATTTTAGGGAGAATAAAAAGATGTTTTGGAAGGAGGTAAATAAAGTGCATAATACAAGGGAATCAATGGGAACTTTAGTGAAAGGGGCTAATGGGGAAGTGATAACAAGTAATGGTGATGTGAGAAGGAGATGGAGTGAGTATTTTGAAGGTTTGTTGAATGTGTTTGATGATAGAGTGGCAGATATAGGGTGTTTTGGTCGAGGTGGCGTGCAAAATGAGAGGGTTAGGGAAAATTATTTGGTAAACAAGGAAGAGGTAGTAAAAGCTTTGCGGAAGATGAAAGCCGGCTAGGCAGCGGGTTTGGATTGTATTTCAGTGGAATTTATCGAAAAAGGGGGTGACTGTATTGTTGACTGGTTAGTAAGGTTATTCAATGTATGTATGACTCATGGTGAGGTGCCTAAGGATTGGCGGAATGCTTGCATAGTGCCATTTACAAAGGCAAAGGGGATAAGAGTGAGTGCTCAAATTACAGAGGTTTAGGTTTGTTGAGTATTCTTTGGAAAGTATATGGTAGGGTGTTGATTCAGAGGGTGAAGGCATGTACAGAGCATCAGATTGGGGAAGAGCAGTGTGGTTTCATAAGTGGTAGAGGATGTGTGGATCAGGTGTTTGCTTTGAAAAATGTATGTGAGAAATACTTAGAAAAGCAAATGGATTTGTATGTAGCATTCATGGGTCTGGAGAAGGCATATGATAGAGTTGATAGAGATGCTCTGTGGAAGATATGAAGAATGTATGGTGTGGGAGGCAAATTGTTAGAAGCAGTGAAAAGGTTTTATTTAAGATGTAAGGCATGTGTACGTGTAGGAAGAGAGGAAAGTGATTGGTTCTCAGTGAATGTAATTGCGGCAGGGGTGTGTGATGTCTCCATGGTTGTTTAATTTATTTATGGATGGGGTTGTTAGGGACGTGAATGCAAGAGTTTTGGAGAAGGGGGTAAGTATGCAGTCTGTTGTGGATGAGAGATCCTGAGAAGTGAGTCAGTTGTTGTTCGCTGATGATACAGCGCTGGTGGCTGATTCATGTGAGAAACTGCAGAAGCTGGTGACTGAGTTTGGTAAAGTGTGTGAAAGAAGAAAGTTAAGAGGAAATGTGAATAAGAGCAAGGTTATTAGGTACAGTAGGGTTGAGGGCCAAGTCAATTGGGAGGTGAGTTTGAATGGAGAAAAACTGGAGGAAGTTAAGTGTTTTAGATATCTGGGAGTGGATCTGGCAGCGGATGGAACCATGGAAGCGGAAGTGGATCATAGGGTGGGGAGGGGGCGAAAATTCTGGGGGCCTTGAAGAATGTGTGGAAGTCGAGAACATTATCTCGGAAAGCAAAAATGAGTATGTTTGAAGGAATAGTGGTTCCAACAATGTTGTATGGTTGCGAGGCGTGGGCTATGGATAGAGTTGTGCGCAGGAGGATGGATGTGCTGGAAATGAGATGTTTGAGGACAATGTGTGGTGTGAGGTGGTTTGGCCGAGTAAGTAACGTAAGGGTAAGAGAGATGTGTGGAAATAAAAAGAGCGTGGTTGAGAGAGCAGAAGAGGGTGTTTTGAAATGGTTTGGGCACATGGAGAGAATGAGTGAGGAAAGATTGACCAAGAGGATATATGTGTCGGAGGTGGAGGGAACGAGGAGAAGAGGGAGACCAAATTGGAGGTGGAAAGATGGAGTGAAAAAGATTTTGTGTGATCGGGGCCTGAACATGCAGGAGGGTGAAAGGAGGGCAAGGAATAGAGTGAAGTGGAGCGATGTGGTATACCGGGGTTGACGTGCTGTCAGTGGATTGAATCGGGGCATGTGAAGCGTCTGGGGTAAACCATGGAAAGCTGTGTAGGTATGTATATTTTGCGTGTGTGGACGTATGTATATACATGTGTATGGGGGTGGGTTGGGCCATTTCTTTCGTCTGTTTCCTTGCGCTACCTCGCAAACGCGGGAGACAGCGACGAAGCAAAAAAAAAAAAAAAATAAAAAAAAATAAAATATATATATATATATATATATATATATATATATATATATATATATATATATATATATATATATATATATATATATATATATATATATATATATATATATATATATATATATATATATATATATATATATATATGTATATATATATATATATATATATATATATATATATATATATATATATATATATATATATATATATATATATATATATATATATAGGATTGGCGGAATGCATGCATAGTGCCATTATGCAAAGGCAAAGGGGATAAGAGTGAGTGCTCAAATTACAGAGGTATAAGTTTGTTGAGTATTCCTGGTAAATTATATGAGAGGGTATCGATTGAGAGGGTGAAGGCATGTACAGAGCATCAGATTGGGGAAGAGCAGTGTGGTTTCAGAAGTGGTAGAGGATGTGTGGATCAGGTGTTTGCTTTGAAGAATGTATGTGAGAAATACTTAGAAAAGCAAATGGATTTGTACGTAGCATTTATGGATCTGGAGAAGGCATATGATAGAGTTGATAGAGATGCTCTGTGGAAGGTATTAAGAATATATGGTGTGGGAGGCAAGTTGTTAGAAGCAGTGAAAAGTTTTTATCGAGGATGTAAGGCATGTGTACGTGTAGGAAGAGAGGAAAGTGATTGGTTCTCAGTGAATGTAGGTTTGCGGCAGGGGTGTGTGATGTCTCCATGGTTGTTTAATTTGTTTATGTATGGGGTTGTTAGGGAGGTAAATGCAAGAGTTTTGGAAAGAGGGGCAAGTATGAAGTCTGTTGTGGATGAGAGAGCTTGGGAAGTGAGTCAGTTGTTGTTCGCTGATGATACAGCGTTGGTGGCTGATTCATGTGAGAAACTGCAGAAGCTGGTGACTGAGTTTGGTAAAGTGTGTGAAAGAAGAAAGTTAAGAGTAAATGTGAATAAGAGCAAGGTTATTAGGTACAGTAGGGTTGAGGGTCAAGTCAATTGGGAGGTAAGTTTGAATGGAGAAAAACTGGAGGAAGTAAAGTGTTTTAGATATCTGGGAGTGGATCTGGCAGCGGATGGAACCATGGAAGCGGAAGTGAATCATAGGGTGGGGGAGGGGGCGAAAATCCTGGGAGCCTTGAAGAATGTGTGGAAGGCGAGAACATTATCTTGGAAAGCAAAAATGGGTATGTTTGAAGGAATAGTGGTTCCAACAATGTTGTATGGTTGCGAGGCGTGGGCTATGGATAGAGTTGTGCGCAGGAGGGTGGATGTGCTGGAAATGAGATGTTTGAGGACAATGTGTGATGTGAGGTGGTTTGATCGAGTAAGTAATGTAAGGGTAAGAGAGATGTGTGGAAATAAAAAGAGCATGGTTGAGAGAGCAGAAGCGGCTGTTTTGAAATGGTATGGTCACATGGAGAGAATGAGTGAGGAAAGATTGACCAAGAGGATATATGTGTCGGAGGTGGAGGGAACGAGGAGAAGTGGGAGACCAAACTGGAGGTGGAAAGATGGAGTGAAAAAGATTTTGTGTGATCGGGGCCTGAACATGCAGGAGGGTGAAAGGAGGGCAAGGAATAGAGTGAATTGGATCGATGTGGTATACCGGGGTTGACGTGCTGTCAGTGGATTGAATCAGGGCATGTGAAGCGTCTGGGGTAAACCATGGAAAGTTGTGTGGGGCCTGGATGCGGAAAGGGAGCTGTGGTTTCGGGCATTATTGCATGACAGCTTGAGACTGAGTGTGAACGAATGGGGCCTTTGTTGTCTTTTCCTAGTGCTACCTCGCACACATGAGGGGGGAGGGGGATGGTATTCCATGTGTGGCGAGGTGGCGATGGGAATGAATAAACGCAGACAGTGTGAATTGTGTGCATGGGTATATATGTATGTGTCTGTGTGTGTATATATATGCGTACATTGAGATGTATAGGTATGTATATTTGCGTGTGTGGACGTGTATGTATATACATTGTGAATGGGGGTGGGTTGGGCCATTTCTTTCTTCTGTTTCCTTGCGCTACCTCGCAAACGCGGGAGACAGCGACAAAGCAAAATAAATAAAATAAAATGAACATATGATATATATATATATATATATATATATATATATATATATATATATATATATATATATATATATATATATATATATATATAACTTTAACTTGACCCTTACGGCATCAGACCCAAGATCATCCTTTACTAAATCTTGCTGCTCACACCCTCAACACCACTGGCCTTGCAGGTCGGGTCAAATGTAGTTTAATTAAGTCCGCGTTAGCCCGATCATTGTTAAGTCCGCGTTAGCCCGATCATTGTTAAGTCCGCGTTAGCCCGATCATTGTTAGGAATCATAAATGAAAAAGCTAAACAAAAAAATGTACCAGTCCTCCATATAGAGGAAGACACAGTGATCCTATCATTCATAACAAAGTGAAGTGGGAGTTTTGATTTCTTATCATTATTATCATTGTCTCATTACTATTTTCATCGTTATAATAGAAAATGTACCTTTCATGGAAGAGACATATACACGTTGTATAAGCTAATGAAAATCATGATTTTCCTTTTCTACTTACCTTTCATGTTGCTCCATTGTATTAAGGGCATTTTTGACCTCATCCACCACACTGACGTCACCTCCTGCACCAGGGTCATCAGCATCAACGGGTGAATCACCAGCATCTCGCCATCAGATGGATGACAGGTTCCTGCAACACAGCAATCATTAGAGATGCATCATTAACCTATAGATGATCTTGGTGGCATTACACACACACACACACACACACACACACACACACGCACGTTACATGGTTTACTGAATAAATCCTAAGAGGTGTAAATATGAGAATGGAAGAGGACCTCGATATGAATATTAACCAGTAGATTACAAACTGCAGGAAATCTGTGAGCAAGTATCAAAACTGCGTTTTAGAACATGAATAAAAAAAAATCAGCAGAACATTCAGAGTATATTTTCAAAGCTAGAATATGTTTCTCAGAGAAGTCAAAAATGATCAGAGGGTCCAAGACGAAGACAACCTGTTAAGAAAATTAACAGGCCTGAGTTACAGTGAGAGGCTAGAAGTTATAGATTTGTTCAGAATGGCACTGAGAAAAGTGAGTGGTCATTTGACGAAAACAATCTAATTTCTCAGTTTGATGATATACATTCGCCAGCTCATGGAAAGCTGTAAAGATAAGACAAGCAAAGGCTAGAACAAGAAACTAAACAAGAAACTTGGAAAAATTAACAAGAAGTACTTTTAAAGTACAAAAATAGTAGATAAACAGAATAAGCAAAGTGCTGAAAGCTTGCGTTGATGATATGCAGAATTTAAACCGGTGTGATAGAAGAAATCAAACCATATGAGTGTAAAATTCCGTCCACGTACTTAGTTAATGACAAATGGGTGATTACACAAGAGAGGGAACCCTCCTCTTACTCTACAAATGGATAATTATTCTCATCAGAATTAGCTATGTGATGAACCAACCTTAATGTAGATTTTATTCTATGTCAGAAGAGAAGGCGTGAGGAGGTAAACTATATTCTGATCAAAGTCAAAACTATCTCATCACATCGACCATCAGTTGTCAGGCTGTATCTGGTGGCAACCAAACTCTAATATACCCAGCAAAATTTTCAGTTAAATCTACGCGTGCTTTAAATCAACAACAGGAAAAAATACAAGTAAAACAAGACAAAAAAAAAGTTTTCTCATTCTGGAATGACGTTGTAGGATACGTTTTTTGTTATTCCATATCATCTGCAAATGTATGGTTGCAAAATGATGCTCATCATTTTCCCAGATTCCTGGTTATGTATTTTCTATGACTACTTTTTTCTATTTTCGTACTTCATTAAAAAAAAATACGATAATTTTAGCGCTTTTGATACGAAAATTGTGAAATATTTACATATAGTCGTTCGCACGGTGGGTGGCAGCAGCTTTCAGGATGAAGGACAGTGACATTTTGTCTCGCATTCGAAGATTCTATCGTTGGTGTGTCTGTTGTGCACCAGTTGATGATAATTTACTAAAGGCAGCACCTGCAACTCGTGCTACTCACAAAGAGGAACGATGGACAACTTTAGGTGTAGAAAGTAATGATATGGTATGTTTTCTTGATTAGTCTACCAACCATGCCTCTTGCATTAACTGCCATAACCATATATATTGCCGTAAAGTTATTGGGTACATAATTATTTCATCCATTCTGGACAATGGAACTGATGGTCAAAAGTACATATCAAAAGAAAATTACCCACCAAATACCCCGTAATCTCTAGTGTCTTCAAAGATGGGCGTTTCAGGTCCTGCTACTTAAGTTGATTAGACAAGTTTCCCTTTCTAGTTCACATTAAGGTATGAGTCGTTGGCTTATTTTGATAGTTATTGCTAGAAACAGTTATTCCTAAGCTCCAGTTTTACGTAACAGATTTTTGTAGTCATATTACAAATTAGTGTCGCGGAGACGCATTTGACCAAGTTGCAGTAAAACAGGCAATCGGAGACTCAACTACTGAATCATATAATGTAGTATTTTGCAAACTACTTGTTCTCACGTCATCGTTGGAATGTTTTCTAATTCTTATGCGAGAAAAGTTCTTGCAAATACCGAAATTCACATAAATGTTAGTTCTAATGAATTACAGGATCAGTTTTAATTGCCCAGTGAGTATTCAGGTTACGGGAGAGGTCATGTCCGTTAACATGTTAGTAGCCTATGTTTAATTGGGTTAAAAACAGTCAAACCAAGGAACATTACCTAAACCCTAAAAGGGGAACTAGGCTCCCTGTTCTGACATACCTCAAACGTAACCCTGGCCTGTTTTACCTCAACCTGAGGTATCGCAGAGGAATATAAACTCAAGAAAAATGTAGTCAGTAAAATAAAGCTAGACCCACGAATGCCGACAGATCAGCATAATCATAAGAACCATACGAAACTGTCACAAAACCGGAGGATATTCTTGTGGTGGGCAATATAGAGCCATAAGGGGAGTTTTGGAAATATAGATACTCGGTTTTATTACCGTTTCGGACTTAAAGAGAATTTTAGGACAGGTTTGTTAGGTCTAGTTTGGCTAAAATTGTATTTCTTATGGCTTTTTATGTCTTTGAACGATTCTGATCTTCACTTATATTGCAAATTACTACTTCTTATGATTTCTTACACCCAAAACTCGGTTTCCCACCGGGTTTCCCCCTTATCGTTTGATAAAGCGGTTAGGGGGGGGGGGGGATTTCAAAAGGTATTGACTTGCTGTAGAAGGTCAATTATGCAAAACACATCAAAAACCATAAGAAAAACTTAATTTCAACTTCCAAACAAGTGCATGTCCGAGGCGGTAATTTCACCAGATATTCGAAAAACATCTTGATTAACAACCATTATTCTACTTTGAAATCCCATATTACAGGACGTTTGATTTGGAATCAAGGTATGAATATCATTGATAAGATAAAAGTTCTGATAGGAATTTTGAATCAAATGAAAATTGTACATTTATACACAATAATGGTTGATGAGGTAACGACATAACCAAAAGTGATTTGGATTTATAGATGAAAACTGAGTATGATTTTATTGTGTGTCAACATCGAATACTAGGCACAGCAACAACAAATAATTGTAAATAAAAAGAGGCAAAGGGGACTTGAATAAGTAAGGGAATGCTGGGGCAAGTATGTGTCCTGTGGTCATGTTGTTTTGCAGACATGGTTATGAAGTCAACTCTGCTACATACACGCAATTTTAAGAAAAAAAAAAAAAAAAGCAGTTGAATGAAGCTGAAATTATTCTCTCGAGTTATTTGTATAAAGCGCATTGAGCAGAGAGGCACACAGCCTGAGTGATTTCTATAAAACACAATGAACAGAGGCACACAGCCTATTAATATTTTGACCTGCGTTAGAAGTTCAAAGTTATTGAACTAAAATCTCTTACTCTGGCTATCCAGAAATTGTTCGGTTGAGAACTATTCAGACTAACGTTAGTAAGCTGCTAGTTGGAATAATGTTCAGAAACTTAGCTTCCTGCTACGGGGAATAAGTTGTTGCACTTTTCACCATGAACTATGTACTCGTGCTCGTCCCAGATTATTGTTATCACAGTAAATCCATGAATATTAGGTTATGAGTCACATAAGGAAGTTGAGACAAAAGCTAATTTTGATAAACCCAGCACACACACACACACACACACACACTGAGAGTATGAAATGATGTGCTGCTGGTCGTCGTCATCTGGACAGGCTTAAAGGTTGAAACCTAGGTAATTAAAGATTGGTTCAGGCGTAATGTAGTTATTTCTTTCCTTGGTCATATTGCGGGGACAACTAGTGTTTTAAGGCTTTGCTATAAATGCTTTTGAACTTTTTGGTATTGTTCTTTTTAATGTATTGCACGATTAATGATATTAACGAATATGTCAAAGTAATATGCTAATGATTTGCCAGTAACCAGTACTATTTAATCCAAAGTGGAATGATCGACTCTCCAGTAGCAAACCATCGTTCTCTGTCAGACATATTTACTTTGTTATATTTGTTATCTAATTTGCAGTTACAGTAATCGTAACATCTTGCAAGTGAGAGAGAGAGAACAGCAAATTACCTATACATGTTTTGTTGTTACATATGTGCCTTTATGACTGATGTGATTCCCTTGCACCGCTTCACATTAACTACGATCGCTTATCATTTCATCAAATGACCATGACTGGCTGATATTTTTGCACATGCATCCTATGTAATTCAAATTATCAGATGCCTTTTCTTTAATGATTACCTGCAGTATTTCGTTCAGCTATACAAAACTTTGTTATATAGATATGACTTTTATCTCTATAAGGACCCCATCCTCCGTGGAAAGGTCTGTGTTGCCCGGATGTGGGTAGGGAGCTGTGGTTTTGGTGCATTTACACATGACAGGTACAGACTGAGTGTAAACGAATATGTCCTTTTTTGTCTTCCTGGCGCTACCTCGATGACGCAGGGGGTAGCGATGCTGTTTCCTATGGAGCGGGGTGGCGTCGAAAATGGATGAAGGCAGACGAGTATGAGCACGTATATATATGTATGTGTATGTATGTGTATATGCATGTTGATATGTATATGTATGTATGAGTACGTGTATGTATATATGCGTGTATACGAGTGGATGGGTCTTCGTCTGTTTCCCGGCGCTACCTCCCTGACGCGGGAAATGGCGATCAAGTATTCTTATAATAATAATAATAATAATAATAATAATAATAATAATAATAATAATAATGATAATAATGATAATAATAATAATTTCCATATGACGTATATGTGTCCTAAGCTGGAATATGCCACAACATACTGGTCTCCCTTGAGCTGCCACATGGAACTGTTGGGTAGTCCAAATAAATGCAAAAAGAATATGCGGGAGACGTGACAACCATGTAACTTCTTAGAAAGCCACGAAGAAGTTGATATAGAACACCTCTTTAAAATCCGGTGAGAATCTACATCAAGAATATATAATAATCTAAGCTGGAAGTTATGCCAGAAGTATTTACCGGAGGAACAGGAGGAAGCATTTCCACAGCAACAGACTTGTGGACACGTGATACAAGCTTAGCGAAGAAAAGTTTACTTATATGAGAACAATGCAACATAGTACTCCACAAGTGATCTTACGAGCCTGCAAGCCGCAGATGTTGACCATGTTGGTAATAATGATGATAGTGATGATAATGTTGATGAAAACCCCTGAAAATAATGATATCGATGGGGATCATAATGATGGTGATCAGAAACGTGATGGTTTTAGTGACGGTGTAGTTATATATGTATATGACACCATATAAAATACTTCGAAGTTCTAGTATTCATAGAATATATTCACAAAGCCATATACCTTTTATAAAATATTACGGCAGAAGTTCGATAAGACAGTATTGCCAATAGCATACATTGTTCTATCAGCTTTAAAGTAACTCCTTATATATTTGCCAAGTAAATTAACATCTAATTGTGAATAAATATATTACAATATGGCATTCGTTTGTCAAATACAATTCACCATCAACTTCGTTTGATTATCTAATAAACCTTAATCTCTTCTCAACTAAAGTTTACCTTAATCCTTCAAGTGAAAGCAGCATTTCTTCGTCAAAGTAACGCCTTACTTCTTCAGATATACGAAGCCATTGCTGAATAATACTTCTTACTCAAATACAGTAATGAGCCTTATTCTTTCATCGATCATCAGTCTGGACAAATCATATTCAGTGAAGTAAACTGCTGTACTGGGAAAAATCATGGTCTTTTCCTGGTTGCTTGTCAGCCTGAGGATATGTCACCTTGGTTTTCCTTGTCATTTTTTCCTCTGCATTATCCGTAGTTTTCATAAGTATGATTAATTACAGTGTGTAACACTGCACTGTGTGACACTTCACCATGTAAAATATGTAATATGTGGTGTAATTGTTTTAGTGATTCAACAAAATTCTTATACATCCATATGATTAGATGCGCTTTACTTGAAAGTATTATAGAAATATTTAATGCAATTGTCTTCTACATATTGATTGAAAAGTGTGAAATGATAAATCAAAATGAGTTAGATATGATTTACTTTTTACTGGGCATGCATTTCATATTCAAAGGTAGGTTGCGTCAGACGACTTTTTTCTCTCCATTAAGAACGTTGGGTAAATTTCAGATCACTGTAATCAGTCTCTCTGGTTTTATTGGTAAATGCATATACAAAAGAAATCCTGTCCTATGTCTGAGCATGAAATAAGTTTCACATAACATGTTGCGCTCCATCTCTGTATTTACTGTAGGCTCAAGCGCTAGGAAGTTGCGATTTCTATTTTTAAAACTACTAGTTTCATCATATGATTGAGTTTCAAAATAAGAAAATAAAAGTTTGAATTGAAAGATATTTAGATATCTCACAATTTTTTTCGAATTATCATTTTCTTTTTCATTTTGAAACTATTAATATTTTTTTTCTTTTGGTAGTGTTAATAAATCGAGTCTATGTTCCCGGTCTGTACACATTGTGGATTGTCTGATGCGAATCTGGAACCTTATTAAGAAGCAGACATGGCTAATCTAGCGGTTCAAGACTTGAAAACCTTGGTATGTATTGCAAATTGATGTAGCTTTTCCACATCGAGGCAATGCGTTAACTAAATTGTGTAGAATAGGATGTTGGAAATGTACAATGATTTGCCTCGACCAGCTGTCAATGGAAACTCAGGTTACCCAAACAGGTGAATAGTCTTGAGTTGCATGTGTAGCTTTTTCGTTGCAAGTATATGTTGACCTATTTCAAACGAACATCATAATAGATTCGGTTGAGAATTAAGGTTACGATTATTGTTGAAAAGTTGGTTTTTTGACCACATTATTCCCTTTCTCCAAAGACCTCCTCGCTTTTCTTGTTTCTCTTTATATTGATTTAATATTAAGGTCATTAAAATAAAAGTAAGTATTGAGTATGCATAAAGTTAAAGGAGTTAAAGGAACCAGTGAAGACCACAGATAAATTCCCTGTTAGATGATTTCTCTTAATTTACAGTATTCTAGTTGTAATATACCTGAGACACCCAATGATTGAACATTGCAAAAGTCGTGCCAGATGGCAGTAAAAAGGGAAATGGATTCTTCTTTTCACTGGTGGAGCTTTACAGAATGTAAGTATACAGTAATATCTTCACTTTATACAGAATGTAAGTATACCGTAATATCTTCACTTTACAATTTGCTAGTGCATCCCCATCTCGAATATTGTGTTCAGTGTTGGTCATCCTTCTTGATGAAAGACATAGAATGGAGAGAATAAAAAGGAAAGCTGCCAAGATGATTCTTGGCCAAAGAAACAAGTCCTATGTGTGCCAGCTAAATAAATTAAATTTGTTCTTTATTTTCAGACTTGATCGCTGCTTCACGCGTTAAAGAGGTAGCACCAGGAAACAAAGAGACAATTCCCCTCACATACACATATCATCAGCGAACAACAACTGACTCACCTCTCAAGCTCTCTCATCCACAAGAGACTGCTTATTTGCCCCTCTTTCCAAAACTCTTGCATTCACCTCCCTAACAACCCCATCCATAAACAAATTGAGACATCACACACCCCTGCCGCAAACCTACATTCACTGAGAACCAGTCACTTTCCTCTCTTCCTACCCATACACATGCCTTACATCCTTGATAAAAACTTTTCACTGCTTCTAACAACTTGTCTCCCACACCTTATATTCTTAAATACCTTCCACAGAGCATCTCTATCAACTCCATCATATGCCTTCTCCTGATCCATAAATGCTACATACAAATCCATTTGCTTTTCTAAGTATTTCTCACATACATTTTTCAAAGCAAACACCTAATCCACACATCCTCTACCACTTCTGAAACCACACTGCTCTTCCCCAATCTGATGCTCTGTACATGCCTTCACCCTCTCAATCAATACCCTCCCATATAATTTCCCAGGAATACTCAACAAACTTATACCTCTGTAATTTGAGCACTCACTTTTGTCCCCTTTGCCTTTGTACAATGGCACTATGCAAGCATTCTGCCAATCTTCAGGCACCTCACCATGAGTCATACATACATTAAATAACCTTACCAACCAGTCAACAGCACAGTCACCCCCTTTTTTTTATAAATTCCACTGCAGTACCATCCAAACCTGCTGCCTTGCCAGCTTTCATCTTCCTCAAAGCTTTTACTACCTCTTCTGTGTTTACCAAATCATTCTTCCAAACTTATTATATTTGAATAAAGTTGTGTCCCCACAACTATGATAGTTTTCATGAGTGCCTAGAGTAATATTTTTATCTTAATCCTATTTTGATAGTGTAACAATAGAGAATTAAGATGTTTGAATTTCATTTCCCATATTGGAAAGTTGAAGTTTATTTAAATCATTTAGATCTGCCATAATGAAAGATTAATTGCTTACAAAGTGGTTTGGATGATATTGGCATATAAAGTGAATGTGGTGGATGGAGGAGGTATGTGTGCTGTATTCTTTATAAAAATGAATAATGGAATTTTCCAAGTTGATTTGTTTTCTTTTTTTAATCAGGACATCAGCAAATTGACAGCACTTTCGACAGAAGTTATAAGTAGACAGGCCACAATCAACATTGGTACCATTGGCCACGTAGCCCATGGAAAGTCCACTGTTGTTAAGGCTATCTCAGGAGTACAGACTGTCAGATTCAAGAATGAGTTAGAGCGAAACATCACTATCAAATTAGGTAAGACATTTCTGTGTATAGAGTTGAAGAAGTTTGATTTTATTTTTTCAACAACAATTGAATCAGTCATTGTCAGATATCGTATGAGTTGTATCCTTTTCAATAGTTAATGAATGGTCTTCAAAAATGGTGTCAGTTTTAACCATGTAGTTAGTTCTGGTCTAAATAGAGTAGACTAGTTCATATCTAATAAGATTATAAGTATGTTAAATTGGTGACCGGGTATGTACCTCCATTTGATTAACTTACGGTGGATAATACCTTTCTGCTTGGTTGCCATGTTCCCATGGTTGTATGGATCTGACTGGGAATTACAGAAGAGGTTATTACAAGAAAAGTTATTACCCATCATGCCAGTTTTTGAACAGAGAACATGGCAATTTTGATAGGTGTGTTGGGAAATGGGGAGGTAATAACAAGTAGTGGTGAAGTGAGAGGGAGATAGAGTATTTTGAAGGTTTGTTGAATGTGTTTGATGATATAGTGGCAGCTATAGGGTATTTTGGTCGAGCTGGTGTGTGAAGTGAGAGGGTCTGGGAGAATGATTTGGTAAACAGAGGGGAGGTAGTGAAAGCTTTGTGGAAGATGAAAGCCGGCAAGGCGGCAGGTTTGGATGGTATTGCTGTGGAATGTATTAAAGAGGGGGGTTGACTGTGTCGTTGACTGGTTGGTAAGGATATTCAATGTATGTATGGTTCATGGTGAAGTGCCTGAGGATTGACAGAATGCATGCATAGTGCCATTGTACAAAGGCAAACGGGATAAAGGTGACTTCAAATTACAGAGGTATAAGTTTGTTGAGTATTCCTGGGAAATTATATGGGAAGGTATTAATTGAGAGGGTCAAGGCATGTACAGAGCATCAGATTGGGGAAGAGGAGTGTGGTTTCAGAAGTGGTAGAGGATGTGTGGATCAGGTGTTTGCTTTGAAGAATCTATGTGAGAAATACTTAGAAAAATAGACGGATTTGTATGTAGCATTTATGGATCTGGAGAAGGCATGTGATATAGGAGGGTGAAAGGCGTTCAAGGAATAGAGTGAATTGGAACAATGTGGTATACCAGGGTCGACGTGCTGTCAGTGGATTGAACCAGGGCATGTGAAGCATCTGGGGTAAACCATGGAAAGTTTTGTGGGGCCTGGATGTGAAAAGGGAGCTGTGGTTTTGGTGCATTACACATGACAGCGAGAAACTGAGTGTGAGCGAATGTGGCCTTTGTTGTCTTTTCCGAGCGCTACCTCACGCACACGCGAGGAGAGGCGGTGCCATTTCATGTCCAGTGGGGTGGCGGCGTGAGTGGGTGAAGGCAGCATGTATGAATATGTACATGTGTATATATATGTCTTTCTTTTCTTTCATACTATTCACCATTTCCCGAGTTAGCGAGGTAGCGTTAAGAACAGAGGAGTGGGCCTTTGAGGGAATATCCTCAGCTGGCTCCCTTCTCTGTTCCTTCTTTTGGAAAATTACAAAAAAAAAAGAGGGGAGGATTTTCAGCCACCCGTTCCCTCCCCTTTTAGTCGTCTTCTACGACACACAAGGAATGCATGGGAAGTATTCTTTCTCCCCTATGTATACGTTGAAATGTATAGGCATGTATATGTGCTTGTGTGGGCGTTTATGTATATACATGTGCATGTGGATGGGTTGGGCCATTCTTTCGTCTGTTTCCTTGTGTTATCTCGCTAACGCAGGAGACAGCGACAAATTATGATAAGAAAAATAAGTTTTGGGAAATGGCTACTGTTATATCTAAATTAGATGGTGGTGGTATAACATTCAGTATTATTTTAATGTGTGTATTTAATGAGTAGAGTATATGTAGGCTCACATGTTAAAGAAGCATACAGTTATGTACGTGAAAACAACATTAGCACTTTCTGTCCATGTATGTAAGGACAGTGTATGGACAAGGAAAACATTTTTGTACTTATTTGTATATGTGTACTGTAGTGTACACTTATGATCTCACATGCCTGAGTCAGTCATACAGTTCAAGGAGTGTCATGTTGCCCTCATATATAAGTGCAGTTCTGTGGAGCCATTCTGAAATACATGGAGTAGGGGAGAAAGAATACTTCCCATGCATTCCTCACGTGTCGTTGAAGGGGACTAAAGGGACGGGAGCGGGGGGCTAGAAACCCTCCCCTCCTTGTATTCTAACTTTCTAAGTGGGGAAAAAGAAGAAGGAGTCACACGGGGAGTGCTCATACTCCTCAAAGGCTCAGATTGGGGTGTCTAAATGCGTATGGATGTAACCAAGATCAGAAAAAAGGAAAGATAGGTAGTATGTGAGGAGAGGAACCTGGATGTTTTGGCTCTGAGGGAAACGAAGCTCAAGGGTAAAGGGGAAGAGTGGTTTGGGAATGTCTTGGGCGTAAAGCCAGGGGTTCGTGAAAGGACAAGAGCAAGGGAAGGAGTAGCACTACTCCTCAAACAGGAGTGGTGGGAGTATGTGATAGAGTGTAAGAAAGTAAACTATAGATTGATATGGGTAAAACTGAAAGTTGATGGAGAGAGATGGGTGATTATTGGTGCATATGCACCTGGGCATGAGAAGAAAGATCATGAGAGGCAAGTGTTTTGGAAGCAGCTGAATGAGTGTGTTAGTAGTTTTGATGCACGAGACCGGGTTATAGTGATGGGTGATTTGAATGCAAAGGTGAGTAATGTGGCAGTTGAGGGAATAATTGGTGCACATGGGGTGTTCAGTGTTGTAAATGGAAATGGTGAAGAGCTTGTAGATTTATGTGCTGAAAAAGGACTGGTGATTGGGAATACCTGGTTTATAAAGAGAGATATATATAAGTATACGTATGTAAGTAGGAGAGAGGGCCAGTGAGCGTTATTAGATTACATGTTAATTGATAGGCACGTGAGAGAGACTTCTGGATGTTAATGTGCTAAGAGGTGCAACTGGAGGGATGTCTAATCATTATCTTGTGGAGGCAAAGGTGAAGATTTGTAGAGCTTTTCAGAAAGGAAGAGAGAATGTTGGGGTGAAGAGAGTGGTGAGAGTAAGTGAGCTTGGGAGGGAGACTTGTGTGAGGAAGTACCATGAGAGACTGAGTACAGAATGGGAAAAGGTGAGAACAAAGGAGGTAAGGGGAGTGGGGGAGGAATGGGATGTATTTAGGGAGGCAGTGATGGCTTGTGCAAAAGATGCCTGTGGCATGAGAAGTGTGGGAGCTGGGCAGATTAGAAAGGGTAGTGATTGGTGGGATGAGGAAGTAAGATTATTAGTGAGAGAGAAGAGAGAGGCATTTGGACGATGTTTGCAGGGAAATAATGCAGATATGTATAAAAGATAAAGGCAGGAGGTCAAGAGAAAGATGCAAGAGGCAAACTAGAGGGCAAATGAGAGTTGGGGTGAGAGAGTATCATTAAATTTTAGGGAGAATAAAAAAAGATGTTTTGGAAGTAGGTAAATAAAGTGCGTAAGACAAGAGAACGATTGGGATCATCAGTGAAGGGGGCTAATGGGAAGGTGATAACAAGTAGTGGTGATGTGAGGAGATGGAGTGAGTGTTTTGAAGGTTTGTTGAATGTGTTCGATGATAGAGTGGTAGATATAGGGTGTTTTGGTCGAGGTGGTGTGCAAAGTGAGAGGGTTAGGGAGAATGATTTGGTAAACAGAAGAGGTAGTAAAAGCTTTGTGGAAGATGAAAGCCGGCAAGGCAGCGGGTTTGGATGGTATTGCTGTGGAATTTATTAAAAAAGGGGTGAATGTATTGTTGACTGGTTGGTAAGGTTATTTAATGTATGTATGACTCATGGTGAGGTGCCTGAGGACTAGCAGAATGCTTACATAGTGCCATTGTACAAAGGCAAAGGGGATAAAAGTGAGTGCTCAAACTACAGAGGTATAAGTTTGTTGAGTATTCCTGGTAAATTTTATGGGAGGGTATTGATTGAGAGGGTGAAGGCATGTACAGAGCATCAGATTGGGGAAGAGCAGTGTGGTTTCAGAAGTGGTAGAGGATGTGTGGATCAGGTGTTTGCTTTGAAAAATGTATGTGAGAAATTCTTAGAAAATCAAATGAATTTGTATGTAGCATTTATGGATCTGGAGAAGGCATATGATAGAGTTGATAGAGATGCTCTGTGGAAGGTATTAAGAATATAAGGTGTTGGAGGTAAGTTGTTAGAAGCAGTGAAAAGTTTTTATCAAGGATGTAAGGCATGTGTATGTGTAGGAAGAGAAGAAAGTGATTGGTTCTCAGTGAATGTTGGTTTGCGTTAGGGGTGTGTGATGTCTCCATGGTTGTTTAATCTGTTTATGGATCGGGTTGTTAGGGAGGTGAATGCAAGAGTTTTGGAAAGAGGGGCAAGTGTGCAGTCTGTTGTGGTTGAGAGAGCTTGGGAAGTGAGTCAGTTGTTGTTTGCTGATGATGCAGCGCTGGTGGCTGATTCGGGTGAGAAACTGCAGAAGCTGGTGAGTGAGTTTGGTAAAGTGTGTGAAAGAAGAATGGAGAGAGTAAATGTGAATAAGAGCAAGGTTATTAGCTACAGTAGGGTTGAGGGACAAGTCAGTTGGGAGGTGAGTTTGAATGGAGAAAAGCTGGAGGAAGTGAAGTGTTTTAGATATGTGGGAGTGGATTTGGCGACAGATGGAACCTTGGAAGCGGAAGTGAATCATGGGGTGGGGGAGGGGGCGAAAATTCTGGGAGCGTTGAAAAATGTGTGGAAGTTGAGAACGTTATCATGGAAAGCAAAAATGGGCATGTTTGAAGGAATAGTGGTTCCAACAATGTTATATGGTTGCGAAGCGTGGGCTATAAATAGAGTTGTGCAGAGGAGGGTGGATGTGCTGGAAATGAGATGTTTGAGGACTGTATATGGTGTGAGGTGGTTTGATCAGGTAAGTAATGAAAGGGTAAGAGAGATGTGTGGTTATAAAAAGAGTGTGGTTGAGAGAGCAGAAGAAGGTGTTTTGGAATGGTTTGCTTTCATGGAGAGAATGAGTGAGGAAAGATTTACCAAGAGGATATGTGTCAGAGGTGGAGAGAACGAGGAGAAGTGAGAGACCAAATTGGAGATGGGAGGATTGAGTGAAAAAGATTTTGAGTGATTGGGGCCTGAACATGTAGGAGGGTGAAAGGTATGCAAGGAATTGAGTGAATTGGAACAATGTGGTATACTGGGGTCGACATGATGTCAGTGGATTGAACCAGGGCATGTGAAGCATCTGGGGTAAACCATGGAAAGTTTTGTGGGACCTGGATGTGAAAAGGGAGCTGTGGTTTTGGTGCATTATAAATGACAGCTAGAGACTGAGTGTGAATGAATGTGGCCTTTGTTGACTTTTCCTAGCGCTACCTCGCGCACATACGGGGGGAGGGGGTTGTCATTTCATTTGTGGCTGTGTGGCGATGGGAATGGATAAGGGCAGACAGTATGAATTATGTACATGTGTATATATATATGTCTGTGTGTGTGTATATATATATATATTTTTTTTTTTTTTTTTTTTTTTTTTTTTTTATACTTTGTCGCTGTCTCCCGCGTTTGCGAGGTAGCGCAAGGAAACAGACGAAAGAAATGGCCCAACCCCCCCCCCCATACACATGTACATACACACGTCCACACACGCAAATATACATACCTACACAGCTTTCCATGGTTTACCCCAGACGCTTCACATGCCTTGATTCAATCCACTGACAGCACGTCAAACCCTGTATACCACATCGCTCCAATTCACTCTATTCCTTGCCCTCCTTTCACCCTCCTGCATGTTCAGGCCCCGATCACACAAAATCTTTTTCACTCCATCTTTCCACCTCCAATTTGGTCTCCCTCTTCTCCTCGTTCCCTCCACCTCCGACACATATATCCTCTTGGTCAATCTTTCCTCACTCATTCTCTCCATGTGCCCAAACCATTTCAAAACACCCTCTTCTGCTCTCTCAACCACGCTCTTTTTATTTCCACACATCTCTCTTACCCTTACGTTACTTACTCGATCAAACCACCTCACACCACACATTGTCCTCAAACATCTCATTTCCAGCACATCCATCCTCCTGCGCACAACTCTATCCATAGCCCATGCCTCGCAACCATACAACATTGTTGGAACCACTATTCCTTCAAACATACCCATTTTTGCTTTCCGAGATAATGTTCTCGACTTCCACACATTTTTCAAGGCTCCCAAAATTTTCGCCCCCTCCCCCACCCTATGATCCACTTCCGCTTCCATGGTTCCATCCGCTGACAGATCCACTCCCAGATATCTAAAACACTTCACTTCCTCCAGTTTTTCTCCATTCAAACTCACCTCCCAATTGACTTGACCCTCAACCCTACTGTACCTAATAACCTTGCTCTTATTCACATTTACTCTTAACTTTCTTCTTCCACACACTTTACCAAACTCAGTCACTCAGTATATATATATATATATATATATATATATATATATATATATATATATATATATATATATATATATTTTTTTTTTTTTTTTTTTTTTTTAAACTATTCGCCATTTCCCGCATTAGCGAGGTAGCGTTAAGAACAGAGGAATGGGCCTTTGAGGGAATATCCTTACCTGGCCCCGTTCTCTGTTCCTTTTGGAAAATTAAAAAAAAATAATGAGAAGGGAGGATTTCCAGCCCCCCGCTCCCTCCCCTTTTAGTCGCCTTCTACGACACGCAGGGAATACGTGGGAAGTATTCTTAATCCCCTATCCCCAGGGATATATATATATATATATATATATATATATATATATATATATATATATATATATATATATATATATATCCCTGGGGATAGGGGATTAAGAATACTTCCCACGTATTCCCTGCGTGTCGTAGAAGGCGACTAAAAGGGGAGGGAGCGGGGGGCTGGAAATCCTCCCCTCTCGTTTTTTTTTTTAGATTTTCCAAAAGAAGGAACAGAGGGGGCCAGTTGAGGATATTCCAAAAAACGCCCAGTCCTCTGTTCTTAGCGCTTCCTCGCTAACGCGGGAAATGGCGAATAGTTTAAAAAAAAAAAAAAAGATATATATATATATATATATATATATATATATATATATATATATATATATATATATATATATATATACGTTGAGATGAATAGGCATGTATATGTGCTGTGTGTGGCCGTGCATGTATATACATATGTATGCAGGTGGGTTGGGCCATTCTTTTGTCTGTTTCCTTGCGCTACCTCGCTAACGCGGGAGACAGCGGCAAAGTATAATAAATAAATAGAAGTGTAGATTATTAAATATTTGTATAAAGATATAGATGGTACCTATAGTTAAGGATAAATGAATTTGCATCATGAACCTTGTCTCCACCTTGCACCACACCTCCTTCACCTCCACCTCAGTTATCTGCTTTTCTGAAAGTCTTTCTCCTGCTGATTGTATTGCTTTCCAGCTTGCAGCCTTTTCTAATCTTGCTTTTTAATGTAACTTTTGAAGAATTTAGAATTCCTTCTTTGTGGGTTTGTGTCCTGTAAGCATTTTTCTGGGTTTGTTTCTTTCCTTGCCTTTTCCTTGCTTCTTTCAAAAAACTTTTTGTTCTCATAAATTGACTACCATCACCATCAGGTTGATGGCAGTGATCCAAGAATTATATGGAGGCATGTTGGTACTGGCCCTGACATTGAGCAGATTGATGACATTGTCATAGGTGTAGAGTAGGTAATTGCCCAAGGGATGGGCCTGTGTATGAGTGAACTGGTCTCTACCACTGGATGACTGGTGATTGGCAGTCACTTCACATGAAGCCATTGGGTTAAAGGATCCCAGTTCCCAGTAGATTTGAGGATTGTCTAATGGGACACTGCCTAGGAGAGAAACTTTTTTCATTCTTCAAAATGTATATCTTGCATTCCACTGTGGAAGGGTGCTGCACCAAGAATAATCTTGCAAACTAGGGAATTGCTCACCTGAAATTATGCATGTCACCCATTTGAATTGAGTTATTGTTTGATAATGAAAGGATGGAGTACCTCCCTAAAAACACAACAGAGTTGATCCAGCCCATGGATCAAGATCTGATTGCGACCGTTAAAGCATAATGCCTGGAGAGGATTTTTCACTAATTCATGAAAATAATCAGCCAGTTTTGCTTAAACTTGAATATCTTGAAAGCTATGCACAATGTTGCCAAGGTAGGGAAGGAATTCTAAGTATCATCTATGAAATGTGTGTATAGGAAAATGTTGCACGAATGTGTCCATATTGATCATGGATTTGCATGTCCAGGAAATATCCCAGAAATTTGCAGAAGCATCATGGCCCTTGCTCTTCAAGACTGCATCTATTCTTGATAGTGATTGTTCTGTAGTTTGAATAATTTGAGCTGCTGGGTGAATCTGGATGTCCATCTTTTGCAGATATCTTTCCAATAATAAATGAATAAAAATTACTGATTATCAGAATGATTTAATGATAGCTTTACTGATTTTCAATTATATGATTATGAATATAATTACAGACTGATCAGACTTGTCTTTTCAGGTTATGCCAATGCTAAAATATACAAATGTGATAATCCCAAGTGTCCGAGGCCAGCATGTTTCATCTCTGCTAGTTCTTACAAAGATGATGCCTTCCCATGTGCCAAATCCAACTGCTCAGGAAAGTAAGGTCTTAATTTAATGTTGGTTGCTCTCTCTTTTGCTTCCCTCATCCATGAGCTTCCATGTATATTTAATTCTCAGGTTTTCCCTTTAAACTTTTTGTTTTTTCTTTTAGTCTGTGAAAATGGGTCTCTAGCAGGGATATGTGATTGCACCATGGCTGTTTGATTTTTTTATGGATTAGGTGATGATTGAGGTAAATACAAGGGTATTGGAGAGAGAGGCATGTATGCAGAGTGTAGGAGGTAATGGGGCCTGGGAAGTGAGTCATTTGTTATTTGATAATGACACAGTATTGATGGTAGATTTGAGTGAGAAACTGCAGGAGTTGGTTTCTGAGTTTTGAAGATTGCATGGAAGGAGAAAGTTGAGAGTAATTGTGAATAAAAGCAAAGTTATTAGGTATAGGAATGCAGAGGGACAGGATAGTTAGGGTGTGAGTTTGAATGGAGGGATTTGAAGGATGAGCAGTGTATTTTAGACACTTAGGAGTGTACATGGCAGCTAATGGGACCATGGAAGAGGAAGTTAATCATAAGGGTATGAGGGATGTGAAGGTTCTGAGAACATTAAGGAATGTGTGGAGAGATGGTTATCTGCAAGGGCAGAAATGGATATTTGTGAAAGTATAGTAGTCTTAATGAACAATAGATGAGTGGAATAGGCTATGGATGAGTTTGTGTGGAGAAGGGAGGATGTATTGAAAGTGTTTAAGGACTATGCAGCTTGAGGTAGTCTGCTCAAGTAAATAATAAAAAGGCGAGAGAGAGATATAGTAATAAGGGATTGATTCATCCTTGAATGGAGTACTGCTCTCACATTTGGGGTGGTTCTAGTTCTGCACCCTTACATGACAGAAGAGAGTCAAAAGCAATCCACCTTATAAACGGTCCCAGGCTAACTTCCAGACTTGACCTTCTTTCCCAATGCTGCGATGTTGCTTCACTTTCCCTCCCTCTTCTGTAGGTATTACTTTGGTTTTTGCTCCTGAGAGCTGGCTGCTTGTGTGCCCGCACCACTAGCTAGACCACACACTACTCAGCAAGCTGCTGCGTCTCATGATTATTGTGTGGCCATCAGCAACTCAAGGGTGGGCTGTTTTGATGCTTCTTTCTCTGTACATAGAAGCTTTGGAACACTGTACCTTCTCATGTCTTTCCCAATATTTATGACCTGGCACATTTCAAGACAGGTTTTTCACTTTCTCTCAAAAATTCATGAATATTTCCCCTTGTCTTTTCTTTTTCCATTTCATATTTCTCTTCTTATTTCAATTAAGGCCCAGTCTTGATGTGGACTTTTGTCTGTGACTAGAGCCTTCAACTTGGAAAAAAAAAAAATTAGTTAAGAGTGCTGAAATGGTTTAGATATGTTGAGAGAATGAATGAGGATAGAACATTGACAAAATGGATAAATAGGATATATGTGTCAGAAATGAAAGGGAGAAGGAAAAGGGGTAGACCAAATTTGAGATGGAAGGATAAGGTGAAAAGTATTTTGAGTGGTTGGGATGGGAAAATTCAGGAGGTTGAAATGCATGCACTGGATAGAGTGAATTGGAACAATGTGGTATATAGAGTTTTTAATGGACTCAACCACAGAATGAAATGTGGGGCTTGGTTGTGGATAGGAGGCTGTGGTTTTGGTGCATTGCACATGACATAGAGAATGATTGTAAGCTGATGAGGCCTTTCTTTGTCTGTTTCTGGCACTGGCTAGCTAATGTAGGAAATTATGTTTTATTTCCCATACCATCCCATCCTTAAACAATTTAAACACACAGGACCTGAGGTTGCTGCAGACTGCAGTGTTCCTTTCAGTTTGCATGCCACCCCCCTCTTCAATTACAATTTGTCCATGCAGCTGATAAGTACACTCTGTAATTTAACAATTGCTTGTTCCCTTTGCCTTTAAACAATGGTCCTTTTTATGCAACCTGCCAGTCATTAGGCACCTCACCATAATCTACACACATTTTAAATGTCCTAACTAACCAGCAACAATACAGTCATCCCCCTTTCTTGAGATATTAAACTGCATTACAAATCCACTCCAGCTGCCTTGCCATGTTTTTTCTTATGCAAGGCTTTCACCATTTCTTATTTCACCAAATCACTTGCCATACCTCCCTCACCTTGTGTATTTCTGCAACATGGTATTTGCCACCATGTCATCAAACACATTCAGTGATCTTTCAGAGTTATCATTCCATCTCTTCATCTGTTTGTTGCCATTTTCTTTATTTGCCCGCTTCACTGATGTTCCCATTTGTTAACAGTGAAGAAATTTTTTTTTATCTGCTAAAGTATATCTGTTTCATTAAACAAAACTTTCTTGACTATTGCTATCAGCTGTTTTATATTATCAAGGAGTTAGCATGGCAAAAGAGTCTTCCCTTAGCCTAGTCTCATTATAAATGTCCCTTTGAGTAACAGATGTATTCAGTTCTATGAGAATTTGACATATTAGTATTTGAATTGCACTTCCAGTAACTCAAAAACTGCTAAACTCTCATGAGATACATTTTATCTGCACCTACCACTCATCCTAAGTATTCCTCATTGTCTTAGCGAGTTCATAATTTTTTTCATCATTTCATGTTTTAGCAAGGTAGCACCAGGAACAGATGGAGAAATGGCCTTCCCCAGCCACTTCATATGCCCTGGTTCATTCCACTGACAACACTTTGCTTCCTGTACGCTATATCTCTAGATATCCCTTGCTCACCTTACATCTTCCTGCATGTTTAGATCCCGAGTACCCGCAGCCTTTAGCACTCCCTCCTTCCATATCCCATTCAGTCATCCACTTCTCCATGTACCCTCCAATTTTGACATATTTATCCTCTTTATCAACAACTCCTCTCATGCTTTACATTTCTCCAAGCCATTTCAGCTCACCTTCAGCTGCCTGTACCATACTCTTATTACTGCACCTCCCTATCATTTCATATGTGAGCAACCCTCCTCATACCACATATTATGTACTCAAACAGTTAATTTCTAACATCTAGTCTTCTCCTTACTTTCTCATCTAGAACCCATGCCTCACTTCTGTACAGCATTGGAAGGACTACGCTTTCAAGCATGCTCTCTCTTTCCACTAACACTCGTGAAATGTGCCCAGAACCATATTACCCTTTCCCCCCCTAGGCTTACTTCAGCTTCCATAGTTCCATTCACTGCCATTGGAGAAAGGGTAGGTCTGCAGTCTGTTTAGGGTAGGGAGGTCTGGGAGGTGAAGTCTTGCTGTTTGCTGATTACATCACAGTGATGGCAGATTTTTGTGAGAAACTGCTTAATATGCTTTCTTAGCTTGGGATAGTGTGAAAGTTGAGAGTAAATGTGAATCTGAGAGCTGTCTGCTTGCTTACCCCCACCAATAGCTAGGCCACCCAATACTTGGCCAGCCGCAGCATCACACGATTACTGTGTAGCCATTGGCAACTCACAGGTGGGCCATTTTGACAACTGTTTCTTTCCCTACACCTTGAAGCT
Organism: Panulirus ornatus; assembly: GCF_036320965.1. NCBI lineage: Eukaryota > Metazoa > Arthropoda > Malacostraca > Decapoda > Palinuridae > Panulirus > Panulirus ornatus. The sequence continues at coordinate 24,504,583 of NC_092252.1, read as the reverse complement.
TTGGAACTCTCTACCTTCTCATGTCATTCCCAATAACTATAACCTGGAACATTTTAAAAGACATTTTTTTCACTTCCTCCGAAATTCATGAATACTTCCCTTGTATCTTTTTCATAATCCCCTCAGTATTTCAATTAAGGCCTGGCCTTGATGTGGAAAAAAAGGAAGATTGCTATATTTAGGAACAAAAGGAAACAGGTTCTTTGGAGTGTAAATTTGATTGGAGATGATTTGGAAGAAGAGGATTGTTTTAGATACTTGAGAGTAGACATAACAGGAATGGAACCATGGAAGCTGAAGTGAGCCAAAGGTTGGGTGAGGGGCATATGTTCTGGGTGCATTAAGGAATGTGTGGAAAGAGAGGTCAATATCTTTGTGGGCAATGATTGATATGTTTGATGGCATGATGGTCCCATGAGTGTTGTATGGATGCAAGGTATGGGCCGTACATAAGAAAGGATGAATGTGATGAAAGTGAACTATTTGAGGACAATTTGTGGTGTGTAGAGAGTATTTCCAGTATTACCTGCCTGGGTATCGGTATATGTGTGTGTGTGTGTGTGTGTGTGTGTGTGTGTGTGTGTGGAGGGGGGCGGGTAGTGATGGCTGCGAAGTGAACCAGCACTTCAGTGGTTGTTAGGTTGCCCTCCTCTGACCCATTTATCTGTCTCTTCCTTCTGCCTCACCCACACATGGACTACTGACATTCTGTCTTCACACATACAATCTCTCCTTGTCATAAATAACTGGACAACACTTAACTCACACAGCTCATACTTCATAACTCTAGATTCTCCTGTGGTGAGCTTTGTGCACCAGCCCTGCCTTTTGGCAAAATGATAGCAGCAGTAGGTAAAAGTTTTTGGTAGGAACATTTAAGCAGTAGAAGTAGGGGTAGGAACATTAGGCAGGAGCATTAGGCAGAAGTATTCAGTAGGAAGGTAGGAGCCTCTCTAAACACTGCACTAGAGTTTCCCTCTGCCAGTGAGTCACGGAAGGATGTAAAGTGGCAAAGGAGTTCACTAGTTATGGAGACTCAGTTGATGTGGCCATCCCCTTGAGGGAGTTCTAGCTGGGTTGATACACATAAGGGATAAGAGGGTAAGAGAAAGGTGTGATAGTAAGAGGAGTATTATAAGAGAGCTGAATAGGGTGTGCTGAAAGGTTTTGGACATGTATGGAGGATACGAAGAGGGTATACTAGTCGGAAGTTGAGTTAACAAGAAAAAGGGGGAACCAGGGAAGAGGTGAAAGGATGGAATTAAAGAAGCTTTGAGTGTTCAGGACCTAAACATGCCAAAGGGTGCGAGACATGCAAAGGATTGAATGCTATGGTTTATAGGAGTCACTGTGCTATCAGTGGGCTGAACCATGGCTTATGAAGCGGTCAGGGGAAACCAGTGAAAGGTCTATGGGGCCTGAATATGGATAGGGGGCTCTGGTTATTGTGCACTATATATGACAGCTGGATAGTGGATGTGAGCAATTGAGGCCATTCCTTTGTCTATTCCGGGTGCTTCCTCACTAATGTGGGAAAAGGCAGTGATGAAAGAATAATATATATTGTGTGTGGTATGAGGATTCCTCCACTGACAGAGTTGAACTCCAGTCTGCCTCATGGGACTGGTCTTATTTGAAAGTTTTTCCTCTAAGCTCTTCTCATACCTGCTCACAGAACAGATTACCAAGGAGAGAAATCTGGATTTTGATGGTTGAAATATCTTTTTACTTTGATATGGCATCTCAGAAACAATTTATGCTCCTCCTCTCTCTCTCTTTCTCTCTCTCATCACTTGAGTTGGTGCAGTGTTGTGTGAACTATGAGTTCTGAGTGGGTGGGAGGGATAGGGAATGGTATGTGGAAGATGGGAGGTGGGCAGATGCCAGTAGGCCAAGGACAGACCCAGTTAACAAGTGAGTGCTCTCGAAAACCCAAGAGTTACTCAGAAAGATTAATTACAGGCTGATACTTCCTCATTGAATTTAAGAGTTGGAATGGTGCTGACTAATTTATTCCCAGGGAGTGTATTTCATGTTCCCATGTCAGCAGGATACCATCTTAGAAAGATGGTTTGTTCAACCTTTGGAACCAACATTTTTATCTTTTAGGTTTCTTAAATTTTTGATTGAGCTATACTCTGCCTCTTTACATCACCCTATATTCAAAAGTTTTAAAACTTTGCTTTTTGGGAGTACTTTTACATATTGGTACTTGGAACAAGTCTGTTTGTTTGGCAAAATCTCAAGTCACCTTACTGTTCTCTGTAGTTGTAATCACTTTTTTTATTCATTCATTTTTTTGCTTTTCACTTTTCAGTCTTTATTTCCGCTCTTCCCTAGTGTTTACTCTTCAAGCTTTCTTCACTCTTTGTATTTCAGTACAATCTCATACTAATTTGTCTTTTTTTTTTTTTTTTATACTTTGTCGCTGTCTCCCGCGTTTGCGAGGTAGCGCAAGGAAACAGACGAAAGAAATGGCCCAACCCCCCCTCATACACATGTATATACATACGTCCACACACGCAAATATACATACCTACACAGCTTTCCATGGCTTAACCCAGACGCTTCACATGCCTTGATTCAATCCACTGACAGCACGTCAACCCCGGTATACCACATCGCTCCAATTCACTCTATTCCTTGCCCTCCTTTCACCCTCCTGCATGTTCAGGCCCCGATCACACAAAATATTTTTCACTCCATCTTTCCACCTCCAATTTGGTCTCCCTCTTCTCCTTGTTCCCTCCACCTCCGACACATATATCCTCTTGGTCAATCTTTCCTCACTCATCCTCTCCATGTGCCCAAACCACTTCAAAACACCCTCTTCTGCTCTCTCAACCACGCTCTTTTTATTTCCACACATCTCTCTTACCCTTACGTTACTCACTCGATCAAACCACCTCACACCACACATTGTCCTCAAACATCTCATTTCCAGCACATCCATCCTCCTACGCACAACTCTATCCATAGCCCACGCCTCGCAACCATACAACATTGTTGGAACCACTATTCCTTCAAACATACCCATTTTTGCTTTCCGAGATAATGTTCTCGACTTCCACACATTCTTCAAGGCCCCCAGAATTTTCGCCCCCTCCCCCACCCTATGATCCACTTCCGCTTCCATGGTTCCATCCGCTGCCAGATCCACTCCCAGATATCTAAAACACTTCACTTCCTCCAGTTTTTCTCCATTCAAACTTACCTCCCAATTGACTTGACCCTCAACCCTACTGTACCTAATAACCTTGCTCTTATTCAAATTTACTCTTAACTTTCTTCTTCCACACACTTTACCAAACTCAGTCACCAGCTTCTGCAGTTTCTCACATGAATCAGCCACCAGCGCTGTATCATCATGGTAATAAAAAGATTATATAGAAATCTTTTGCACCTTTTTGCATTGTATGTGGATCTTCACAACTGAAAGGTTCGGAAACATTTACTGCTCAGGTGTTTAGGTTAGATTCTCTTGTAATGACCTTGTATTAGATGTAGGAAATGGCATGGGTGATGAAAAATGAATCTACATTACACTACATGGCTGTTTCATCTTTTCACAGATTTCGGATCGTACGGCACGTATCATTTGTAGATTGCCCAGGTCATGACATTTTGATGGCAACCATGTTAAACGGTGCTGCTGTAATGGATGCTGCACTTCTACTCATTGGTAAGTGTTATTAATTCCATTTATCACATTGGCTAAACACAGCTTCATGAAAATTTGTAAAGCTACAGATATTTTTCCATCTGAATCAGGCTTTTCAACTTGAGCAGAAGATGGTTAAGGAATCATGACATAAAGATTACATGTGATTACACTGCCATATGAGAGGTATAGAGTTAAAGTATTTTCTTTTGTTTTACTGTTGATAACTTTATCTCATTTTGATTGACCTTCTAGTGTGTATGGGGTGAGAAGTTCCTCCGTGAGATTGTGCTCTGATGGTAAAACATTATTGAAGGCATTTTTTTGACTGGTTTAACCCCCTGAAGGCACAGTCAAATAACAACTGGGGGGAGAGGGGGGGCGAAAATCCTGGGAGCCTTGAAGAATGTTTGGAAGTCGAGAACATTATCTCGGAAAGCAAAAATGGGTATGTTTGAAGGAATAGTGGTTCCAACAAAGTTGTATGGTTGCGAGGCGTGGGCTATGGATAGAGTTGTCCGCAGGAGGGTGGATGTGCTGGAAATGAGATGTTTGAGGGCAATATGTGGTGTGAGATAGTTTGATCGAGTAAGTAATGTAAGGGTAAGAGAGATGTGTGGAAATAAAAAGAGCGTAGTTGAGAGAGCAGAAGAGGGTGTTTTGAAATGGTTTGGGTACATGGAGAGAATGAGTGAGGAAAGATTGACCAAGAGGATATATGTGTTGGAGGTGGAGGGAAGGAGGAGAAGTGGGAGACCAAATTGGAGGTGGAAAGATGGAGTGAAAAAGATTTTGAGTGATCGGGGCCTGAACATGCAGGAGGGTGAAAGGTGGGCAAGGAATAGAGTGAATTGGATCGATGTGGTATAATGGGGTCGACGTGCTGTCAGTGGATTGAGTCAGGGCATGTGAAGCGTCTGGGGTAAACCATGGAAAGTTGTGTGGGGCCTGGATGTGGAAAGGGAGCTGTGGTTTCGGGCATTATTACATGACAGCTAGAGACTGAGTGTGAACGAATGGGGCCTTTGTTGTCTTTTCCTAGTGCTACCTCGCACACATGAGGGGGGAGGGGATGTTATTCCATGTGTGGCGAGGTGGCGATGGGAATAGATAAAGGCAGACAGTGTGAATTATGTACATGTGTATATGTGTGTATGTCTGTGTGTGTATATATATATGTGTGCATCGAGATGTATAGGTGTGTATATTTGCATGTGTGGACGTGTATGTATATACATGTGTATGGGGGTGGGTTGGGCCATTTCTTTCGTCTGTTTCCTTGTGCTACCTCGCAAACGCGGGAGACAGCGACAAAGCAAAAAAAAAAAAAATGATTATATACGTTTATGATTAAACGTAAGACAAGGGAGCAAATGGGAACTTCAGTGAAGGGCGCAAATGGGGAGGTGATAACAAGTAGTGGTGATGTGAGAAGGAGATGGAGTGAGTATTTTGAAGGTTTGTTGAATGTGTTTGATGATAGAGTGGCAGATATAGGGTGTTTTGGTCGAGGTGGTGTGCAAAGTGAGAGGGTTAGGGAAAATGATTTGGTAAACAGAGAAGAGGTAGTAAAAGCTTTGCGGAAGATGAAAGCCGGCAAGGCAGCAGGTTTGGATGGTATTGCAGTGGAATTTATTAAAAAAGGGGATGACTGTATTGTTGACTGGTTGGTAAGGTTATTTTATGTATGTATGACTCATGGTGAGGTGCCTGAGGATTGGAGTAATGCGTGCATAGTGCCATTGTACAAAGGCAAAGGGGATAAGAGTGAGTGCTCAAATTAGAGAGGTATAAGTTTGTTGAGTATTCCTGGTAAATTATATGGGAGGGTATTGATTGAGAGGGTGAAGGCATGTACAGAGCATCAGATTGGGGAAGAGCAGTGTGGTTTCAGAAGTGGTAGAGGATGTGTGGATCAGGTGTTTGCTTTGAAGAATGTATGTGAGAAATACTTAGAAAAGCAAATGGATTTGTATGTAGCATTTATGGATCTGGAGAAGGCATATGATAGAGTTGATAGAGATGCTCTGTGGAAGGTATTAAGAATATATGGTGTGGGAGGCAAGTTGTTAGAAGCAGTGAAAAGTTTTTATCGAGGATGTAAGGCATGTGTACGTGTAGGAAGAGAGGAAAGTGATTGGTTCTCAGTGAATGTAGGTTTGTGGCAGGGGTGTGTGATGTCTCCATGGTTGTTTAATTTGTTTATGGATGGGGTTGTTAGGGAGGTGAATGCAAGAGTTTTGGAAAGAGGGGCAAGTATGAAGTCTGTTGGGGATGAGAGAGCTTGGGAAGTGAGTCAGTTGTTGTTCGCTGATGATACAGCGCTGGTGGCTGATTCATGTGAAAAACTGCAGAAGCTGGTGACTGAGTTTGGTAAAGTGTGTGGAAGAAGAAAGTTAAGAGTAAATGTGAATAAGAGCAAGGTTATTAGGTACAGTAGGGTTGAGGGTCAAGTCAATTGGGAGATGAGTTTGAATGGAGAAAAACTGGAGGAAGTGAAGTGTTTTAGATATCTGGGAGTGGATCTGGCAGCGGATGGAACCATGGGAGCGGAAGTGGATCATAGGGTGGGGGAGGGGGCAAAAATTCTGGGAGCCTTGAAGAATGTGTGGAAGTCGAGAACATTATCTCGGAAAGCAAAAATGGGTATGTTTGAAGGAATAGTGGTTCCAACAATGTTGTATGGTTGCGAGGCGTGGGCTATGGATAGAGTTGTGCGCAGGAGGATGGATGTGCTGGAAATGAGATGTTTGAGGACAATGTGTGGTGTGAGGTGGTTTGACTGAGTAAGTAACGTAAGGGTAAGAGAGATGTGTGGAAATAAAAAGAGCGTGGTTGAGAGAGCAGAAGAGGGTGTTTTGAAATGGTTTGGGCACATGGAGAGAATGAGTGAGGAAAGATTGACCAAGAGGATATATGTGTCGGAGGTGGAGGGAACGAGGAGAAGAGGGAGACCAAATTGGAGGTGGAAAGATGAAGTGAAAAATATTTTGTGTGATCGGGGCCTGAACATGCAGGAGGGTGAAAGGAGGGCATGGAATAGAGTGAATTGGAGCGATGTGGTATACCGGGGTTGACGTGCTGTCAGTGGATTGAATCAAGGCATGTGAAGCGTCTGGGGTAAACCATGGAAAGCTGTGTAGGTATGTATATTTGCGTGTGTGGACGTATGTATATACATGTGTATGGGGGTGGGTTGGGCCATTTCTTTTGTCTGTTTCCTTGCGCTACCTCGCAAACGCGGGAGACCGACAAAGAAAAAAAAAAAAAAATGATTAAACTTAGGGAGAATAAAATGATAAAGTTTTGGAAGGAGGTAAGTAATATACAAAAGACCAGAAAACAAATGGGAATATTGATGAAGAGGGCAAACAGGGAATATGTGATAACAGGTAGTAATGAAATGAGCAGATGGAGTGAGTATTTTGAAGGATTGTTGAATGTGTATGATGATAGAGTGGCAGATTTAGGGTGGTATGCAAAGTGAGAGTCATAGAGAGTTTGGTGAAGAGAAGAAGAAGAGGTGGTGTAAGCCTTTCATAAGCTGAAATGCAGGAAGCACCCACCTGGAGTGAATGGTATTGCTGTTGACTGTACGAAAGGGGTGGCTGTGTTGTTGATTGGTTGGCAGGGTATTCATTGTATGTATGGATCATGGTGAGGTGCCTAAGGATTGATGGAATGCCTGTATAGTGCCACTGTTTAAAGGCAAAGTAAGTATTCAAACTACAAGGCATAAGTTTGTTGAGTATTCCTGTTAAGTTGTTTGGGAAGATATTGATTGAGAGGGTGAAGGCATGTACTGAGCATCAGACTGGGGAGGAGCAGTGTGGTTTCAGAAGTTGTAGAAGATGAGTGAATCAGGTGTTTGCTTTAAAGAATGTGTAAAAGATACTTAGAAAAACAGATTAATAGATATGGAGAAGGCATATGATAGGATTGATAGAAATGCTTTGTGGGAGGTATTAAGAGTGTATGATGTGGGAGGTAAGCTGCTAGAAGCAGTGAGAAGTTTTAATTAAGGATGTAAGGTGTGTGTTTGAGTAGGAAGAGAGGAGAGTGAATAGTTTCAATTGAAGATTGGTCTGCATCAGCGGTATTTGATGTCACCATGGCTGTTAAATTTGTTTTTGGATGGAGTGGTGAGGGAGATGAGTGCAAGAGGCTCGGAGAGAGGGGTATGGAAAGTGAGTAGTTGTTGTTTGCTGATGTTACAGTACTGGTGGCTGATTCAAGTGAGGAACTGCAGAGGTGGTTGATTGAGTTTGGTGGGAGAGTGTATGTAAGGAGAAAGTTGAGAGTGAATGTGAATAAAAGCAAGGTTATTAGGTTTAGAAGTGTTGAGAAACAAGTTAGTTGGGATGTAAGTTCAAATGGAGAAAAACTGGAGGAACTCAAGTGTTTTAGATATTTGGAAATGGACATGGCAGCAAATGAAACCATGAAAGTAGACTTGAGTCATAGGATAGGGGAGGGTGCGAAGGTTCTGGAAGCACTGAAAAGCAGGGTGAATCATAGTGTGGGGGAGGGGGCAAAGGCTCTGGAAAGAGAGAACGTTATCCAGAAGGGCAAAGATCGGCATGTTTAAAGGAATAGTGGTCCCAACAATGTTATATGATTGCAAGACATGGGCTATAGATAGGGTTGTGTGGAGGAGGGTGGATGTTTTGGAAATGAAATGCTTGAGGATGATTTGTGGTGTAAAGTAGTTTGATCAGGTAAGTTATGAAAGGGTAAGAGAGACGTGTGGTAATAGAAAGAGTGTTTTTGAGAGAGCAGAAGAGGATGTTTTGAAATGGTTTGGACATATAGAGAGAATGAGTGAGGAAAAGTTGACAAAGAGGATATGTGTGTCAGAGGTGGAGGGAACAAGGAGAGCCAGGAGACCAAATTGGAGATGGAAGGATGGAGTGATCAGGGCCTGAAAACAGTTACTCTCGACTTACGATTTTTCAACTTTACAATGGTGTGATAGCAATACGCATTCAGTAGAAACCTTACTTCGAATTTTGATCTTTTCCCAGGCTAGGGATGTGCAGTATAATACCCTCTCATGATGCTGTGCAGTGGCAGCTTCTAGTCCAGGGTTCCCATGCCAACGGGAAAGCGGGAAAAACCCGGGAATTTTATTTGAGGTGCTCCCGGCCGGGAAAAGGCCTGGAAAACGCATAAAATTGAAAATGTCCGGGAAAAACCCTTGAAACAGAAGTTAGGAAAAGGTTACTTCCCTTGGGCCTCATTCGTCCCTCGCTTTCGTACCCTGAATATACTTTATTGCTACATTGCGGCTTTTTTGTGGGGTGAGTTGTATGGTACGCATCGAACTGAAATTACGGTCTCGATAGCACTTGCTCACATCTGTTATGGAGTAATGAAAGCAGTGGTTAATAATGATCGTAATGGCCAATTTTTTGAAAAAACGTGCTTCGCATTTGCCAAGTCAACTCTTATTGACTCAGATTGGGTTAAAGTCTTTTTTTCCCAATGCAATATTGTTAGATACAAATACATTCAAAGATTGTGTAGGTATGTATATTTGCGTGTGTGGACGTATGTATATACATGTGTATGGGGGTGGGTTGGGCCATTTCTTTCGTCTGTTTCCTTGCGCTACCTCGCAAACGCGGGAGACAGCGACAAAGCAAAAAAAAAAAAAAAAAAAAAAAAAACATTCAAAGATTGCGAAATTTTTATAAATATCGCATGTTTACTTTCAAAGCGTTTAGTTAGCATTGAATTGGAACCAAGAACTTTAACAAGAGAGAAACAATTTTCAGAGGAAGTTACGGATGAATGTTGCCAGGAAATAGCTAACGCTAAAATTATTGAATCTTTAAAAATTGAAAGGGTTTTTTATGTGAGTCCAAAACAAGTTGTTGACATTATAGAAGGAATTCCTAATCTAAGACTATTCTCCTTTACGCCAAGGTGGATTAACTCTTTGTCGGAATGGATTGGCATTTTTATTCAGTATAGCCATAGGCTGAAATTTGGTGAAGATTTTTTTCACTTCTACAAATATGTAGATTATGGCTACAGTTCCTCGTGCTACAATAGAATGTATGACTCTGCCCCTCAGTGGGCATCTATGGACCTTCTGGATGAAGACTGTTCAACAGAAGTTTTCTTCAACGTGATTGATTTATGAAGACGTAAGGTGATGTTTCATAAACTGTTTGCTCTCTTTTTAAGGGTCATTGAAATGTGCTGGAGTCTATGGAATGGCTGTAATATTTTTTGAAAATTTCCAATAACAACTGAGATCTAAGTGGCCAACTACATGTACATGCATTGTTTGCTTAAAATTTGAGGCATTTTTTCTCTTTCATTGCTGGAGTTTTTTCAAGAATAGATGTGTGAAAATACTATTCTCATTTGTGAAGTTGTTCATGCATAATTGATAGGTGAGAACTCATTTTTTACTGTCTTTCTTTGCTCATGTATTTGTAAAAAAGAACATATTCATATTATGTACCTACACAAGTATTATGATTTTACATTTTGCATTGCTAATAACTGTTTAAGAATATTCTAGATAAGAATTATTCCAAAAACTGTTCATATTTTTGCAGTTGTTTTTGTTTTACAGTTTACGTTTTTGTTGTTGATTTGTTTTATTTTTTGTTATGAGTTAGTTGCACTCAAGATTTATGATTAGAAAATAAAATGTATGATTTTTAAAGTGTTGAATTCTTTAACAATGAAAGACAAAAGTTGAACAACCAAATTTTTGTGTACGTCAAAAAAAAAGAGAGAAAAACATTGGCTTCTTAATACATGATGTGCATCTGCAATAAGCATGCTCAAAGTACATGTAGGAAACTTTGTGTCTTTGTGGTTATGAATTATGTTTGCCCACTAAGTGGGTACAAATACAATTGTGTTTGTCCTATCTGTCCATTACAAAAGAACCGAATTCATGAAACTTGGTATGCAGATTGGATTACTATGAATTAAGTTGTGCATATTGGCAAGAATTTTTTTAATCCATAATGCCAATTCAGTCTTTTCAGCAATATTGATTCAAAATCCTTCTCTGGATTTTTAACACATTTGGTTTGAGCTGTACACGGTCCAAGTAATAATTTATAAAGAATATAGAATATACATGTACAATAGGAAGACACTAACCATTGAAAACTAGTTGAATTTCTGAGTCATAAGTTTATAATTATCGAAGAAGTAGCATCATGCACTTATTAACATCAAGAATTGAGAGTATGGTTGATGAAAATGAATTTTTACCAAACTTAGAATAATGGTGATCTTTATGGAAATCCTTTGAATGCTATAGATTTCCAATATTTTAGGTAAATGGCCTTAGTCACAGTGCTGAGTCAGAAAATTTCTGTATCATGCAAACTGGTCATCTTGTGGCTTATAAAGCATTGAAAGCCAGCCTCATACAGAAAGCTCTTGATAGTCCTGTCAATGCAAGTCCAGTCCTAAATCATTAGAACCAACATGATAACTAAGTTATAAATGTGTTCAGTAGAACAAACACAAACCAATGATCAGTGTTATCCAGATGGTTTATCCATTGAAGTCCATTTAAGATTAAGTGGGCTGAAAACCCCATAGAAAATATCCTGGAAAACATTTACAGATCCTGGAAATATCCTGGAAAAAGCCTTGAATTTTATATCGGTAAAAGAGTGGGAACCCTGCTAGTCAATCATGCGATCACGAGTGTAAACAACCGTTACTCCACAGTGTACTGTGTTGCCAGAATTTTTTTGTTTTGTGTTTTTGCATTCCATCATGTTTACAAAACAGCCATCTGTGTCAACTGCCTCTGGTGAGAAGATGAAGGAAATTACTCGAGATGAAATTAAAGGTAATTGCCCAGCATAAAGGCAGCAAGCCAGTAATGGCCATTGCATGTGAGTTTAGGCATGCATTTAACGATCTTGACCATCTTAAAGGATAAGAAATGAATTAGTGATGTAGTGAAATATTTAGCATCAGTTGAATCCACTGTCATCATGAAGAGAAGGCTGGGCTGATTGATGGTATGGAAAAACTACTTGTCACATGGATAGAAGACCAGATACAAAAGCACATACCACTTATCCTATTGACAATCCGGGCTAAGCCAAGAAGTCTTTTTGATATGCTAAAAGGGCATGTTGATGATCCCACATATAAGCATATATATACAGCAAGAATATATGGTGTGGGTGGCAAGTTGTTAGAAGCAGTGAAAAGTTTTTATTGAGGATGTTAGGCATGTGTATGTGTAGGAAGAGAGGAAAGTGATTGGTTCTCAGTGAATGTAGGTTTGCAGCAGGAGTGTGTGATGTCTCCATTGTTGTTTAATTTCTTTATGGATGGGGTTGTTAGGGAGGTGAATGCTAGAGTTTTGGAAAGAGGGGCAAGTATGAAGTCTGTTATGGATGAGAGAGCTTGGGAAGTGAGTCAGTTGTTGTTCGCTGATGATACAGCGCTGGTGGCTGATTCATGTGAGAAACTGCAGAAGCTGGTGACTGAGTTTGGTAAAGTGAGTGAAAGAAGAAAGTTAAGAGTAAATGTGAATAAGAGCAAGGTTATTAGGTACAGTAGGGTTGAGGGTCAAGTCAATTGGGAGGTAAGTTTGAATGGAGAAAAACTGGAGGAAGTAAAGTGTTTTAGATATTTGGGAGTGGATCTGGCAGTGGATGGAACTATGGAAGCAGAAGTGAATCATAGGGTGGGGAAGGGGGCGAAAATCCTGGGAGCCTTGAAGAATGTGTGGAAGTCGAGAACATTATCTCGGAAAGCAAAAATGGGTATGTTTGAAGGAATAGTGGTTCCAACAATGTTGTATGGTTGCGAGGCATGGGCTATGGATAGAGTTGTGCACAGGAGGGTGGATGTACTGGAAATGAGATGTTTGAGGACAATGTGTGGTGTGAGGTGGTTTGATCGAGTAAGTAATGTAAGGGTAAGAGAGATGTGTGGAAATAAAAAAGAGCATGGTTGAGAGAGCAGAAGAGGATGTTTTGAAATGGTTTGGGCACATGGAGAGAATGAGTGAGGCAAGATTGAACAAGAGGATATATGTGTCGGAGGTGGAGGGAACGAGGAGAAGTGGGAGACCAAATTGGAGGTGGAAAGATGAAGTGAAAAAGATTTTGAGTGATCGGGGCCTGAACATGCAGGAGGGTGAAAGGCGGGCAAGGAATAGAGTGAATTGGATCGATTTGGTATACCGGGGTTGACGTGCTGTCAGTGGATTGAATTAGGGCATGTGAAGCGTCTGGGGTAAACCATGGAAAGTTGTGTGGGGCCTGGATGTGGAAAGGGAGCTGTGGTTTCGGGCATTATTGCATGACAGCTAGAGACTGAGTGTGAACGAATGAGGCCTTTGTTGTCTTTTCCCAGCGCTACCCCGCACACATGAGGGGGGAGGGGGATGGTATTCCATGTGTAGCGTGGTGGCGATGGGAATGAATAAAGGCAGACAGTGCGAATTGTGTGCATGGGTATATATGTATGTGTCTGTGTTTGTATATATATGTGTACATTGAGATGTATAGGTATGTATATTTGCGTGTGTGGACGTGTGTGTATATACATGTGTATGGGGGTGGGTTGGGCCATTTCTTTTGTCTGTTTCCTTGCTACCTCGCAAACGCGGGAGACAGCGACAAAGCAAAATAAATAAAAATAAATAAATAAATACAGCAAGTTATGGTTGGTTCCAGCACTTCAGAGGCAGCATAATTTTCATAATGCAAGAGTTAGTGTTGAGGCAGCAAGTGCCGATACTGAATGTGCCAAAGCTTTTAAGGCAGAGCTGCATATGATTCTGAGGTTTAAGGTAGGCTAGGCTAAGCTGTGATGTTCGGTTGGTTAAATATACAGTATTGAATTTATTTTTGACTCAATATTTTCAACTTTTGATAGGTTTATTGGAACGTAACCCCAATGTAAGTCAGGGAACACCTTTATGCAGGGGATGAAAGGCATGCACTGAATAGAGTGAAGTTGAACAATGTGGTATACTGGGTCCAACTTGCTATCAGTCGACTGATCCAAGGTATGGGAAAAATTTGGAGTAGACTATGTGTGGGGCTTGGATGTGGTTAGGGAGCAGTGATTTCGGTACATTACACATGACATCTAGTGTCTGGATGTGAGCAGTTGTGGCCTTTCTTCGTCTGTTTCCTGGTGCTACTTCGCTGATGCAGGGAAAGGCAATTGGGTATGCAGGAGAAGAGAATGTATATGCTATCATGTTTTCTTTCATGAATTGTGCTATTTCCTGTGGGATGGGGTGGCGTTGGGAATAGATGGCAGTGAGCAAGTATGAATGTGTGCATGTGTATGTATGTGTATGTACACAGTAGGCCCTTGATTTAATGTGCAGTGTGGCGGAGGAGTGAAATTAGTTGTAAATGTGTAATGTACTTTTGTGCAATTAATTTACGGTAGGGGAACAGGACATGTGTTGGAAAACATAGAAGAGTCTGTGGAGAGACCTGGATGATTGAGCGTGTTGTGTATGAAATGGGTTTTTGCTTTCTGGATACTGAAGGAGGAAAGATTGTGCCAGGATATGTGCGGAGTGTGAGTGGATTATGATGGTGTAATTGATGAGACTATGTGATGGAATAATGAGTGAATGTTTTGTTTATATTCGATTTCCTGGTTAAACATGAGGATGGTGAAAGGAAGGGCAAGTATATCTATATTTAATATGGGCGATTGGGTGGTACAGGGGTATATGCCTGGATGGAACAAGACATGTGAGCTGTTGGGTAACATGAATATGTGTGTTATGTATATTGTTGTGGACGTGTGTATTGTATTGAAAGGAAGGTTGGGCTATTTTGTTTTGGTTGAAGCGAGGGGTTTGAGGGTTGAATCAATTGGTGATACTACTAGGAGTTAGGAATAAATGGTATACACATGGTGGTTCAGTTTTTGAATATGTAATGGAAATGTGTTGAAAAGAGCTTGTAGATTTATGTGCTGAAAAAGGACTGATGATATGGGAATACCTGGTTTAAAAAGCGAGATATACATAAGTATACTTATGTAAGTAGGAGAGATGGCCAGAGAGCGTTATTGGATTACGTGTTAATTGACAGGCGTGCGAAAGAGAGACTTTTGGATGTTAATGTGCTGAGAGGTGCAACTGGAGGGATGTCTGATCATTATCTTGTGGAGGCTAAGGTGAAGATTTGTATGGGTTTTCAGAAAAGAAGAGTGAATGTTGGGGTGAAGAGGGTGGTGAGAGTGAGTGAGCTTGGGAAGGAGACCTGTGTGAGGAAGTACCAGGAGAGACTGAGTACAGAATGGAAAAAGGTGAGAACAATGGAAGTAAGGGGAGTGGGTGAGGAATGGGATGTATTTAGGGAATCAGTGATGGATTGCGCAAAAGATGCTTGTGGCATGAGAAGAGTGGGAGGTGGGTTGATTAGAAAGGGTAGTGAGTGGTGGGATGAAGAAGTAAGAGTATTAGTGAAAGAGAAGAGAGAGGCATTTGGATGATTTTTGCAGGGAAAAAATGCAGTTGAGTGGGAGATGTGTAAAAGAAAGAGACAGGAGGTCAAGAGAAAGGTGCAAGAGGCGAAAAAAAGGGCAAATGAGAGTTGGGGTGAGAGAGTATTATTAAATTTTAGGGAGAATAAAAAGATGTTCTGGAAGGAGGTAAATAAAGTGCGTAAGACAAGGGAGCAAATGGGAACTTCAGTGAAGGGCGCAAATGGGGAGGTGATAACAAGTAGTGGTGATGTGAGAAGGAGATGGAGTGAGTATTTTGAAGGTTTGTTGAATGTGTTTGATGATAGAGTGGCAGATATAGGGTGTTTTGGTCGAGGTGGTGTGCAAAGTGAGAGGGTTAGGGAAAATGATTTGGTAAACAGAGAAGAGGTAGTGAAAGCTTTGCGGAAGATGAAAGCCGGCAAGGCAGGAGGTTTGGATGGTATTGCAGTGGAATTTATTAAAAAATGGGATGACTGTATTGTTGACTGGTTGGTAAGGTTATTTAATGTATGTATGACTCATGGTGAGGTGCCTGAGGATTGGCGGAATGCGTGCATAGTGCCATTGTACAAAGGCAAAGGGGATAAGAGTGAGTGCTCAAATTACAGAGGTATAAGTTTGTTGAGTATTCCTGGTAAATTATATGGGAGGGTATTGATTGAGAGGGTGAAGGCATGTACAGAGCATCAGATTGGGGAAGAGCAGTGTGGTTTCAGAAGTGGTAGAGGATGTGTGGATCAGGTGTTTGCTTTGAAGAATGTATGTGAGAAATACTTAGAAAAGCAAATGGATTTGTATGTAGCATTTATGGATCTGGAGAAGGCATATGATAGAGTTGATAGAGATGCTCTGTGGAAGGTATTAAGAATATATGGTGTGGGAGGAAAGTTGTTAGAAGCAGTGAAAAGTTTTTATCGAGGATGTAAGGCATGTGTACGTGTAGGAAGAGAGGAAAGTGATTGGTTCTCAGTGAATGTAGGTTTGCGGCAGGGGTGTGTGATGTCTCCATGGTTGTTTAATTTGTTTATGGACGGGGTTGTTAGGGAGGTAAATGCAAGAGTTTTGGAAAGAGGGGCAAGTATGAAGTCTGTTGGGGATGAGAGAGCTTGGGAAGTGAGTCAGTTGTTGTTCGCTGATGATACAGCGCTGGTGGCTGATTCATGTGAGAAACTGCAGAAGCTGGTGACTGAGTTTGGTAAAGTGTGTGGAAGAAGAAAGTTAAGAGTAAATGTGAATAAGAGCAAGGTTATTAGGTACAGTAGGGTTGAGGGTCAAGTCAATTGGGAGGTGAGTTTGAATGGAGAAAAACTGGAGGAAGTGAAGTGTTTTAGATATCTGGGAGTGGATCTGGCAGCGGATGGAACCATGGAAGCGGAAGTGGATCATAGGGTGGGGGAGGGGGCGAAAATTCTGGGGGCCTTGAAGAATGTGTGGAAGTCGAGAACATTATCTCGGAAAGCAAAAATGGGTATGTTTGAAGGAATAGTGGTTCCAACAATGTTGTATGGTTGCGAGGCGTGGGCTATGGATAGAGTTGTGCGCAGGAGGATGGAGGTGCTGGAAATGAGATGTTTGAGGACAATGTGTGGTGTGAGGTGGTTTGATCGAGTGAGTAACGTAAGGGTAAGAGAGATGTGTGGAAATAAAAAGAGCGTGGTTGAGAGAGCAGAAGAGGGTGTTTTGAAGTGGTTTGGGCACATGGAGAGAATGAGTGAGGAAAGATTGACCAAGAGGATATATGTGTCGGAGGTGGAGGGAACAAGGAGAAGAGCGAGACCAAATTGGAGGTGGAAAGATGGAGTGAAAAAGATTTTGTGTGATCGGGGCCTGAACATGCAGGAGGGTGAAAGGAGGGCAAGGAATAGAGTGAATTGGAGCGATGTGGTATACCGGGGTTGACGTGCTGTCAGTGGATTGAATCAAGGCATGTGAAGCGTCTGGGGTAAACCATGGAAAGCTGTGTAGGTATGTATATTTGCGTGTGTGGACGTATGTATATACATGTGTATGGGGGTGGGTTGGGCCATTTCTTTCGTCTGTTTCCTTGCGCTACCTCGCAAACGCGGGAGACAGCGACAAAGTAAAAAATATATATATATATATATATATATATTTTTTTTTTTTTTTTTTTTTTTTTTTTTTTCCAAAAGAAGGAACAGAGAATTGGGCCAGGTGAGGGTATTCCCTCAAAGGCCCAGTCCTCTGTTCTTAACGCTACCTCGCTAATGCGGGAAATGGCGAATAGTTTGAAAGAAAAAAGAAATATATATTTGTATGTACATGGGAGTTTATGTATATATATCCCTGGGGTTTGGGGAGAAAGAATACTTCCCACGCATTCCTTGCTTGTTGTAGAAGGCAACTAAAGGGGATGGGAGCGGGGAGCTAGAAACCCTCCCCTCCTTGTATTTTAACTTTCAAAAAGGGGAAACAGAAGAAGGAGTCCCAAGGGGAGTGCTCATCCTCCTTGAAGGCTCAGATTGGGGTGTCTAAATGTGTGTGGATGTAACCAAGATGAGAAAAAAAGGAGAGATAGGTAGTATATGTGAGGAAAGGAACCTGGATGTTTTGGCTCCGAGTGAAATGAAGCTCAAGGGTAATGGGGAAGAGTGGTTTGAGAATGTCTTGGGAGTAAAGTCAGGGGGTAGTGAGAGGATGAGAGAAAGGAAAGGAGTAGCACTACTCCTGAAAGAGGAGTTGTGGGAGTATGTGATAGAGAGTAAGAGAATAAACTCTAGATTGATATGGGTAAAACTGAAAGATGATGGAGAAAGATGGGTGATTATTGGTTCGTATACACCTGGGCATGAGAAGAAAGATCATGAGTGGCAAGTGTTTTGGGAGCAGCTGAGTGAGTGGGTTAGTAGTTTTGATGCACGAGACCTAGTTATAGTGGTGGGTGATTTGAATGCAAAGGTGAGTAATTTGGCAGTTGAGGGAATAATTGGTGTACATGGGGTGTTCAGTGTTGTAAATGGAAATGGTGAAGAGCTTGCAGATTTATGTGCTGAAAAAGGACTGGTGATTGGGAATACCTGCTTTAAAAAGAGAGATATACATAAGTATACGTATGTAAGTAGGAGAGACGGCCAGAGAGCGTTACTGGATTACGTGTTAATTGATAGGCGCGCGAGAGAGACTTTTGGATGTTAACGTGCTGAGAGATGCAACTGGAGGGATGTCTGATCATTACCTTGTGGAGGCAAAAGTGAAGATTTGTAGAGGTTTTCAGAAAAGAGAGAATGTTGGGGTGAAGAGAGTGGTGAGAGTGAGTGAGTTTGGGAAGGAGACTTGTGTGAAGAAGTACCAGGAGAGACTGAGTACAGAATGAAAAAGGTGAAAACAAAGGAAGTAAGGAGAGTGGGGTATGTATTCAGGGAAGCAGTGATTGTTTGTGCAAAAGATGCTTATGGCATGAGAAGCGTTCGGGGTGGGCAGATTAGAAAGGGTAGTGAGTTGTGGGTTTAAGAAGTAAGATTATTAGTGAAAGAGAAGAGAGTGGCATTTGGACGATTTTTGCAGGGAAAAAATGCAGATGACTGGGAGATGTATAAAAGAGTCAGGAGGTCAAGAGAAATGTGCAAGAGTTGAAAAAGAGGGCAAATGAGAGTTGGGGTGAGAGAGTATCATTACATTTCAGGGAGAATAAAAAGATGTTTTGGAAGGAAGTAAATAAGGTGCTTAAGACAGGGGAACAAATGGGAACATCAGTGAAGGGGGCTAATGGGAAGGTGATAACAAGTAGTGGTGATGTGAGAAGGAGATGGAGTGAGTATTTTGAAGGTTTGTTGAATGTTTTTGATGATAGAGTGGCAGATATAGGGTGTTTTGGTCGAGGTGGTGTGCAAAGTGAGAGGGTTAGGGAGAATGATTTGGTAAACACAGAAGAGGTAGTAAAAGCTTTGTGGAAGATGAAAGCCGTTAAGGCAGCGGGTTTGGATGGTATTGCAGTGGAATTTATTAAAAAAGGGGGGTGACTGTATTGTTGACTGGTTGGTAAGGTTATTTAATGCATGTATGACTCATGGTGAGGTGCCTGAGGATTGGCGGAATGCTTGCATAGTGCCATTGTACAAAGGCATAGGGGATGAAAGTGAGTGCTCAAATTACAGAGGTATAAGTTTGTTGAGTATTCCTGGGAAATTATACAGGAGGGTATTGATTGAGAGGGTGAAGGCATGTACAGAGCTTCAGATTGGGGAAGAGCAGTGTGGTTTCAGAAGTGGTAGATGATGTGTGGATCAGGTGTTTGCTTTGAAAAATGTATGTGAGAAATACTTGGAAAAGCAATTGGATTTGTATGTAGCATTTATGGATCTGGAGAAGGCATATGATAGAGTTGATAGAAATGTTCTGTGGAAGGTATTAAGAATATATGGTGTGGGAGGTAAGTTGTTAGAAGCAGTGAAAAGTTTTTATTAAGGATGTAAGGCATGTGTACATGTAGGAAGAGAGGAAAGTGATTGGTTCTCATTGAATGTTGGTTTGCGGCAGGGGTGCATGATGTCTCCATGGTTGTTTAATTTGTTTATAGATGGGGTTGTTAGGGAGGTGAATGCAAGAGTTTTGGAAAGAGGGGCAAGTATGCAGTCTGTTGTGGATGAGAGAGCTTGGGAAGTGAGTCAGTTTTTGTTCGCTGATGATACAGCGCTGGTGGCTGATTCAGGTGAGAAACTGCAGAAGTTGGTGACTGAGTTTGGTAAAGTGTGTGAAAGAAGAAAGCTGAGAGTAAATGTGAATAAGAGGAAGGTTATTAGGTACAGTAGGGTTGAGGGACAAGTCAGTTGGGAGGTAAGTTTGAATGAAGAAAAACTGGGGGAAGTGAAGTGTTTTAGATATCTTGGAGTGCATTTGGCAGCAGATGGAACCATGAAAGCGAAAGTGAATCATAGGGTGGGGGAGGGGATGAAAGTTCTGGAAGCATTGAAAAATGTGTAGAAGTCAAGAACATTATCTTGGAAAGCAAAAATGGATATGTTTGAAGGAATAGTTTGAAGGAATAGTGGTTCCAACAATGTTAATTGGTTGTGAGGCATGAGCTATAGATAGAGTTGTGTGGAGGAGGGTGGATGTGCTGGAAATGAGATGTTTGAGGACAATATGTGATGTGAAGTGGTTTGATCGAGTAAGTAATGAAAGGGTAAGAGAGATGTGTGGTAATCAAAAGAGTGTGGTTGAGAGAGCAGAAGAGGGTGTTTTGAAATGGTTTGGTCACTTCAAGAGAATGAGTGAGGAAAGATTAACAAAGAGGATATATGTGTCAGAGATGGAGGGAATGAGGAGAAGTGGGAGACCTAATTGGAGGTGGAAAGATGGAGTGAGAAAGATTTTGAGTGATCAGGGCCTGAACATGAAGGAGGGTGAACGACGTGCAAGGAATAGAGTGAATTGGAACGATGTGGTATACCGGGGTCGACTTGCCGTCAATGGATTGAACCAGGGCATGTGAAGCGTCTGGGGTAAACCATGGAAAGTTCTGTGGGGCCTGGATGTGGAATGGGAGCTGTGGTTTCGATACATTACACATGACAGGTAGAGACTGAGTGTGAACGAATGTGGCTATTGTTGTCTTTCCTAGTGCTATCTTGCACACATGAGGGGGGGAGGGGGTTGTCATTTCATGTGTGATGGGCTGGTAACAGGAATGAATAAGGGCAGACTATGAATTATGTACATGTGTATATATGTATATATCTGTGTGTGTATATTTATATGTATACGTTGAGATGTATAGGTATGTATATGTGCGCGTGTGGACGTGTATGCATATACACAAGTATGTGGGTGGGTTGGGCCATTCTTTCGTCTGTTTCCTTGCACTACCTCACTAATGTGGGAAACACCGACAAAGTATAATAAATAGATATAAATAATTGATAAATGTGTGTGTGTCTGTGTATGTGTGTGTGTGTGTGTGTGTCTGTGTGCATGTGTGAAGGAGAAATCACACTTCAGTAGGAGTTCATACAATTGTATTTAACATGTAGTTTTTCTATACATGTGGCACGACATGTTTCATGGAGACAATCCACCTCATCAGGTGCCAGTACTTAACAAAGTTATTTAAATCCCAACGTCACACTAGACTCCCATCGTCTAACACCAATCTTTAAAGAACAGACACTACCTGCTTTGTCTGGTGGTAACCGTAAAAGGGAGGGAGAGTAAGGGCAGTCACGTGGCGGGGTTGACCTGAATAGCTGGGTCTATCTTGAAAAACTTTTTTTTATGTTTTCGTGTTTTGTCAATTCTCATGTAATGATTTGGTTAATACTAGGATGGGCTTTAAGATTGCTTGAGGACAAATTAAAGTTCTTAGTATTAGCAATTAAGACAGATTCAATGATGTTGTGTGTGTCATAATCAGCAGAGGGGTATAGAATAACAGGATTTTCATGATTGATGGAATGATCATTTTCATGACAATGTTTCGTGATCACATTTTTGTGGTCATCCCTGCGTACTGAATGATGGTGCCAATAATGCCTCTCCATTACAATTTTACCTGTTTGGCCTACATGAATATATTTACATGCCTTGCATTTGATTGCATAAACACTCCCAGTTGTTCCATGATTTGGCTTAATATTGATTAAGGTCATACTGATAATGTTATTGTATTGGAAAGCAACATTACAAGCACTTTTCTAGAATATGTCTTAGATAGCTAAGTTGGGAGAACATTACAAGCACTGTTTTCTAGAATATGTCTTAGATTAGCTAAGTTGGGAGAATTGGACAACATTAAAAATCTTGACATCCTTGTTTGTCACATTTTTGTTGTAAGAAGCATAAAGTGTCCTCCAAGCTTTCCAGTAAGCTTTGTTCACAAACCAATTGGGATACTATAACTGCCTAAAGACAAGTCTTGTATGATTACATTCATCTACCAGGCCTATGGGATCACATATCCGTAGTGCTCTTAAAATTTAACATAGACATAACCACAGACATTTTTATAGAAGAATCATGGACTGAGAAATAATGAATATAACTCACAGAGTTGGTAGGCTTCCTGTAGATTTTAAAGGACAAATGATCAGATTTTCTATCTATCAACACATCCAGAAAGGGCAGTTTGCCTTCTTTTTCCCATTTCATCTTCAGTTTGTAGGGAAGCAGTGATGGCTTGTGCAAAAGATGCTTGTGGCATGAGAAGCGTGGGAGGTGGGTTGATTAGAAAGGGTAGTGAGTGGTGGGATGAAGAAGTAAGATTATTAGTGAAAGAGAAGAGAGAGGCATTTGGACAATTTTTGTAGGGATAAAATGCAAATGAGTGGGAGATGTATGAAAGAAAGAGACAGGAGGTCAAGAGAAAGGTGCAAGAGGTGAAAAAGAGGGCAAATGAGAGTTGGGGTGAGAGTATCATTAAATTCTAGGGAGAATAAAAAGATGTTCTGGAAGGAGGAAAATAAAGTGCATAAGACAAGGGAGCAAATGGGAACTTCAGTGGAGGGGGCTAATGGGGAGGTGATAACAAGTAGTGGTGATGTGATAAGGAGATGGAGTGAGTATTTTGAAGGTTTGTTGAATGTGTTTGATGATAGAGTGGCAGATATAGGGTGTTTTGGTCGAGGTTGTGTGCAAAGTGAGAGGGTTAGGGAAAATGATTTGGTAAACAGAGAAGAGGGAGTAAAAGCTTTGTGGATGATGAAAGCCTGGCAAGGGAGCAGGTTTGGATGGTATTGCAGTGGAATTTATTAAAAAAGGGGGTGACTGTATTGTTGACTGGTTGGTAAGGTTTTTAATGTATGTATGATTCATGGTAAAGTGCCTGAGGATTGGCGGAATGTGTGCATAGTGCCATTGTACAAAGGCAAAGGGGATGAGAGTGAGTGCTCAAATTACAGAGGTATAAGTTTGTTGAGTATTCCTGGTAAATTATATGGGAGGGTATTGATTGAGAGGGTGAAGGAATGCACAGAGCATCAGATTGGGACAGAGCAGTGTGGCTTCAGAAGTGGTAGAGGATGCGTGGATCAGGTGTTTTCTTTGAAGAATGTATGTGAGAAATACTTAGAAAAGCAAATGGATTTGTATGTAGCATTTATGGATCTGGAGAAGGCATATGATAGAGTTGATAGAGATGCTCTATGGAAGGTACTAAGAATATATGGTGTGGGAGGCAAGTTGTTAGAAGCAGTGAAAAGTTTTTATCGAGGATGTAAGGCATGTGTACGTGTAGGAAGAGAGGAAAGTGATTGGTTCTCATTGAATGTAGGTTTGCGGCAGGGTTGTGTGATGTCTCCATGATTGTTTAATTTGTTTATGGATGGGGTTGTTAGGGAGGTGAATGCAAGAGTTTTGGAAAGAGGGGCAAGTATGAAGTCTATTGGGGATGAGAGAGCTTGGGAAGCGAGTCAGTTGTTGTTCGCTGATGATACAGCGCTGGTTGCTGATTCATGTAAGAAACTGCAAAAGCTGGTGACTGAGTTTGGTAAAGTGTTTGAAAGAAGAAAGTTAAGAGTAAATGTGAATAAGAGCAAGGTTATTAGATACATTAGGGTTGAGGGTCAAGTAAATTGGGAGGTAAGTTTGAATGGAGAAAAACTGGAGGAAATAAATGTTTTAGATATCTGGGAGTGGATCTGGCAGTGGATGGAACCATGGAAGCGTAAGTGAATCATGGGGGGGGGGGGCGAAAATCCTGGGAGCCTTGAAGAATGTGTGGAAGTCGAGAACATTATCTCGGAAAGCAAAAATGGGTATGTTTGAAGGAATAGTGGTTCCAACAATATTGTATGGTTGCGAGGCGTGGGCTATGGATAGAGTTGTGCGCAGGAGGGTGGATGTGCTGGAAATGAGATGTTTGAGGACAATATGTGGTGTGAGTTGGTTTGAACGAGTAAGTAATGTAAGGGTAAGAGAGATATGTGGAAATAAAAAGAGCGTAGTTGAGAGAGCAGAAGAGGGTGTTTTGAAATGGTTTGGGCACATGGGGAGAATGAGTGAGGAAAGATTGACCAAGAGGATATATGTGTCGGAGGTGGAGGGAACGAGGAGAAGTGCGAGACCAAATTGGAGGTGGAAAGATGGAGTGAAAAAGATTTTGAGTGATCGGGGCCTGAACATGCAGGAGGGTGAAAGGCGGGCAAGGAATAGAGTGAATTGGATCGATGTGGTATACCGGGGTTGACGTGCTGTCAATGGATTGAATCAGGGCATGTGAAGCGTCTGGGGTAAACCATGGAAAGTTCTTTGCGGCCTGGATGTGGAAAGGGAGCTGTGGTTTCGGGCATTATTGCATGATAGCTAGAGACTGAGTGTGAACGAATGGGGCCTTTGTTGTCTTTTCCTAGCGCTACCTTGCACACATGAGGGGGGAGGGGGATGTTATTCCATGTGTGGTGAGGTGGTGATGGGAATGAATAAGGGCAGACAGTGTGAATTGCGTACATGTGTATATATGTATGTGTCTGTGTGTTTATATATATGTGTACATTGAGATGTATGGGTATGTATATTTGCGTGTGTGGACGTGTATGTATATACATGCGTATGGGGGTGGGTTGGGCCATTTCTTTCGTCTGTTTCCTTGCGCTACCTCGCAAATGCAGGAGACAGCAACAAAGCAAAATATTCATAAATAATAATGATAATAATCTTGAATCTGATAGTGGGGTGGATGTTATTTTATTCATTATAGAAAACATCACAATCTTGTAAGGATGGCCACAAGGACCACACGTCATCAATATATCAAAACCAGACTTTCATAAGATTAGTGATTGAAGTTAAAATTTCAGTCTCAAAATATTCCATAAATAAATTACCAAGAATTGGACTAAGAGGGTTTTCCATGGCAAGACCAAGTTTTTGTCTATAAAAATTACCATCATCTTGGAAAAAATTAATATAAACACAAAGCTCAACTAAGTTAATGAAAGTTTTTATAGGCAGGGGTCCGTCAAGGTTGAGTTAGGGCAATTTCCTCCGTAGATATGTGATGGTTTCATTCATGGGTATTTAAGTGAAAAGGGAATTCATATCAAAACTAATGAGTTTACAATCAGACAAATTAATGTTT
The DNA here is from genome assembly GCF_036320965.1 of Panulirus ornatus. NCBI lineage: Eukaryota > Metazoa > Arthropoda > Malacostraca > Decapoda > Palinuridae > Panulirus > Panulirus ornatus. The sequence goes on along the minus strand of NC_092252.1, from coordinate 24,479,423 downwards.
CCAACTTTGTTAATAAAATTTAAGCTTTTAATAACATGATGAAGAGATTTTTCCTTGAATGTTGCTAATATTTTTTTCTAACCGTTTAGATAACTTATAACTGGGGGAATTAACAAGTGATATAATTGGTCTGAGGGTACATCAATCTTTGTGAGTCTTTTGGAGACTATATATTTAAGGAAGAGAGGGATTAACCATCTTTACTGACTTCTAAATTTCTTGGTGCTTATTTAACAGTTGGTTGAGTCTAAGTTGAAGGTCTTTACTTTATTGTTCAGGGGATTGGATGTTAATCTTTCATATGTATCAGTATCATTTAAAAGATCCTGAAGTTTACATCTATAGTCTACTGTATTTGAAATCACGAACTGGCTAGTCTTATCTGATTTGGTGATATGAATATCTTCATTTTTCTTGAGATTTGCAATGGCTCTTTGGAATCTTTGTAGCATGTCACTACACTTAGAAACACTTTCACTGGTCAGGGCATTTAAAATTGAACCAGTTATGAAATAAAATTCTTGGTGCCATTAGTGGATTTCACAATAGAAACTAAGTGCTTATCACTAAAATTATCCATGGATTTGAAAGGAAAAGAGAGACCAAAACCCAGTGCAAATTTTTCATCCTGGTATATAGGATGAAAAATTGATGATGATCTTTTCAGGGTTTGATGCTTTCACCCATAGACTGTTGTAATAAATCTTGTCTATTTTCCATTCCAAATGGTTCATTTCTTCAATGGTCTGGTTTCTTGCGCTTCTAGCATCACTCATGTGGTTGGTTGCAATGATGGGGGTTGTAGAAGGCCTGGTCAAAGTCAGTTTTAGCATGGTCTATGTGCTGTAAAGGAATTTCATGATCTATTCTGCCGATTGGTGTTTCTTTCTTCTTATGGAGGGCATCTGGGATTAAGGTGTGAGGAGTGATTTTGTTCCAAAGGCATTTTTGTAGGAATGTATGTTGTAGCTTCTTGGTGTTAGCAGAGAGGTACGCACAGCAATACTAACTAAACAGCCTGGTGGATGTTAGGAAGTCCTGGGTGTTGTCAGTTGAGAATGCCATCGTGATCCTTAGCTGTAGATATGATGATCACACTTGCCCATGATGAAAGTATGAAGGAGAAATCACTTTTCTGTTGGAGTTCATACAATTTTACTTAACATAATTTTTCTAAAACTGGAAACAGAAGGAGTCACGGGGAGTGCTCATCCTCCTCGAAGGCTCAGATTGGGGTGTCTAAATGTGTGTGGATGTAACCAAGATGAGAAAAAAAGAGAGATAGGTAGTATGTTTGAGGAAAGGAATCTGGATGTTTTGGCTCTGATTCAAACGAAGCTCAAGGGTAAAGGGGAAGAGTGGTTTGGGAATGTTTTGGGAGTAAAGTCAGGGGTTAGTGAGAGGACAAGAGCAAGGGAAGGAGTAGCACTACTCCTGAAACATGAGTTGTGGGAGTATGTGATAGAGTGTAAGAAAGTAAATTCTAAATTAATATGGGTAAAACTGAAAGTTGATGGAGAGAGATGGGTGATTATTGGTGCATATGCACCTGGGCATGAGGAGAAAGATCATTAGAGGCAAGTGTTTTGAGAACAGCTGAATGAGTGGGTTAGTAGTTTTGATGCACGAGACCGGGTTATAGTGATGGGTGATTTAAATGCAAAGGTGAGTAATGTGGCAGTTGACGGAATAATTGGTGTACATGAGGTGTTCAGTGTTGTAAATGGAAATGGTGAAGAGCTTGTAGATTTATGTGCTGAAAAAGGACTGGTGATTGGGAATACCTGGTTTAAAAAGGGAGATATACATAAGTATACGTATTTAAGAGGAAAGTTAAAGAGTAGATGTGAATAATAGCAAGGTTATTAGGTACAGTAGGGTTGAGGGTGAAGTCAATTGGGAGGTAAGTTTGAATGGAAAAAAACTGGAGGAAGTAAAGTGTTTTAGATATCTGGGAGTGGATCTGGCAGCGGATGGAACCATGGAAGGGGAAGTGAATCATAGGGTGGGGGAGGGGGCGAAAGTCCTGGGAGCCTTGAAGAATGTGTGGAAGTCGAGAACATTATCTCAGAAAGCAAAAATGGGTATGTTTGAAGGAATAGTGGTTCCAACAATGTTGTATGGTTGCGAGGCATGGGCTATGGACAGAGTTGTGCGCAGGAGGGTGGATGTGCTGGAAATGAGATGTTTGAGGACAATATGTGGTGTGAGGTGGTTTGATCGAGTAAGTAATGTAAGGGTAAGAGAGATGTGTGGAAATAAAAAGAGCGTGGTTGAGAGAGCAGAAGAGGGTGTTTTGAAATTGTTTGGGCACATGGAGAGAATGAGTGAGGAAAGATTGACCAAGAGGATATATGTGTCGGAGGTGGAGGGAACGAGGAGAAGTGGGAGACCAAATTGGAGGTGGAAAGATGGAGTGAAAAAGATTTTGAGTGATCGGGGCCTGAACATGCAGGAGGGTGAAAGGCGGGCAAGGAATAGAGTGAATTGGATCAATTTGGTATACTGGGGTCGACGTGCTGTCAGTGGATTGAATCAGGGCATGTGAAGCGTCTGGGGTAAACCATGGAAAGTTGTGTGGGGCCTGGATGTGGAAAGGGAGCTCTGGTTTCAGGCATTATTACATGACAGCTAGAGACTGAGTGTGAACGAATGGGGCCTTTGTTGTCTTTTCCTAGCACTACCTCGCACACATGAGGCGGGAGGGGTATGTTATTCCATGTGTGGCAAGGTGGTGATGGGAATGAATTACGGCAGACAGTGTGAATTATGTACATGTGTATATATATATATATATATATATATATATATATATATATATATATATATATATATATATATATATATGTCTGTGTGTGTATATAGATGTGTACATTGAGATGTATAGGTATGTATATTTGCGTGTGTGGATGTGTATGTATATACATGTGTATGGGGTGGGTTGGGCCATTTCTTTCGTCTGTTTCCTTGCGCTATCTCACAAACGCGGGAGACAGCGACAAAGCAAAATAAATGAATAGGTATGTAAGTAGGACAGATGGCCAGAGAGCGTTATTTGGATTACGTGGTAATTGATAGGCGCGCAAAAGAGAGACTTCTGGATGTTAATGTACTGAGAGGTGCAACTGGAGGGATGTCTGATCATTATCTTGTGGAGGCGAAGGTGAAGATTTGTATCGGTTTCCAGGAAAGAAGAGAGAATGTTAGGGTGAAAAGAGTGGTGAGAGTAAGTGAGCTTGGGAAGGAGAATTGTGTGAGGAAATACCAGGAGAGACTGAGTACAGAATGGAAAAAGGTGAGAACTAAGGACGAAAGGGAAGTGGGGGAGGAAAGCAGTGATGGCTTGTGCAAAAGATGCTTCTGGCATGAGAAGCGTGGGAGGTGAGCAGATTAGAAAGGGTAGTGAATGGTGGGATGAAGAAGTAAGAATATTAGTGAAAGAGAAGAGACAGGCATTTGGGTGATTTTTGCAGGGAAATGATGCAAATGACTGGGAGATATATAAAAGAAAGAGGCAAGAGGTCATGAGAAAGGTGCAAGAGGTGAAAAAGAGGGCAAATGAGAGTTGGGGTGAGAGAGTATCATTAGATTTTAGGGAGAGTAAAAAGATGTTTTGGAAGGAGGTGAATAAAGTGCGTAAGACAAGGGAACAAATGGGAACTTCAGTGAAGGGGGCTAATGGGGAGGTAATAGCAAGTAGTGGTGATGTGAGAAGGAGATGGAGTGAGTATTTTGAAGGTTTGTTGAATGTATTTGATGATAAGAGTGGCAGATATAGGGTGTTTTGGCCGAGATGCTGTGCAAAGTGAGAGGGTTAGGGAAAATGATTTGGTAAACAGAGAAGAGGTAGTAAAAGTTTTGCGGAAGATGAAAGCCGGCAAGGAAGCGGGTTTGGATGGTATTGCAGTAGAATTTATTTAAAAAGGGGGTGACTGTATTGTTGACTGGTTGGTAAGGTTATTTAATGTATGTATGTCTCATGGTGAGGTGCCTGAGGATTGGCGGAATGCTTGCATAGTGCCATTGTACAAAGGCAAAGGGGATAAGAGTGAATGCTCAAAGTACAGAGGTAGAAGTTTGTTGAGTATTCCTGGGAAATCATATGGGAGGGTATTGATTGAGAGGATGAAGGCATGTACAGAGCATCAGATTGGGGAAGAGCAGTGTGGCTTCAGAAGTGGTAGAGGATGTGTGGATGAGGTGTTTGCTTTGAAGAATGTATGTGAGAAATACTTAGAAAAGCAAATGGATTTGTATGTACCATTTATGGATCTGGAGAAGGCATATGATAGTTGATAGAGATGCTCTGTGGAAGGTGTTAAGAATATATGGTGTGAAAGGCAAGTTGTTAGAATCAGTGAAAAGTTTTATCGGGGATGTAAGGCATGTGTGCGTGTAGGAAGAGAGGAAAGTGATAGGTTCTCAGTGAATGTAGGTTTGTGGCAGGGGTGTGTGATGTCTCCATGGTTGTTTAATCTGTTTATGGATGGGGTTGTTAGGGAGGTGAATGCAAGAGTTTTGGAAAGAGGGGCAAGTATGCAGTCTGTTGTGGATGAGAAAGCTTGGGAAGTTAGTCACTTGTTGTTCGCTGATGATACAGCGCTGGTGGCTGATTCATGTGAGAACGTGCAGAAGCTGGTGACTGAGTTTGGTAAAGTGTGTGAAAGAAGAAAGCTGAGAGTAAATGTGAATAAGAGCAAGGTTATTAGGTACAGTAGGGTTGAGGGACAAGTCCCTTGGGAGGTAAGTTTGAATGGAGAAAAACTGGAGGAAGTGAAGTGTTTTAGATATCTGGGAGTGGATTTGGCAGCGAATGGAACCATGGAAGCGGAAGTGAATCATAGGGTGGGAGAGGGGGCAAAAGTTCTGGGAGCATTGAAGAATGTGTGGAAGTCGAGAACATTATCTCGGAAAGCAAAAATGTATATGTTTGAAGGAATAGTGGTTGGTTCCAACAATGTTATTCGGTTGTGAAGCGTGGGCTGTGGATAGAGATGTGCAGAGGAGGGTGGATGTGCTAGAAATGAGATGTTTGAAGACAATATGTGGTGTGAGATGGTTTGATCGAGTAAGTAATAATAGGGTAAGAGAGATGTGTGGTAATAAAAAGAGTGTGGTTGAGAGAGCAGAAGAGGTTGTTTTGAAATGGTTTGGTCACATGGAGAGAATGAGTGAGGAAAGATTGGCCAAGAGGATATATGTGTCAGAGGTGGAGGGAACGAGAAGTGGGAGACGAAATTGGAGGTGGAAAGATGGAGTGGAAAAGATTTTAAGTGATCAGGGCCTGAACATGCAGGAGGGTGAAAGGCGTGCAAGGAATAGAGTGAATTGGAACGATGTGGTATACCGGGGTCGACGTGCTGTCAATGGATTGAACCAGGGCATGTGAAGTGTCTGGGGTAAACCATGGAAAGTTCTGTGAGGCTTGGATGTGGAAAGGGAGCTGTGGTTTCGGTGCATTATTACATGACAGCTAGAGACTGAATGTGAACGAATGTGGCCTTTGTTGACTTTTCCTAGCGCTACCTCATGCACATGAGGAGGGAGGGGGTTGTTATTTCATGTGTGGCAGGGTCCCGATGGAAATGAATAAAGGCAGACAGTATGAATTATGTACATGTGTATATATGTATATGTCTGTGTGTTTGTATGTATGTGTATATATGTATATGTCTGTGTGTTTGTATGTATATATGTATATGTTGAGATGTATAGGTATGTATATTTGCGTGTGTGGACGTGTATGTACATACATGTGTATGTGGATGGGTTGGGCCATTTCTTTCGTCTGTTTCCTTGCACTACCTCGCTAATGCGGGAGACAGTGACAAAGCAATGATATGATAATATTTTCTGTACATGTAGCATGACATGCTTCATGGAGACTATCCACCTCATCATGGACAAGTGTGATCATCATATCTGTGTATATATTTATTTATTTATTATACTTTGTCGCTGTCTATCGCATTAGCGAGGTATCGCAAGGAAACAGATTAAAGAATGGCCCAGCCCATCCACATACACATGTATATACATACACGTACACAAACGCACATATACATACCTATACATTTCAACGTATACATATATATACATACACAGTCATATACATATATTCACATGTACATAATTCATACTTGCTGCCTTTATTCATTCCCGTTGCCACCCTACCACACATGAAATGACAACCCCCCCCTGCACGCGCAAGAGGTAGTGCTGGGAAAAGACAACGAAGGCAACATTTGTTCACACTCAGTCTCTAGCTGTCATGTATAATGCACCAAAACCACGGGTCCCTTTCCACATCCAGGCCCCACAAAACTTTCCATGTTTTACCCCAGATGCTTCACATGCCCTGGTTCAATCCATTGACATCAAGTTGACCCCAGTATACCACATCGTTCCAATTCACTCTATTCCTTGCACGCCTTTCACCCTCCTGCATGTTCAGGCCCTGATCGCTCAAAATCTTTTTCATTCCATCCTGTCATCTCCAGTTTGGTCTCCCACTTCTCGTTCCCTCCACCTCCGACACATATATCCTCTTGGTCAATCTTTCCTCACTTATTCTCTCCATGTGACCAAACCATTTCAATACACCCTCTTCTGCTCTCAACCACACTCTTTTTATTAGCATACATTTTCCAACTCTTTCATTACTTACTCGATCAAACCACCTCACACCACATATTGTCCTCAGACATTTTATTTCCAACACATCCACCCTCCTTTGCACAACCCTAATTATAGCCTACACCTCGCAACCATATAACATTGTGGGAACCATTATTCCTTCAAACATACCCATTTTTGCTTTCTGGGATAATGTTCTCGCCTTCCACACATTCTTCAACGCTCCCAGAACCTTCGCCCCCTCCTCCACCCTATGACTCACTTCCACTTCCATGGTTCCATCCGCTGCCAAATCCACTCCCAGATATCTAAAACACTTCACTTCCTCCAGTTTTTCTCCATTCAAACTTACCTCCCAATTGACTTGTCCCTCATCACTACTGTAGCTAATAACATTGCTCTTATTCACATTTACCCTCAGCTTTCTTCTTTCACACACTTTACCAAAATCAGTCACCAGCTTCTGTAGTTTCTCACCCGAACCAGCCACAAGTGTTGTATCATCAGCAAACAACAACTGACCCACTTCCCAAGCCCTATTATCCACAACACACTGCATACTTGCCCCTCTCTCCAAAACTTGCATTCACCTCCCTAACACCCCCATCCATAAACAAAGTAAACAACCGTGGAAACATCATTCACCCCTGCCGCAAACCAACATTCACTGGGAACCAGTCACTTTCCTCTCTTCCTACTCGTACACATTCCTTACATCCTCGATAACGTTTCCCTACTTCTAGGAACTTGCCTCCCTCACCATATACTCTTAATACCTTCCACAGAGCATCTCTATCATCCCTGTCATATGCCTTCTCCAGATCCATAAATGCTGCGTACAAATCCATTTGTTTTTCTAAGTATTTCTCACATACATTCTTCAGAGCAAACACCTGATCCTCACATCCTCTACCACTTCTGAAACCACATTGCTCTTCCCCAATCTGATGTTCTGTACATGCCTTCACCCTCTCAATCAATATCCTCCCATATAATTTCCCAGGAATACTCAGCAAACTTATATATTTGGAATTTGACCACTCACCTTTATCCCTTTTGACTTTGTACACTGGCACTATGCATGCATTCCACCAATCCTTACCAACCAGTCAACAACACAGCCACCCCCCTTTTTTTTTTAATAAATTCCACTGCAGTACCATCCAAATCTGCCGCCTTACTGGCTTTCATCTTCCGCAAAGCTTTCACTACGTCTTCGCTGTTTACCAAACCATTCTCCCTGACCCACTCATTTCTTACACCACCTCGACCAAAACACGCTATATCTGCCACTCTATCATCTAATACATTCAACAAACCTTCAAAATACTCATTCCATCTCACATCACCACTACTTGTTATTACCTCCCCATTAGCCCCCTTCCAAGATGTTCCCATTTCTCCTCATGTCTTACACACTTTATTTACCTCCTTCCAAAACCTCTTTTTATTCTACCTAAGATTTAATGATACTCTCTCACCCCAACTCTCATTTGCCCTCTTTTTCACCTCTTGCACCTTTCTCTTGACCTTGTGCCCCTTTCTTTTATACGTCTCCCAATCATTTGCAAAAATCGTCCAAATGCCTCTCTCTTCTCTCTCACTACTAATCTTATTTCTTATGTGTATATATATATTATCATTTTTATATATTTATTTTACTTTGTTGCTGTCTCCCGCGTTTGCGAGGTAGCGCAAGGAAACAGACGAAAGAAATGGCCCAACCCACCCCCATACACATGTACATACATACACGTTCACACACGCAAATATACATACCTATACATCTCAATGTACACATATATATACACACAGACACGTACATATATACCCATGCACACAATTCACACTGTCTGCCTTTATTCATTCCCATCGCCACCTCGCCACACATGGAATACCATCCCCATCCCCCCTCATGTGTGCGAGGTAGCGCTAGGAAAAGACAACAAAAGCCCCATTCGTTCACACTCAGTCTCTAGCTGTCATGCAATAATGCCCGAAACCACAGCTCCCTTTCCACATCCAGGCCCCACACAACTTTCCATGGTTTACCCCAGACGCTTCACATGCCCTGATTCAATCCACTGACAGCATGTCAACCCCGGTATACCACATCGATCCAATTCACTCTATTCCTTGCCCGCCCTTCACCCTCCTGCATGTTCAGGCCCCGATCTCTCAAAATCTTTTTTACTCCATCTTTCCACCTCCAATTTGGTCTCCCACTTCTCCTCGTTCCCTCCACCTCCGACACATATATCCTCTTGGTCAATCTTTCCTCACTCATTCTCTCCATGTGCCCAAACCATTTCAAAACACCCTCTTCTGCTCTCTCAACCATGCTCTTTTTATTTCCACACATCTCTCTTACCTTTACATTACTTACTAGATCAAACCACCTCACACCACACATTGTCCTCAAACATCTCATTACCAGCACATCCACCCTCCTGCGCACAACTCCATCCGTAGCCCACGCCTCGCAACCATACAACATTGTTGGAACCACTATTCCTTCAAACATACCCATTTTTGCTTTCCGAGATAATGTTCTCGACTTCCACACATTCTTCAAGGCTCCCAGGATTTTCGCCCCCTCCCCCACCCTATGATTCACTTCCGCTTCCATGGTTCCATCCGCTGCCAGATCCACTCCCAGATATCTTAAACACTTTACTTCCTCCAGTTTTTCTCCATTCAAACTTACCTCCCAATTGACTTGACCCTCAACCCTACTGTACCTAATAACCTTGCTCTTATTCACATTTACTCTTAACTTTCTTCTTTCACACACTTTACCAAACTCAGTCACCAGCTTCTGCAGTTTCTTACATGAATCAGCCACCAGCGCTGTATCATCAGCGAACAACAACTGACTCACTTCCCAAGCTCTCTCATCCACAACAGACTTCATACTTGCCCCTCTTTCCAAAACTCTTGCATTCACCTCCCTAACAACCCCATCCATAAACAAATTAAACAATCATGGAGACATCACACACCCCTGCCGCAAACCTACTTTCACTAAGAACCAATCACTTTCCTCTCTTCCTACACGTACACATGCCTTACACCCTCGATAAAAACTTTCACTGCTTCTAACAACTTGCCTTCCACACCATATATTCTTAATACCTTCCACAGGGCATCTCTATCAACTCTATCATATGCCTTCTCCAGATCCATAAATGCTACATACAAATCCATTTGCTTTTCTAAGCATTTTCTCACATACATTCTTCAAAGCAAACACCTGATTCACACATCCTCTACCACTTCTGAAACCACACTGCTCTTCCCCAATCTGATGCTCTGTACATGCCTTCACCCTCTCAATCAATACCCTCCCATATAATTTACCAGGAATACTCAACAAACTTATACCTCTGTAATTTGATCACTCACTCTTATATGTATATATGTGTATATGTATTTTTTTTTTATTATACTTTGTCGCTGTCTCCCGCGTTTGCGAGGTAGCGCAAGGAAACAGACGAAAAAAATGCCCCAACCCCCCCCCCCATACACATGTATATACATACGTCCACACACACAAATATACATACCTACACAGCTTTCCATGGTTTACCCCAGACGCTTCACATTCCTTGATTCAATCCACTGACAGCACGTCTACCCCGGTATACCACATTGCTCCAATTCACTCTATTCCTTGCCCTCCTTTCACCCTCCTGCATGTTCAGGCCCCGATCACACAAAATCTTTTTCACTCCATCTTTCCACCTCCAATTTGGTCTCCCTCTTCTCCTCGTTCCCTCCACCTCCGACACATATATCCTCTTGGTCAATCTTTCCTCACTCATTCTCTCCATGTGCCCAAACCACTTCAAAACACCCTCTTCTGCTCTCTCAACCACGCTCTTTTTATTTCCACACATCTCTCTTACCCTTACGTTACTCACTCGATCAAACCACCTCACACCACACATTGTCCTCATACATCTCATTTCCAGCACATCCATCCTCCTGCGCACAACTCTATCCATAGCCCACGCCTCGCAACCATACAACATTGTTGTAACCACTATTCCTTCAAACATACCCATTTTTGCTTTCCGAGATAATGTTCTCGACTTCCACACATTCTTCAAGGCCCCCAGAATTTTCGCCCCCTCCCCCACCCTATGATCCACTTCCGCTTCCATGGTTCCATCCGCTGCCAGATCCACTCCCAGATATCTAAAACACTTCACTTCCTCCAGTTTTTCTCCATTCAAACTCACCTCCCAATTGACTTGACCCTCAACCCTACTGTACCTAATAACCTTGCTCTTATTCACATTTACTCTTAACTTTCTTCTTCCACACACTTTACCAAACTCAGTCACCAGCTTCTGCAGTTTCTCACATGAATCAGCCACCAGCGCTGTATCATCAGCGAACAACAACTGACTCACTTCCCAAGCTCTCTCATCCCCAACAGACTTCATACTTGCCCCTCTTTCCAAAACTCTTGCATTTACCTCCCTAACAACCCCATCCATAAACAAAGTAAACAACCATGGAGACATCACACACCCCTGCCGCAAACCTACATTCACTGAGAACCAATCACTTTCCTCTCTTCCTACATGTACACATGCCTTACATCCTCGATAAAAACTTTTCACTGCTTCTAACAACTTTCCTCCCACACCATATATTCTTGATACCTTCCACAGAGCATCTCTATCAACTCTATCATATGCCTTCTCCAGATCCATAAATGCTACATACAAATCCATTTGCTTTTCTAATTATTTCTCACATACATTCTTCAAAGCAAACACCTGATCCACACATCCTCTACCACTTCTGAAACCACACTGCTCTTCTGCAATCTGATACTCTCTACATGCCTTCACCCTCTCAATCAATACCCTCCCATATAATTTACCAGGAATACTCAACAAACTTATACCTCTGTAATTTGAGCACTCACTCTTATCCCCTTTGCCTTTGTACAATGGCACTATGCACGCATTCTGCCAATCCTCAGGCACCTCACCATGAGTCATACATACATTAAATAACCTTACCAACCAGTCAACAATACAGTCACCCCCTTTTTTAATAAATTCCACTGCAATACCATCCAAACCTGCTGCCTTGCCGGCTTTCATCTTCCGCAAAGCTTTCACTACCTCTTCTCTGTTTACCAACTCATTTTCCCTAACCCTCTCACTTTGCACACCACCTCGACCAAAACACCCTATATCTGCCACTCTATCATCAAACACATTCAACAAACCTTCAAAATACTCACTCCATCTCCTTCTCACATCACCACTACTTGTTATCACCTCCCCATTTGTGCCCTTCACTGAAGTTCCCATTTGCTCCCTTGTCTTACGCACTTTATTTACCTCCTTCCAGAACATCTTTTTATTCTCCCTAAAATTTAATGATACTCTCTCACCCCAACTCTCATTTGCCCTTTTTTTCACCTCTTGCACCTTTCTCTTGACCTCCTGTCTCTTTCTTTTATACATCTCCCACTCAATTGCATTTTTTCCCTGCAAAAATCGTCCAAATGCCTCTCTCTCTTCTCTTTCACTAATACTCTTGCTTCTTCATCCCACCACTCACTACCCTTTCTAATCAACCCACCTCCCACTCTTCTCATGCCACAAGCATCTTTTGCGCAATCCATCACTGATTCCCTAAATACATCCCATTCCTCCTCCACTCCCCTTACTTCCATTGTTCTCACCTTTTTCCATTCTGTACTCAGTCTCTCCTGGTACTTCCTCACACAGGTCTCCTTCCCAAGCTCACTTACTCTCACCACCCTCTTCACCCCAACATTCACTCTTCTTTTCTGAAAACCCATACAAATCTTCACCTTAGCCTCCACAAGATAATGATCATACATCCCTCCAGTTGCACCTCTCAGCACATTAACATCCAAAAGTCTCTCTTTCGCACGCCTGTCAATTAACACGTAATCCAATAACGCTCTCTGGCCATCTCTCCTACTTACATAAGTATACTTATGTATATCTCGCTTTTTAAACCAGGTATTCCCAATCATCAGTCCTTTTTCAGCACATAAATCTACAAGCTCTTCACCATTTCCATTTACAACACTGAACACCCCATGAATACCAATTATTCCCTCAACTGCCACATTACTCACCTTTGCATTCAAATCACCCATCACTATAACCCAGTCTCGTGCATCAAAACCACTAACACACTCATTCAGCTGCTCCCAAAACACTTGCCTCTCATGATCTTTCTTCTCATGCCCAGGTGCATATGCACCAATAATCACCCATCTCTCTCCATCAACTTTCAGTTTTACCCATATTAATCGAGAATTTACTTTCTTACATTCTATCACATACTCCCACAACTCCTGTTTCAGGAGTATTGCTACTCCTTCCCTTGCTCTTGTCCTCTCACTAACCCCTGACTTTACTCCCCAGACATTCCCAAACCACTCTTCCCTTTTACCCTTAAGCTTCGTTTCACTCAGAGCCAAAACATCCAGGTTCCTTTCCTCAAACATACTACCTATCTCTCCTTTTTTCACATCTTGGTTCCATCCACACACATTTAGGCACCCCACTCTGAGCCTTCGAGGAGGATGAGCACTCCCCGCGTGACTCCTTCTTCTGTTTCCCATTTTAGAAAGTTAATACAAGGAGGGGAGGATTTCTGGCCCCCCGCTCCCGTCCCCTCTAGTCGCTTTCTACGACACGCGAGGAATACGTGGAAGTATTCTTTCACCCCTATCCCCAGGGATAATATACATATATATATATACATATACACATACACACACATACACATACATACGCACATATACACACACTTCACATACATATATATACATATGAAAAATGTAAGAAACAATTTAGAAAACTGAAACTTTTAGCTTGAATGAAAAAATGAATGTCACATAATGGTTCAACCTCTGGCTATGGAAAAAGGAAATGTATAATTTATTTACACAAACGTCAATAGCAGTTCTCATCAATTTAACCACTGTATCAATAAGCTTCAAAGTCTAAGCTACATTTTTCTCCAATTTCACTATTTTCTTGTCAAAACACCATGTATGAAAACTATCACTCCAGTAACACAACTATAAACATTTACTACCCCTTTAAAAAAAAGTTCTGGGGAAGTCTGTCTCGATACACTGCGGGAAACTCTACCACCTGGCGAGGTTTGTGTTGCAATGGTTCCCGATTCACAAACGTAGTAGCATCACTGGTGGGCCAAGGTAGTTCCGTTTGCGAAGAGGCGCTTTATATGATGTCTGGAACGTGTGTATACTGTGCATTTCTAATGGCCTCTTCATACGAAGGAGGAAGGTCGTCCTCAATGAGCTGCGAGGATATAGGAGCAGTGGGACTCCACAGGTCCGTACGTCCATCAAGTGATGGTGGCGGTCGATGTATATGTATATATTTATATTTATTTATTATACTTTGTCGCTGTCTCCCGCGTTAGCGAGGTAGTGCAAGGAAACAGACGAAGGAATGACCCAACCCACCCACATACACATGTATATGCATACACATCCACACACACAGCACATATACATTTCAATGTATACATATATATATACACACAGACATATACATATATGCACATGTACATAATTCATACTGTCTGCTCATATTAATTCCTGTCACCACCCCGCCACACATGAAAATTGAAACCCCCGCCCCCACATGCGCGAGGTAGCGCTAGGAAAAGACAACAAAGGCCACATTTGTTGACACTCAGTCTCTAGCTGTCATGAATAATGCTCCAAAACCACAGCTCCCTTTCCTCATCCAGGCCCCACAGAACTTTCCATGGTTTACCCCAAACGCTTCACATGCCCTTGTTCAATCCGTTGACAGCATATGGACCCCAGTATACCACATTGTTCCCGTTCACTCTAATCCTTCCATGCCTTTCACGCTCCTGCATGTTCAGGCCCCAATCACTCAAAATCTTTTACACCCCATCTTTCCACCTTCAATTTGGTCTCCCACTTCTCATTCCCTCCACCTCTGACACATACATCCTCTGTCACTCTTTCCTCACTCATTCTCTCCTTGTGACCAAACCATTTCAAAACACCCTCTTCTCTCTCAACCACACTCTTTTTATTACCACACATCTCTCTTACCCTTTCATTACTTACTCGATCAAACCACCTCACACCACATATTGTCCTCAGACATCTCATTTCCCGCACATCCCCCTCCTTTGCTCACCTCTATCTATAGCCCACGCTTCACAACCATATAACATCGTTGGAACCACAATGCCTTCAAACATACCCATTTTTGCTTTCCAAGATAACGTTCTCAACTTCCACACATTTTTTCAACGCTTCTGGAGCTTTCGCCCCCTCCCCCACCCTATGATTCACTTCCGCTTGCATGGTTCCATCCGCTGCCAAATCCACTCCCACGTATCTAAAACACTTCACTTCCTCCAGTTTTTCTCCATTCAAACTTACCTCCCAGTTGACTTGTCCCTCAACCTTACTGTACCTAATAACCTTGCTCTTATTCACATTTACTGTCAGCTTTCTTCTTTCACACACTTTACCAAACTCACTCACCAGCTTCTGCAGTTTCTCACCCGAATCAGCCACCAGCGCTGTATCATTAGCGAACAACAACTGACTCACTTCCCAAGCTCTCACATCCACAACAGACTGCATGCTTGCCCCTCTTTCCAAGACTTGCATTCACCTCCCTAACAACCCCATCCATAAACAAATAAAACAACCATGGAGGCATCACGCACCCCTGCCGCAAACCTACATTCACTGAGAACCAATCACTTTCCTCTCTTCCTTCACGTACACATGCCTTACATCCTCGATAAAAACTTTTCACTGCTTCTAACAACTTACCTCCCACACCATATATTCTTAATACCTTCCACAGAACATCTCTATCAACTCTATCATATACCTTCTCCAGATCCATAAATGCTACATGCAAATCCATTTGCTTTTCTAAGTATTTCTCATATACATTCTTCAAAGCAAAAACACCTGATCACACATCCTCTACCACTTCTGAAACCACACTGCTCTTCCCCAATCTGATGCTCTGTACATGCCTTCACCCTCGCAGTCAATACCCTCCCATGTAATTTCCCAGGAATACTCAGCAAACATATACCTTTGGAATTTGACCACTCACCTTTATCCCCTTTGACTTTATACACTGGCACTATGCATGCATTCCATCAATCCTTACCAACCTTACCCCCTTTTTCTTAATAGATTCCACTGCAGTACCATCCAAATCTGCCCCCTTACCAGCTTTCATCTTCCACAAAGCTTTCACTACCTCTTCACTGTTTACCTAACCATTCTCCCTGACCCACTCAATTCTTACACCGCCTCGACCAAAAACACTATATCTGCCACTCTATCATCTAATACATTCAACAAACCTTCAAAATACTCACTCCATCTCCTTCTCACATCACCACTACTTGTTATTACCTCCCCATTAGCCCCCTTCCTAGATGTTCCCGTTTGTCCTCATGTCTTACACACTTTATTTACCTCCTTCCAAAACCTCTTTTTATTCTACCTAAAATTTAATGATACTCTCTCACCCCAACTCTCATTTGCCCTCTTTTTCACCTCTTGCACCTTTCTCTTGACCTTGTGCCCCTTTCTTTTATACGTCTCCCAATCATTTGCAAAAATCGTCCAAATGCCTCTCTCTTCTCTCTCACTACTAATCTTTTTTCTTATGCATATATATATGTATATATTTATATTTATTTATTATACTTTGTCGCTGTCTCCTAAGTTAGCGAGGTAGTGCAAGGAAACAGACGAAGGAATGGCCCAACCCACCCACATACACATGTATATGCATAGACGTCCACACACACAGCACATATACATATCTATACATCTCAACGTATACATATACACACACAGACATATACATATATACACATGTACATAATTTGTACTGTCTGCCCTTATTCATTCGTGTCACCACCCCACCACCCGTGAAAATGGAAACCCCCTCCCCCCACATGTGCGCGAGGTAGCGCTAGGAAAAGACAACAAAGGCCACAATCGTTGACAGTCTTTGGCTGTCATGTATAATGCACTGAAACCACAGCTCCCTTTACACATCCAGGCCCCACAGAATTTTCCATGGTTTACCCCAAATGCTTCACATGCCCTAGTTCAATCCATTGACAGCTTATGGACCCCAGTATACCACATCGTTCCAGTTCACTCTATTCCTTGCATGCCTTTCACTCTTCTGCATGTTCAGGCCCCGATCACTCAAAATCTTTTACACTCCATCTTTCCACCTCCAATTTGGTCTCCCACTTCTCCTCGTTCCCTCCACTTCTGACACATATATCCTCTGTCACTCTTTCCTCACTCATTCTCTCCTTGTGACCAAACTATTTCAAAACACCCTCTTCTCTCTCAACCACACTCTTTTTATTACCACACATCTCTCTTACCCTTTCATTACTTACTTGATCAAACCACCTCACACCACATATTGTCCTCAGACATCTCATTTCCAGCACATCCCCCCTCCTCTGCACAACTCTATGTATAGCCCACGCTTCGCACCCATATAACATTGTTGGAACCACTATTCCTTCAAACATGCCCATTTTTGCTTTCCAAGATAACATTCTCAACTTCCACACATTCTTCACCGCTTCCTGAGCTTTCGCCCCCTCCCCCACCCTGTGATTAACTTCTGCTTCCATGGTTCCATCCGCTGCCAAATCCACTCCCTTATATCTAAAACACTTCACTTCCTCAAGTTTTTCTCCATTCAAACTTATCTCCCAGTTGACTTGTCCCTCAACCTTACTGTACGTAATAACCTTGCTCTTATTCACATTTACTCTCAGCTCTCTTCTTTCACACACTTTACCAAACTCACTCACCAGCTTCTGCAGTTTCTCACCCAAATCAGCCACTAGCGCTGTATCATTAGCGAACAACAACTGACTCGCTTTCCAAGCTCTCTCATCCACAACAGACTGCATACTTGCCCCTCTTTCCAAAACTCTTGCATTCACCTCTCAAACAACCCCATCCATAAACAAATAAAACAACCATGGAGACATCACGCACCCATGCCACAAACCAACATTCACTGAGAACCAATCACTTTCCTCTCTTCCTACACGTACACATGCCTTACATCCTAGATAAAAACTTTTCACTGCTTCTAACAACTTACCTCCCACACCATATATTCTTAATACCTTCCACAGAACATCTCTATCAACTCTATCATATGCCTTCTCCAGATCCATAAATGCTACATACAAATCCATTTGCTTTTCTAAGTATTTCTCACATACATTCTTCAAAGCAAACACCTGATCACACATCCTCTACCACTTCTGAAACCACACTGCTCTTCCCCAATCTGAAGCTCTGTACATGTCTTCACCCTCGCAGTCAATACCCTCCCATATAATTTCCCAGGAATACTCAACAAACTTTTACCTCTGTAATTTGAGCACTCACTCTTATCCCCTTTGCCTTTGTACATTGGCACTATGCAAGTATTCTGCCAGTCCTGAGGCACCTCACCATGAGTTATACATACATTGAATAACCTTACCAACCAATCAACAATACAGTCACCCCCTTTTTTAATAAATTCCACTGCAATACCGTCCAAACCCGCTTCCTTGCTGGCTTTCATCTTCCACAAAGCTTTTACTACCTCTTCTCTTTTTACCAGATCATTCTCCCGAACCCTCTCACTTTGCACACCACCTCTACCAAAACACTCTATATATGCCACTCTGTCATCAAACACATTTAACAAACCTTCATAATACTCACTCCATCGTCTCACGTCACCACTACTTGTTATCACCTCCCCATGAGCCTCCTTCACTGATGTTTCCATTTGTTCCCTTGTCTTACGCACTTTATTTACCTACTTCCAAACCATCTTTTTATCCTCCCTAAAATTTAGTGCTACTCTCTCACCCCAACTCTCATTTGCCCTCTTTTTTGCCTCTTGCACCTTTCTCTATTGACGTTTGTGTAAATAAATTATACATTTCCTTTTTCCATAGCCAGAGGTTGAACCATTATGTGACATTCATTTTTCATTCATTTCAAGCTAGAAGTTTCAGTTTTCTAAATTGTTTCTTACATTTTTCATATGTATATATATGTATGTGTGTGTTTGTGTGTGTGTGTGTGCGTGTGTGTGTATGTGTGTGTATGTGTATATGTATATATATATGTATATTATCCCTGGGGATAGGGGTGAAAGAATACTTCCACGTATTCCTCGCGTGTCGTAGAAAGCGACTAGAGGGGACGGGAGCGGGGGGCCGGAAATCCTCCCCTCCTTGTAGTAACTTTCTAAAATGGGAAACAGAAGAAGGAGTCATGCGGGGAGTGCTCATCCTCCTCGAAGGCTCAGAGTGGGGTGCCTAAATGTGTGTGGATGTAACCAAGATGTGAAAAAAGGAGAGATAGGTAGTATGTTTGAGGAAAGGAACCTGGATGTTTTGGCTCTGAGTGAAACGAAGCTCAAGGGTAAAGGGGAAGAGTGGTTTGGGAATGTCTGGGGAGTAGAGTCAGGGGTTAGTGAGAGGACAAGAGCAAGGGAAGGAGTAGCAATACTCCTGAAACAGGAGTTGCGGGAGTATGTGATAGAATGTAAGAAAGTAAATTCTCGATTAATATGGGTAAAACTGAAAGTTGATGGAGAGAGGTGGGTGATTATTGGTGCATATGCACCTGGGCATGAGAAGAAAGATCACGAGAGGCAAGTGTTTTGGGAGCAGCTGAATGAGTGTGTTAGTGGTTTTGATGCAAGAGACCGGGTTATAGTGTTGGGTGATTTGAATGCAAATGTGAGTAATGTGGCAGTTGAGGGAATAATTGGTATACATGGGGTGTTCAGTGTTGTAAATGGAAATGGTGAAGAGCTTGTAGATTTATGTGCTGAAAAAGGACTGATGATTGGGAATACCTGGTTTAAAAAGCGAGATATACATAAGTATACTTATGTAAGTAGGAGAGATGGCCAGAGAGCGTTATTGGATTACGTGTTAATTGACAGGCGTGCGAAAGAGAGACTTTTGGATGTTAATGTGCTGAGAGGTGCAACTGGAGGGATGTCTGATCATTATCTTGTGGAGGCAAAGGTGAAGATTTGTATGGGTTTTCAGAAAAGAAGAGTGAATGTTGGGGTGAAGAGGGTGGTGAGAGTAAGTGAGCTTGGGAAGGAGACCTGTGTGAGGAAGTACCAGGAGAGACTGAGTACAGAATGGAAAAAGGTGAGAACAATGGAAGTAAGGGGAGTGGAGGAGGAATGGGATGTATTTAGGGAATCAGTGATGGATTGCGCAAAAGATGCTTGTGGCATGAGAAGAGTGGGAGGTGGGTTGATTAGAAAGGGTAGTGAGTGGTGGGATGAAGAAGTAAGAGTATTAGTGAAAGAGAAGAGAGAGGCATTTGGACGATTTTTGCAGGGAAAAAATGCAATTGAGTGGGAGATGTATAAAAGAAAGAGACAGGAGGTCAAGAGAAAGGTGCAAGAAGTGAAAAAAAGGGCAAATGAGAGTTGGGGTGAGAGAGTATCATTAAATTTTAGGGAGAATAAAAAGATGTTCTGGAAGGAGGTAAATAAAGTGCGTAAGACAAGGGAGCAAATGGGAACTTCAGTGAAGGGCGCAAATGGGGAGGTGATAACAAGTAGTGGTGATGTGAGAAGGAGATGGAGTAAGTATTTTGAAGGTTTGTTGAATGTGTTTGATGATAGAGTGGCAGATATAGGGTGTTTTGGTCGAGGTGGTGTGCAAAGTGAGAGGGTTAGGGAAAATGATTTGGTAAACAGAGAAGAGGTAGTGAAAGCTTTGCGGAAGATGAAAGCCGGCAAGGCAGCAGGTCCGGATGGTATTGCAGTGGAATTTATTAAAAAAGGGGGTGACTGTATTGTTGACTGGTTGGTAAGGTTATTTAATGTATGTATGACTCATGGTGAGGTGCCTGAGGATTGGCGGAATGCGTGCATAGTGCCATTGTACAAAGGCAAAGGGGATAAGAGTGAGTGCTCAAATTACAGAGGTATAAGTTTGTTGAGTATTCCTGGTAAATTATATGGGAGGGTATTGATTGAGAGGGTGAAGGCATGTACAGAGCATCAGATTGGGGAAGAGCAGTGTGGTTTCAGAAGTGGTAGAGGATGTGTGGATCAGGTGTTTGCTTTGAAGAATGTATGTGAGAAATACTTAGAAAAGCAAATGGATTTGTATGTAGCATTTATGGATCTGGAGAAGGCATATGATAGAGTTGATAGAGATGCTCTGTGGAAGGTATTAAGAATATATGGTGTGGGAGGAAAGTTGTTAGAAGCAGTGAAAAGTTTTTATCGAGGATGTAAGGCATGTGTACATGTAGGAAGAGAGGAAAGTGATTGGTTCTCAGTGAATGTAGGTTTGCGGCAGGGGTGTGTGATGTCTCCATGGTTGTTTAATTTGTTTATGGATGGGGTTGTTAGGGAGGTAAATGCAAGAGTTTTGGAAAGAGGGGCAAGTATGAAGTCTGTTGGGGATGAGAGAGCTTGGGAAGTGAGTCAGTTGTTGTTCGCTGATGATACAGCGCTGGTGGCTGATTCATGTGAGAAACTGCAGAAGCTGGTGACTGAGTTTGGTAAAGTGTGTGGAAGAAGAAAGTTAAGAGTAAATGTGAATAAGAGCAAGGTTATTAGGTACAGTAGGGTTGAGGGTCAAGTCAATTGGGAGGTGAGTTTGAATGGAGAAAAACTGGAGGAAGTGAAGTGTTTTAGATATCTGGGAGTGGATCTGTCAGCGGATGGAACCATGGAAGCAGAAGTGGATCATAGGGTGGGGGAGGGGGCGAAAATTCTGGGGGCCTTGAAGAATGTGTGGAAGTCGAGAACATTATCTCGGAAAGCAAAAATGGGTATGTTTGAAGGAATAGTGGTTCTAACAATGTTGTATGGTTGCGAGGCGTGGGCTATGGATAGAGTAGTGCGCAGGAGGATGGATGTGCTGGAAATGAGATGTTTGAGGACAATGTGTGGTGTGAGGTGGTTTGATCGAGTGAGTAACGTAAGGGTAAGAGAGATGTGTGGAAATAAAAAGAGCGTGGTTGAGAGAGCAGAAGAGGGTGTTTTGAAGTGGTTTGGGCACATGGAGAGAATGAGTGAGGAAAGATTGACCAAGAGGATATATGTGTCGGAGGTGGAGGGAACGAGGAGAAGAGGGAGACCAAATTGGAGGTGGAAAGATGGAGTGAAAAAGATTTTGTGTGATCGGGGCCTGAACATGCAGGAGGGTGAAAGGAGTGCAAGGAATAGAGTGAATTGGAGCGATGTGGTATACCGGGGTTGACGTGCTGTCAGTGGATTGAATCAAGGCATATGAAGCGTCTGGGGTAAACCATGGAAAGCTGTGTAGGTGTGTATATTTGTGTGTGTGGACGTATGTATATACATGTGTATGGGGGGGGGTTGGGCCATTTCTTTCGTCTGTTTCCTTGCGCTACCTCGCAAACGCGGGAGACAGCGACAAAGTATAATAAAAAAAAAAAAAAATAACCTTTCTCTTGACCTCCTGCCTCTTTCTTTTATACATCCCCAGTTTATGTTTATTTATGTCTATGGATATTTATGTTTGCATGCATAAATGTATGCATATGTGTGTATGTGAGCGGTTGTGCCATTCTTTGTTTCTGGGCATTACCTTATTGATTTAGGAAGTAGCATTCAGTTATGCAAGAAAAAATAATTTAGTTACTCCAGAGCCTTTCTTAAGGCTCCTAAGGCTTCTGGAGTTTAAGGCTACTCTACTTTCAGTAGGGAAATGTAAACTCTTTTGGGGCAAGAATTTCCTTGTAGACTTTACTACCATTTATACAGCCTTGCCAAAGGTCCAGCAACACCCAATTAAGTATCAGCAAACTTCAGGGAGAATATTATTTGCAAAGGAGGTTAATAGTGTGAGAAAATCGGCCCTGATGGCTCAAAAACCTTTTTTGCTCCATCCTTCTTCCTCCAATTTGGTCTCCTGCTTCTCTGTGTTCCCTCCACTTCTTACATATAGCCTCTTTGTCAACCTTTCTTCACTCATTCTCTTCATATATCCAAACCATTTCTACACACCCTCTTGTGCTCTCTCAACCATATTCTTTTTATTACCACACATCAGTCCTACACTTTTATTACTTAATCAAACCATCTCACACCACATACTGTCCTTACACATCTCATTTCCAACACACACTCATTTTTGCTCTCAGAGATAGCATTATCTCTTCAACACATTCTTTATCACTCCTGGAACCATCGCCCCTTCCTCCACCCTGTGACTCACTTCCACTTCCATGGTTCCATTCACTACCAAGTCCACTCCCAGGTATCTAAGACACTGAACCTCCTCCAGTTTTTCTCCATTCAGACTTACATCCCAACTAACTTGTCCCTCAACCTTGCTGAACCAAAAAACCTTGCTTTTATTCACATTTATTCTCGACTTTCTCCTTCCTTCACACACACTTCCAAATTTGGTCACCTACCGCTGCAGTTCTCTTTTGGATCAGCCACCAGTTCTGTATCATCATCAAACAACAGCTGAGTCACTTCTCAGACCCTCTCATCCCCAACTGCATCATTGCCCCTCTCATTATTTTGATTATTATTCTTATTACTGTGGTTGAAGTGGTTTGGGCACATGGAGAGGATGAGTGAGGAAAGATTGACCAAGAGGATATATGTGTCGGAGGTGGAGGGAACAAGGAGAAGAGGGAGACCAAATTGGAGGTGGAAAGATGGAGTGAAAAAGATTTTGTGTGATCGGGGCCTGAACATGCAGGAGGGTGAAAGGAGGGCAAGGAATAGGGTGAATTGGAGCGATGTGGTATACCGGGGTTGACATGCTGTCAGTGGATTGAAGCAGGGCATGTGAAGCGTCTGGGGTAAACCATGGAAAGCTGTGTAGGTATGTATATTTGCGTGTGTGGACGTAGGTATATACATGTGTATGAGGGGGGGTTGGGCCATTTCTTTCGTCTGTTTCCTTGCGCTACCTCGCAAACGCGGGAGACAGCGACAAAGTATAATAAAAAAAAAAAAAATAATTGCTGTTATATGTCAGGTTCCCATTCTGAAAGATTCCTAATGTTCCTCCATTACCCCCTTGTGTTTATATATGTATACTTTGTATATACATAGCTTTAGGTGTTACCATATTCTGTCTACTTGTGGTTAAGCTGCAAGTGAAAAGTGACCTTCAGCAATGTTTATCATTACAGTACAAGCTTGTTAAGGAACATCTCACTCCAAAGAGTATCTTTTCCTTGTTATTAATTATAGCACAGTAGCTGAACTGTAGAACCTCTTGAGAAGGGTCTTAGGAATATGTTATTACATTTTTGTATAGATGTTGCCTTGTCACATAATTTGGATTCATATATGAATTTTACAAAGAGACTTAGTGTTTTGATAAGTATTCAAACTAGTTTTTTAAGTGAGCTTTGGCTGACTTGAGATTAATCTTACCAAAATATTAATCTTACCAACATATTAATTTCAGGGAAAACTGGAACTTTGAAATGTTAATCTTGCATTTTATCCATTTGTAGCTGCTAATGAGACTTGCCCACAACCACAAACCTCGGAGCATCTGGCAGCTATTGAGATCATGAAACTCAAACATATCCTCATCCTTCAGAATAAGATAGATCTTTGTAGAGAATCTCAGCTTCGAGAACAGTATGACCAGATCCTCAGATTTATCCAGGGTAAGTTTAGAAATAAGGTAGTTCATGACCTGTTTAACTCATGGAAGCAGTGCTTATACATGCCATATTTTAGCTGTTCATGACCTGTGTAACTCATGGAGGCAGTACCTTATGCCTGCCATCTTACAGTTTCATTTATGTTGTACCCACACAGCTCATTGTGAAACCAGGTTGCATGTCGTTCTGCTGATGAATCAGACTTTTACAACTGCTGCCTGTGGGTCTGCATACCCCCATGTCTTAGCTGACATTTTTATATGTCCAGGATACTTGAATCTTTCCTTTTGTTACTTCAAAACATCATTATTTTTATAGGTTTTGTGATACAGCTGCAGGTCCTAAATGTTCACACTATTAATGGTATACTCTTGCCACCATTATTCTTTAGCTGATGAATTTTGTGGTATAGTGTGTTTTTCAGGGCAGATTAGATAGTTAAATAGGTTTACGATTATTTTTATTTTTCATACATGTTACATTTCTCCCATATCTGCACTTCTTTGACCAAAGTATAGTGATTTCAGATGATTCAGAAGTTCTTTTGTTTGTTTAGTCATTGTGGGTTGTAAATGTTTACTGAACTTTTCCTGCTCACCAGTTTCAGTGATTTTAAAAAGTAGTAATAAGCTTTCTAGTTTGAAAAGTATGTCTTGAAAAGTACTAGAATTGGTTTGACCTTCCTATTTTTTCAAAGTCCAACCCATTAACTTCTGGTTGCAGAATGCGAGATTGTCAGACATGATTATTTCTACAAGGGATAAAATGTTGATTCGGGTGAGAAACTGCAGAAGTTGATGACTGAGTTTGGCAAAGTGTGTGAAAGGAGAAAATTTCGGGTAAATGTGAATAAGAGCAAGGTTTTTAGGTTCAGTAGGGTTGAGGGGCAAGTTAATTGGGAGGAAAGTTTTAATGGAGAAAAACTGGAGGAAGTGAAATGTTTTAAATATCTGGGAGTGGATTTAGCAGCGGATGGAACCATGAAAGCGGAAGTGAGCCTCAGGGTGGGGGAGGTGGCGAAGGTTCTAGGAGCGTTGAAGAATGTGTGGAAGATGAGAACATTTTCTCGGAGAGCAAAAATGAGTATGTTTGAAGGAATAGTGGTTCCAACAATGTTATATGATTGTCAGGCATTGGGCTATAGATAGGGTTGTGTGAAGGAGGATGGATGTGTTGGAAATGAAATGTTTGAGGACAATATGTGGTCTGAGGTGGTTTGATTGAGTAAGTAATGAAAGGGTAAGAGGGATGTGCAGTAATAGAAAGAGTGTGGTTGAGAGAGCAGAAGAGGGCGTGTTGAAATGGGTTGGACACATGGAGAGAATAGTGAGAAAAGATTGACAAAGAGGATATATGTGTCAGAGGTGGAGGGAACAAGAAGAAGTGGGAGACCAAATTGGAGGTGGAAGAATGGAGTGAAAAAGATTTTGAGCAATCAGGGCCTGAACATACAGGAGGGAGAAAGGTGTGCAAGGAATAGAGTGAATTGGAACGATGTGTTATGTTGGGTCGACGTGCTGTCAATGGATAGAACTAGGGCATGTGTAGTGTCTGGGGTAAACCATGGAAAGGTCTGTGGTGTCTGGATGTGGAAAGGGAGCTGTGGTTTCGGTGCATTACACATGACAGGTAGAGACTGAGTGTGAACAATTGTGGCCTTTTTTTGTCTTTTCCTGCAGCTACCTCGCTTGAGGGGGGGGCGGATGCTGTTTCCTGTGTGGTGGGGTGGCGACAGGAATGGATGAAGGCTGCAAGTGTGAATATGTATATGTATGTATACATTGAAATGTTTATGTATTTATTTGTTCATGTGTGGGCGTTTATGTTGATATTTACAAGTGTGTGTATGGATGGTTGGGCCATTCTTCTGTTTCTTTGCACGACCTCGCTGATGCAGGAAACAGCAATTAAGTATTATGAAAAATTATGAAAAAAATGCCAGAAATTATACAGATATTTAAGGAATATTTACAGATGCCATTAAAGATGAAATTGCATTCAAAGTCCGTCCCTTCATTTGTTCTCCAATTTTCACTTCTTTGCATTCATATGTTAATATATGTTTTTCATCAATAGCCATCTTTCTATGAATGCCAAAGGACACTTACATGATACATATAACCATCCATTACATCTAGATCTGACTGGCTAATCACTTATATGAGTCAGATTGTTATATAGAATAATTCTTATGAGAAAAGTGGTCTCCAATATCTGATCTACCTTTTTTTTTTTTTTTTTTTTCCTAAGGTGGCATGAATACTTCCAGGATATTGGTTTTTACTTAGTATACCTGTTTTGGTAGATACACTATATCTACATTTTTTACTTCTTGCTTGAGTACATGTTAAGGACAGATAACAGGAGACCTGATGGTCCAAAATGAGGTTATCTGTAAGAAGAATAAATAAAATTAAATATAGTGGTAGAAAGAGCGCAGCAAAACATAAAGCACCTCTCCACTCACTTCTTCCTGCAGCATAAAGATGTGAATAAAGATACCATCCCATATAGTGGTAAGATATTAGCATGGTAAACTTACAGGAAAATGTGGATTGGAAAAACTTCCACATCTGCTCTATGGCTGGATTCTCAAAAAACAAGAAATTATTAAAACAAATGTGGCTTCTTTGTTGATATGTCAGTGAAGTACCTGTCTAGCATCAGTTTAAAGGTATTTATGGTCTTGCACTTACTACTTCAAAAGGCAAGAGACCCCCACACTCACTTCCACCCCCTATTAATGGTCTCTTAAAACATAGGAGATGAACTGTTAGAATTTTTCCTCTCCTGTCCCCAGCAACAGCTGCTTCGCAACACAAACACCCTACCCTCACACTCCTAATGCAGATACTCATCAAGCACCTGAACAGCATACACGATATCCAACTACTTCACTTAATCACAATTACTCAAATGAACATTCTACAACCTAGTACCAGTGGTATAAAGCTCTGGTAGTAGTTGGTAGGCAGCCAGTGATCAAGGAGGTACATTACCAATACTACCCGCTGGAGTATTGGGAATGTTAGTTATGGCTTCGTAGTAAGCCTGCACTTCAGCGGTTTTCAGGTTGTGCTCCTTTGACTTTGGTAGCTGTTATTTGTTTTTGCTTTGCCCACACATGGACTACTGGCATTCCTTCAAATTAATGTACAATCTCTCCTTGTCACACAACACTTGTCTTATGCAGCTCATTCTTCATAACCAGATTTTCCTTTGGTGAACCTTGTCGTTTGGCTTTTCCTTAGGTGAGCGCTATGCAGTATCCTTGCCTTTTGGCAAAATGGTAAGAGCAATAGATAGAAGTAGTTGGTAGGAATATTTAGGTAGGAGCATTGTGTAGAAGCATTAGTTAGAAGTAGTCAGTAAGAACATTAGGTAGGAGCCTCTGGAAACACTGTGCTAGAGTTGCCCTTTGTCAGTGGCTTGTTAAGGATGAGGCGGTAAAGACTAAGAAGCGACACTGGAACTCACTAGTTTTGGAGACTATTGCTGTGGCCATCCTTTTGAGGGGGAGTTCAGGAGGAGACATGCTTCAGAGACATAGATAGATCATGCACAAACACATGGATGTAATTATCATCCTCCAGTGACTTGGCAATAACATTCTTCTTTGGGAGTTCCAGGAGGGAACAGGCATCAGAGATATGGATAGATAGATAGATAACACACAAACTGATGGAAGTGATTATCCTCCTC
This sequence comes from Panulirus ornatus, assembly GCF_036320965.1. Taxonomy (NCBI): domain Eukaryota; kingdom Metazoa; phylum Arthropoda; class Malacostraca; order Decapoda; family Palinuridae; genus Panulirus; species Panulirus ornatus. The sequence continues at coordinate 24,451,315 of NC_092252.1, read as the reverse complement.
CAGTAACTCAGCAACAACACCTTCCCATGCCCTTCTTCTTTTTCCCATTGTGCTGTCCAAAAATAATTTGCTTTTTTAATACAGCTTTGAAATTTATACAGATAGAAAAAGCAACACACAAAATATTTCATTTGAAATGTTACTATTTTATAGTGTTAAATATATGCACAGTTGCTGTGAATCCAAGTTATCTCAGTGAATGCAAAGCTGATTGAAAAAAACAAGAAAATGTGACTTTATGAATTTTACATTGTAGAAGACTTTAGAATTAACAAAGAAAAATGACAGCTTGTCAAAGAAATGCATATATCCTTTTGATAGGGTATTATTCCATTGCCGTTGACCTTTGTTTTACATAATTGTCATGTTAACTAGTTCAGTCCTGTATCAACAAAGCAGCTGATTGTGTTATTACCAGCAAAAGTAAATGGTAGGTCAGGGAGTGGATTTGGCAGCGGATGGAACCATGGAAGCAGAAGTGAATCATAGGGTAGGGGAGGGGGCGAAAATTCTGGGAGCCTTGAAGAATGTGTGGAAGTCGAGAACATTATCTCGGAAAGCAAAAATGGGTATGTTTGAAGGAATAGTGGTTCCAACAATGTTGTATGGTTGTGAGGTGTGGGCTATGGATAAAGTTGTGTGGAGGAGGGTGGATGTGTTGGAAATGAGATGTTTGAGGACATTATGTGGTGTGAGGTGGTTTGATCAAGTAAGTAACAATAGGGTAAGAGAGATGTGTGGTAATAAAAAGAGTGTGGTTGAGAGAGCAGAAGAGGGTGTTTTGAAATGGTTTGGTCACAAGGAGAGAATGAGTGAGGAAAGATTGACAAAGAGGATATATGTGTCAGAAGTGGAGGGAACAAGGAGAAGTGGGAGACCAAATTGAAGGTGGAAAGATGGAGTGAAAAGGATTTTGAGTGATCGGGGCCTGAACATGCAGGAGGGTGAAATGCGTGCAAGGAATAGAGTGAATTGGAACGATGTAGTATACCAGGGTCGATGTGCTGTCAATGGATTGAACCAGGGCATGTGAAGCATCTGGGGTAAACCATGTAAAGTTGTGTGGTGCCTGGATGTGGAAAGGGAACTGTGGTTTCGGTGCATTATTACATGACAGATAGAGACTGAGTATGAACGAATGGGGCCTTTGTTGTCTTTTCCTAGTGCTACCTCGCACACATGATGGGGGAGGGGGTTGTTATTTCACGTGTGGCGAGGTCGCGATGGGAGTGAATAAAGGCAGACAGTATGAATTATGTACATGTATATATATGTATATGTCTGTGTGTGTGTATATATGTAAACGCTGAGATGTATGGGTATGTATATTTGCGTGTGTGGACGTGTATGTATATACATGTGTATGTGGGTGGGTTGGGACATTCTTCCGTCTGTTTCCTTGCGCTATCTAGCTAACGTGGGAGACAGCGACAAAGCAAAATGAACAAATATTTTTTTGATTATTATTCTGCCAATCCTCAGGCACCTCACCATAAGTCTTTTTTTTTTTTTTTTTTTTTTTTTTTTTTTTTTTTTTGCTTAGTCGCTGTCTCCCGCGTTTGCGAGGCAGCGCAAGAAAACAGACGAAAGAAATGGCCCAACCCACCCCCATACACATGTATATACATACACGTCCACACACACAAATATACATACCTACATAGCTTTCCATGGTTTACCCCAGACGCTTCACATGCCCTGATTCAATCCACTGACAGCACGTCAACCCTGGTATACCACATCGATCCAATTCACTCTATTCCTTGCCCTCCTTTCACCCTCCTGCATGTTCAGGCCCCGATCACACGAAATCTTTTTCACTCCATCTTTCCACCTCCAATTTGGTCTCCCACTTCTCCTCGTTCCCTCCACCTCCGACACATATATCCTCTTGGTCAATCTTTCCTCACTCATTCTCTCCATGTGCCCAAACCATTTCAAAACACCCTCTTCTGCTCTCTCAACCACGCTCTTTTTATTTCCACACATCTCTCTTACCCTTACGTTACTTACTCGATCAAACCACCTCACACCACACATTGTCCTCAAACATCTCATTTCCAGCACATCCACCCTCCTGGGCTCAACTCTATCCATAGCCTACGCCTCGCAACCATACAAAATTGTTGGAACCACTATTCCTTCAAACATACCCATTTTTGCATTCTGAGATAATGTTCTCAACTTCCACACATTCTTTAAGGCTCCCAGAATTTTCGCCCCCTCCCCCACCCTATGATCCACTTCCGCTTCCATGGTTCCATCTGCTGCCAGATCCACTCCCAGATATCTTAAACACTTTACTTCCTCCAGTTTTTCTCCATTCAAACTTACCTCCCAATTGACTTGACCCTCAACCTTACTGTACCTAATAACCTTACTCTTATTCACATTTACTCTTAACTTTCTTCTTTCACACACTTTACCAAACTCAGTCACCAGCTTCTGCAGTTTCTCTCATGAATCAGCCACCAGCGCTGTATCATCAGCGAACAACAACTGACTCACTTCCCAAGCTCTCTCATCCACAACAGACTTCATACTTGCCCCTCTTTCCAAAACTCTTGCATTCACCTCCCTAACAACCCCATGTGATGTCTCCATGGTTGTTTAATTTTTTTATGGATAGGGTTGTTAGGGAGGTGAATGCAAGAGTTTTGGAACGAGGGGCAAGTATGCAATCCGTTGTGAATGAGAGCCATTCTTTCGTCTGTTTTCTTAAGAAGGAGACAGCGACAAAGCAAAATAAATAAATAATATATACCGGGATCGATGTGCTGTCAATGGATTGAATCAGGGCATGTGAAGCGTCTGGGGTAAACCATGGAAAGTTCTTTGGGGCCTGGATGTGGAAAGGGAGCTGTGGTT